>NC_028451.1:26102423-26323168 GCF_000263155.2 Setaria italica | reverse complement strand
TATCCCTAGTTGTCTGACCCATTTATAGGTGGAGTCTAAATTTTCTATAACTAATTCAGTAACAAATGTTTTTGTTGTATTATAGAGGACTCGTGGCTTTTAGGTGGGAATTGTAACTTTGTATATGCTCTTATTAAGTTTATGAAATAATTGAACGAGAAGTATAAAGTTATATTAGCAATTCAGTATTGAATACTGATATCTCTAGATGTATAAAGAATATTTCCCTATGCCACTTAAGCTACGGAGGGGCATAGTTACGTTGTTCTTGAGATCTAAATGTCCTTAATACAATGAATTCTCTTATTTATAGCATGTACAGCATTTTTGAAGGAGCAAAATATACTGCAAGTACAATAAATTGCATGGAGGGCACTGTAGCACTACTGCAGAACACCTCATTCGTACTGGCACAAAAACCTTATTCGTTCCGGTGATTGGACGCCACAACGAAGCCGATGCAACTGTGATGGTTATTCAAGCCAGTATCAAAGCTGCCACAAATAACACATTATGCCTGTCTGCAGGATATCACACTGGCATGGATAGGAAAGAAAAAAAAAATTCTTTTAGGCTTGGAGGCCACTACTAGTCTCATGGTTGCATGTCGCATGTCATAAGTCACACATTTTTTGAGCGAAATATATGGGCATGTGATACCCAGACTTCGAACACACGACCTCCCACCTCATATGACTCCGATCAATCCACTTTTGATCTCAAAACAATGAATTGAAGGATTTGTTCCGTACCATCCCACCTAAACGTTGTTCTTGTGCACAAGTGGGTGTTCTCGTCTAGTTGACCCTTGTTGCCTAAAACTTTGATCTATTATTTAGGCATCTAAATAACTTCAAATCAATACATTTTCAACTATAAAATTGCAGATATCATCAAAATGTATAATTTTTGTACAAATTTTGTCTCCATCAGGTGCTGTATGCAAAAGTTAAGAATTTTCGAATACAATCTAAAATTCAAATTACAAGGTCAAGAATAGAGCTGAAATTATATATATTATTTGAACATCTAAACAACTTTAAATTAAAAACTTTTGACTGTAAAGATGTGGATAAGGTCTGAACCTACATTTTTCATATACAGTTTGTCTTATGCGAGTCCATACCATAAAGTTATGAATTTCCAAATAAAACATGAAATTCAAATTACAAGGATGGAAAGTATGTGCTAAAATTACATTTTTGGACATCTAAACAACTTCAAATTAAATAAAGATCAATTATAAAGATGTAGATTTCATCCAAACCTATAATTTTTACGAAAGTTTGTCACTATCTGTGTCTGTTTGTAAGCGTTATGAATTTTTAATTTATGTGTTCATACGTGAGCCGACGCGGATAATTCTAACAATTTTCCGTGCCGGCTCTATTACACATAGCATGGATGACTTATTCGTGCTGACTGCTTTATGGTCAGCACATATGAGCTTACATAAATGAGGGTTTCTCTAGTAGTATAGCAAATCAAAATACTTGATTAAAGGCGAATTGGATGACATGGACAAGTGATTATGACAAGTTGCGTGCTGCCTTAACGTCGTTGTAAGCACATGATTAATTTGCAATACAATCCTTGTTGTTTTTATCGCATCGTCGTTTTTCTTTGCATACTACGGCGACGAGTTGATGGAATATTTGGGTTGCCTGTGAGATATGAGTGCCACAATAGGCCTTTTTTTGACGATGCAATTGATGCGATAGTCACCATTAGGAAAAGAGTATTATGCAAATATGGGGTGTTTGGATCTTTAGTTCGGATTAAAATTTATGTCACATTGAATATTCGGAGGCTAATTAGGAGGACTAAACATGAGCTAATTATAAAACTAATTACACAGATGGAGGTTAATTCCCGAGATGAATCTATTAAGCCTAATCAATCCATCATTAGGACAGATTTACTGTAGCACCACATTATCAGATCATGGACTAATTAGGCTTAATAGATTTGTCTCACAAATTAGTCTCCATCTGTGCAATTAATTTTATAATTAGTCTATGTTTAATAATCCTAATTAGTATCTAAATATTCGATGTGATAAGAATTTTAGGAGCTCCTAAAGAACCAAACGAACCTATGGCAGCTACCATCACTCCAAGTCTGGTATAAAATGGGGGAGTAAAGCTAAGTAATCGCTCCCGATGTTAGATTCTAACCGGTAGTGACGTAGTGTTGTGTTCAGACTCATAATAACCGGGGAGTCCCAAATCCTAACCAAACAGCTCCCTCCCGGCCCATCTCATGCATGTGTGTACAAGAGTATGCACGCATGCTTTCTGCAGTGGCGGAGTAAACATAAATTTTTTAACACCATAAATTTACCATTGCAATGCCAATCTAAAATCCTGTAATCGAATTGAAACTTAACCTGTTATCCTATACTCCTATTCCGGTGTTTGCCGTGGAAGGATGGTGCAGGCCTGCAGCCGCACAGGCAGAGGAACAACACGGACAGAACAGACACAGGCCAAAATACCCAAGGTGTTATGGGCTTTGGGCCAAAATTCAGACCACCCTGTGGCTCCGCCCTGGCTATCTGGGTTGTTGTGTATTATATTTGATGCAGCTCCTCATCAGTTTTCAAGTTAGAAAAAAAGTGAACGCATCCATCCACTGGGGTGAGCACTCTAATGAGCATGGTGCAAAAAGAAAGCAGATCGAATAATCGAACAACAGTTTTGGGGTTATTTGGATCAGCACATTTGATAAGTCGATACCAACGCGTTGCTCAATTCTTCTGTCGGTGGATTCCTGACAGTGAGCCATCAGGAAAATAATTCCTGACGGTTTTTTAGTCTTTCCTGATAGTTTTTGGCTGTCAGGAGTTTGCTGCCCTTTGGTAGTGACCCATGCCAACCCGTTGCTGAATTCTTCGTGGTTGGGTAGTGTGGGTAGTGCGAAATCTCTATAAGACGAAACGTGACCCTGGGAACGGGCCGTTCTCGGGCGTTCGTTGGACCACATCGCCTGATTTTCACCGAGCCAGCGTCTGCTCTGGTCGTTGATCTCGGACTTTGGTTACTCGATCCTTCGCGAGAGCTCACCATCATTTTCCAGGCGGAGCCACGGCGGAGAGCCCGTGCAGCGACTGGACGCGTGCTTTCTTCGTGCTCGAGCTCCGCCAACACCGTCTCGTACTCGAGCTCGAGCTACGCCACGCGTCCGGCGAGACCTCTGCCATCCCCCTTTGATTCCGCTTCAATCCAAGAGATGCGTGCGAAGGCCGAACCCACGGCGGACAACTGCGGGGGAGCGAAGTGGGGCGGCCGTGCTCGAGAAGGCGCAGCTCGTCGAGCTATCCGCCAACGGTGCCGCAGGTGCAGAGGCTGCAGCCCGCCGCGCAAGGGGTCCAGCGCCGCACAGCGGCACCCGCAGCATGGCACCCACGACCGTCGCAGCACACGGCAAGCAGGATCCGCCGTCTATTAGAGAGGCCTGGCTGCTCTCTAGTCTCTACCTCCACTGCTGTGCCATGTAGGTGAGCAGTGATCGAGCTATCCCGATAAATGGAGCTGTAGGAGAGCGTTCTGGAGTACGCACGCAAGTTGCTCGATGAAATGTCGCTGCTGATTGTGGCAGTAGGTTGAGGACGTCTTTGGCTCCAAGCTGCTGGCACAACAAGATTTTGCAGCAAAACTCCCCAGTCTTCAGTATTGATATACTTCTCTACGCCTCCGTTTCCATCCTTGTATCGTTCAAAAATTTTCTCAATCAAATTGATAGCTTGATATAGTGATATCTCGACTAGCAACTAGCGTGTTCATTGTCTTGCTTGGTTGAATATCAATCAGGCAAAAGATTACAGCCATCCCATACTTCCAAGATTTATAGTACGCTTATATTAGACTTTGATGGGCCTAAGTTGTTTCCTCTAACAAGTTAGATTTAATAACGATTAAGGGATTGACAAATGAAAGCTTAGAAATGTATAGGTACGTACAGAACTCCATATTGCAGTTTTATTTCGATTAACAAATGAAGGAGAGAAACAAACATGGTAGTGTCTATGAATATGTTTGAGAAAGCAGTCCATTCCTAAACCTGTAAACTGTAATACTTGCCGAATAATTGTTGCTCTTACAGCAATTATGCCGAGCCAAGTTTCAGGTACATTGTCAATGATCAAACATTGCATTTCCCTGGGCTCCTTTCCGCAGGTCAAAATAGTTCAGAAACAAAAAAAAAAGAAGGAAAATTCAGTTTTCACGTTGCAGTGCCTTATTACTAGATTTTTCTAGAAACTCCATTAGACATTGGCACCTTCGGTCTAGCACTCAATGACATGATGCACTCATTTAGCGCAAGCACAATTAGATCCATTGTACAGCTGTACCTGTATGTGTTGTTAACATTAATTGTTAATGGGAATACTCCGTCCTATCTAGGGAATCTATGAGTATATGAATCCATACGATTTGAATCGATGCCGCTTTGAAGTGGACAGGTATTATTTTAATTTTTCTTCTTACTGCTATAGCTCATAACAACTGTATATCGACAATATAACTTTCATGCTTCATTGACACTAAACTGAGTGCAACAAATAGTGCATCAATCTGTGATCTCTACAAGTCAAATCTCGTGTATGCATAAAAAAATAAAACGATAGTTAGTAAAGAACGTAACTCATACGGTCATACGCAACATGCACGGTAAGAAATGTGTTGATCTATAACGAAAATTTTATGACACATTTATTCTCATCATAGATCTATGATGTTTGTAGCTAAAAATGTATAAAGTTTCACATCCGAGCAAATTTAGTGACAAAGTTATGGATGTCATAAAAGTTATCACTGTAGCCAAAAAGAAATCGTCGCTCGCTGTTACATGATGGTTTTTGTGACGATATAAGCTCCGCGGAAACATCATAAACCAACTAGGATCCCACGTAAGTTTAAGCTGATAAATAGGATGGTAAAATAAAATGGAAAATGTGCTTCTCCCATGGGTCGAACCTGTTACCGATCGAATGGGAAGTCTTTACCGCGACCGGGTCCCACATGTAAGTTTCAGGCGAGTCTTTACCGATCAAATGGCCGGCACCACGCTTTGCTAGCTTCACAAAGACTTTCGCTGCATAGATCTGCAACGGCTCGCGGCAGGAATGACGCATCCTAGCAGCAACGGAAGGATGATTGCGCAACCTAGCGGCGATGGGAGGATGAGGAGCCACGATGAGGTCAGTCCCCTAGATTGAGCCACTACTTTCCCCTATCGTCCTAGGGAAGGGGATTTCTAGATTTGGGGATCTGGGTTGAACATACTAGATTCCAATTTCGTCGTACCCTCAGATTTGCATTCTGATTGGTGTTAGAAGTTGATAGACTATAGTTTATGAAGTGCAAAACTAAACATTGATTTCAAGTTACAATGACTTTCATGATGCAGTTAGTTTTTAATTTGGATCGTATTATGGATTAGTTTTTAATTTGGATCGTGTTATGGATTAATAGGTTCTTATATTTTACTAGCTTCTAGAGGTGCTTGAAGTCATTGGTAGCGGTAGTTCGGGGCCTCCTGACAATGATCTTATCGTTGTGGATCCTGTAAACAAGTGCGGGCATGGGTATGCTCTCCTTGTGAGGTATAGTTAGATATTTGATAACCCTAGGCGCCGGTATGATCCTGCAGTGAGGTAAATGATAACTCATTTCAATTCTAATAAACCTTGCTTATATTCTTGATGTTAGTGTTGTAAATGGAGAATTGTATGAATATAATCGGCGTCTGCAGCGTGAAGGGTTGAAATTGCGCAGTGTTTATGTGGGTTGATCCTGAATGGGATGCTAGAACTAAAGTTATTATGATAAAGCTGATGAAAAGGAAGGCAAAAGCTGAAGAGAAAGCAAGGTCGTGGAAGGAAGAATGCGCAAAGGCTAACATGAAGCTTGAAGCGACTGCCGTTGAGCTACAGAAGGTGAAGGGACACCTGGAACAGGCCACCAATGTGTGGTGAAGAAGGTTAAGTAATTGCTGCTGCTGTGATGTACTATATGGCAAATTAGGATAAGTAAGAATGATGATTATAAACTTTATAGTGATGAATAGCTATGACATGCAATCTGATTATGCCACTTTAGTTTAATCTACTTTCAATTTGATTCCAGTATATTTATCATTCAGAATTCAGATACGCTGCATAATTGAGGAACACTAATAATTTAGATATTGGTAGTATATATACAAATGCGTTGTGTGATAATACAATGGGCGGCTGAGATAATAAAATCTGGCAGGGTCCCACAACTTAGTCTGAGAGAAAAAAGGAAAATAATAATAATAAGGTAATAGTGTCCACAGCAGGGATCGAACCTGTGACGACCTCTTGATTCTGAAGGGTCAGCACTACCACTGAGACATAATGCAATTTATGGTTTTTGAACAAGACAACCTCTTTATATTACAGTTCTAATAAGTCTGGTCCACTTCCTAGTTGCAGGCCAGAGCAACAGCGTACACTGCGAGGGACTCGCTGGCACGCTCCTGTTGGCTGTGGCAAATACTTGAGCCTAGAGGCGTCGGTGTGCAGATCTGTAACGGGTGACAGGAATGGTGCATCCTAGCAGCAAAGGGAGGATTAGGAGCTACGGTCAGGTTAGTCCCCTGTTTTGTGCCGCTACTTTCCTCTTTCATCAGAGGGAAGGGGATTTATGGAATTGGGAATTTCGGTTGAAGGTAGTAGATTCCGATTTCATCCTACCCCTAGGTTTGTATTACGATTGGTGTTAGAAGTTGATAGGCTATAGTTTACGAAGTGAAAAACTAAACATTGATTTCAAGTTACAATCACTTTTATGAAGCATTCGAGTATTCCATCATCTTCTTCCATTGATAGCTACTGCTCGGAGACATCTTCCTGCAACACTACCCATTGGCATCCTGAAAACAAGTGCGATCATGGGTTGAGAGCTATGGTGAAGTATTCTTGGACCTTTCTCAACCTTGGCAGCCGGTTTGCTTGCATGCCCAAAGGTAATGACTACTTGCTTCATAGAGATTTTGGTTCTATGGTTTCATGTTACTATTGTCAACGACGATTTGTAAAGGGGCGTTTAATTTGTTGGAAGAAAAAAGCAATGCAGTTACATGATCTGGGTTGATCCAAAATGGGATGATAGGGGCTTTGGTGTTCTTGTGAAGCTCATGAAGAAGAAGGTGCAAGCTGAAGAGGATGCAACGAAGTGGGGGGAAGAATTGGGAAAAGTTAATTGTGAGTTTAGAGATGAGGAATGAGCTCAAGACAGTGCGGCAACAACTTCAGAAGGCTACTGCCGAGTTGAAGTCAATTGGGAATTATAGGCACAATGTCAAACTCGCGCACGTGCTACTTGTTTTATTTGTTGTTGTTGCGGGATTGATGCTTAGTGTCAAGGCTAATTAAGTAGATGGTTCAGAGGTGGGATTGTTGAAACGACCCAATTCCCATTTCAGAGAATTCAAGCCTATGCACCTCCGTGATAGTCAAAGGAAGGCTATCACGTGCGAATACCTATATCAGATAGTACAAATTCATACCAACACAGAGATATAAAGTAGAAATAGAGTAATAATGACATAAATATTGAGTACATCACTTCGGTAGATGCTGGTACAAGTCCATTAGGACTGAATCAAGAAAGGTAAAATATCTACGCAACAAAAGCATAAGCTATGACGAACAGCATCTCCAGAGGCGACTTGACCGAGGGACCATTCCTAGTCTTTCCATCCATCGTTGTCGAAGTCGTAGTTAGGCTCTAACCTTGAAAAGCCACCATCTACTGAAGAAGCAGGTAGGTCATGTCAACTCTCAATAGCAGCAAGCTAAGAAAAAGTAGGAATAATACTATATGCATGGATCAACCTAAATATGGGTGTAGAGGTTTATGCAACAGCAACAATCAAGGATGCATCAAAGCAATATCATCTCCGAGGTCAACACCTCACAACAAGAAAGTCGTCATAAACCACCAGATCCTTCACCAAAGAATCTAGAAACCAAACACACTAGGTGATGTGAGAGATCCCTACCCTCACATCTCCACGGCAAATGCCGGCCTGTCTCAAAGGGGGAGGTAGAAGAGTAGCAAAAGTCTAGTTAGAGTAACGGACCAGAGGACAATCCATACCAGTGGACAGGGACTATAGCTATAGGTTATACACTCTGCAGAGGTTGTACATCTGTATCCACCTGGATGGAACCTGAATGGTAGCGATCCATCCAAACCCCACCTAACGGTTGGAGCCCTAGTAGGTGGCTAGCACTCTCCTATTTCCTCGAGTCTGGAAGCGTCTTCAACTGCAGGGCACACCGTCGCCAGTCGTAGACCTCGAAGCTGTAAAACTGCAATCTTGTCGGAGTAGGTCAATGCCTCGAACTCCTTACACCGATCACACCGATCCGCCTACAGGCTGAGCGCTATTCACCACTAGTCTCGGACCGAACCCCGCCCATAACAGGGCGAATGGTATGTACGTATACAGTCCAAAGAAACATGGTTAAACTGAGCACTCAACTCCACAAAGTATGTACCGCAGCACCCGCAGTGTACAAGACGCCTCCTGTTCCTAAAGTGTCAAACAAGGTACCCACCACAGGCACAGAGGGGTGAAGAGAGTCCAAAATTCTCTCTCCTAGCTAGGCACTTCTCAGTACGAACCACGACTCACTCCTGCCAAAACACGTCAAGGGATCACACTCACCCAAAACACACGCGAGAGTGTACAAGGAATCCCATCACCAAATCCATGGCATGTGCCCATCCATAACTGAAAAGGATGTATATGGATATAAGTAAGGTGGACTAACTAGGGGTCTGTAGCTAGTCCACAAGTAGGTAATAAGGAAAATAGGATAAACAATTATCAAGGCATGTCTAGAATCATAGGCTATGCAATCAATCATCATCCAAGCATCATAAATAAAGCACTAGCACCTAAGAATGCAAAAGATCTATATGATTGGGAGTAAAATGACATCTTATCAGTTGTCATTAAAGTCCTCCTTGGTGTAGTCGGGGTCTTGAGAGTCCTCGGATCGTAGGTCGGGTCTGAACAGAATGAGATACGATGCAATATAAATTAATCAACATTACATCTAGAAAAAACTCCAAGAAAGTCAAATTTAGAAGAACCAAATAATACCAAGCTAGCTACAAACAACATGGGCTTGATTTTATGAATTTAATGCACTATCCACCACTAGTCTCAGACCGAATCCCGCCCATAACAAGGCGAACAATATGTATGTATGTAGTCCAAAGAAACATGATTAAACTGACTCAGTCCTTAAGGGCTGATACTGAACACTCAACTCCACAAAGTATGTGCCGTAGCACCCGCAGCGTACAAGACGCCTCCTGCTTCTAAAGTGTCAAACAAGGTACCCGCCACAGGCACAGGGCGGTGAAGAGAGTCCAGAATGCTCTATCCTAGCTAGGCACTCCTCAGTACCAACCGTGGCTCGTTTCTACCAAAACACATTAAGGGATCACACTCACCCAAAACACACGCGAGAGTGTATAAGGAATCCTATCACCAAATGAATTAGTTATGAATTTTTAAAGTTTAATGGATTTATTAATTATTTAAAGAAATTCAGAAAGGGGTGACACGTGTCAGCTTCTGGTTGTGCCACGTGGTAGCACAGGAGAGTGCCACGTGTTGGCTGACGTCAGTGTGACGTTCGGTCAACGGTCAACATTGACATCGGTCAGCGGTCAACTGGGCCCCACCGTTTAGCCGGTGGGCTCCACAAGTCAGCAGGCCCATTAGTCTATTATGGGCCCCATGAGTAGGCCTGACCTTGTGAAACGTCAGCGCCACGTGGTCATCCTAGTCTATGTGGCACTACCACATGGTGCCCATGTGGTGCACACATGGCCGCATAGGGATAGCACGAGATCCAGTGTGTCGGCCAAATCTCGTGTGCCATGCTCATGGGGCCGAGTGTGTGGCATGTGCCCGATTGACTATGGTGTGGAGCAGTGGTGACGTGACGTCGCACTAAAAGGTGTGCAACATTCTGGCCTGGCGCGGGCTAGCGCGCGGTGGGGCTGCAGGTCACACGCCTTAGCGCGGCATGGCACGCCGTGGTGAGGCTGGCGCGGTGGCGAGCGCCTATGGGCGGCGGTGCAGTAGGGCACAACGGCGCGCAGCGAGGCTACAGTTCGACCAAAGGTGGAACCTTTGGCCGCGATGGGGTGGCGCGTGCGCATGGGTTGTGTGTGCACGGTCACAGTCTGGTGGCGTACGGGGCTCTGGCATCCCAGGTCCGTGATGACCACAGTGATGGCTAGTGGCGGCGGCTACCTGCAAGGTGCGGCATGAAGGCCAGACAAGTCGAGCTAGGTGGCAGCTCGAAGGCCGGACAGAGGCGCCAAGCGAAAAAAGAAGAGGGGCGGCATGCTCATGTCGGGGCGGAGAACAAGAGAGACGTCGGCATGATGAAGACTTGCAGAATGAAGGTGGCAGTGTCTTCTCATCCTTGGGCGGCGACGTGGCAGCTTTGGCTCCTTCTTACTAGCGCGGCGCGGTGTCTCTTCATGCGCGCCTCCTTCCTCTTCTGTTCTTTCCTTCCTTCTCTCCTCCTTCTCTTTTCCCCGTTTTCTCTCTTGGGTGGCTAGCGGCGGCAAGGAGAGCAGCCCCGGGTTGTTTGGGATGGTGAGGAGAGGCTGCCGGCCGAGGCTTAGGCAGCGGGGCATAGGGTCGCGAGCTGTGTGCCATGGATCCTCGGTGAGTGCACCTGAGGGTGGCGTGGCGGTCTTCCATCGGTGCGGCGCTAGGGTTTGCAGCGCAGGGCAAGGGCAAGATGGGCATTTCCCCACGGCAGAAGGCTCTGGAGGGGGGGAGGGGTCACGGGCGCGCGCGGCCGCGATAGTGGCCACCAGTGAGGTAGCCCGTCCCATCATCCCCGCATGGGCGGGCCCCACCTGCAGTAAGGGAAAGAGAGAGAGAGGGTGCAGCGGTGGTCTGGCGGGCTGGCTGGGTTGATGAGCTGGGCCGGCCTAATGGGCCGTTGCGGGAGAGAAGGTGAGGTTAGGCGGGCTAGGCCGGTGGGGTTGCGGGCTAGCCATGTCTAGTTAGTTGGGTTAGATAGGTTAATTATATTAGGTTTTTGGTTTTCATTTTATATTTAGATTTAGATTTAGTTTGAATTTTGAATTGGATTCAAAATTCAAACACACTCAAATTTGAAATCCAACAAAATCTTAAAGAGCCAAGTCAAACTAGCACACCAGTTTTGAAACTGAATGTGAGATTTATTTATTACGGAATTTCTAGATGAGAGTAGCGTTTGACTTCCATTTTCAAATGAGCACACAATTCAAACAAAATATTTTAAATTTTTGAAAACTCACTCAATTTAATATTTCTAATTTTTAGGAATATTACAATGGTGCTCTTATATTTTTGTAGCTAATGGTACTTAGAGTGAAAGTACGATAGGATTGCCTTATGTATCTGAACACTTTCCCGATGATGTATTCTGCAAGTGTTACTTTGGTTATGTTGCCATATGTTTCTGAACATTGTGTCGATGATGTACTGTCACTTTTGCCAATCTCATTGCATGATTTTATTTTGTTGTTCCAAGAGTGCGACATCAACAAATAAAAATAAAACCATGGATGAAACTCTGGGTCTAATTGGTTGAATTGCCCAAGTTTGCCTAGTAGCCTTTCTTGCCAAGACTTGGCAAGGCAATCCTTGCTGTGCGGTAGTTGCTATCCACCACTGCCCTACTCAAATGTTTTCGATTAACTCCACACTCATAACATTTGAATAGGGTCTATTCACTTTTTCAACAATGGAATTTACATCTAGCTTCGCCAAGAATCATAACCAATTGCATTCAGATCGAGAGGCGCCAGTTGCCTAGCTTCCCAGGGAAGCTGGTGCAACATCCCATGGAAGGCGAGGAACTCCTTATTTAATCACCTTCTAAACCTCACTATTCCTTATTTGTAGTCATGCGGCTCTCGGTGCCTATTCGTTACCTCCTCCAACATCTCCCCAATGGACGGTGCCATTCCTAGCATCCCTCGTGTCCGAACTGAAGCAACACAATAGCCATCCTTGATGCTCCCCCTCCACCATCCCTACCAGCCACCGTGATGGTGGGCTGATGTGGCGACTGAGACACGATGAAGGCGTCACATTGGAGGACCAGCCCGATGGGGCCCCGTACGCCCTGCAGCACCTGCGGGTGTCATCGCTGGTCAGCCGAAGAGCAGTGGGGGAAGCCCCGACACCGTCGCCAGAATACCGCGACCCCCGTCTCCCACCAGGCGTTGTCGCCACCAGAATACTACTAATGTGCAGTGGGTGGAGTACCCTAGAGGTCGGGCTGGCCGTGCGTGGGTCCCGTGGCCGGCCGCTCGACCCCTGATGTAAAGTGCGCTCGCCACATCAACTGTCCTAGTGAGCGAGGGGGTTTTGCTAGATCCATTCCTGCTCAACGGGCCGGCACCGCCCATGGTCGTCGACAAACCGTATTGGATGGTCAGCAATAACTTTCCTCCTGCAGAATCAACGGCTCCATAATCCTATATACACCCTACCAAGAATAGCAAGTGTCACTTTGGTTATGTTGCCTTAAGTTTATATTTGCTATGCTATAATTTGTAACGTTAGATTTCGTTGAAACCCTAACCATCTTTGCTATGCTGTAATCTTTTCTTTGTAAGATTAAGGGACTATTTCCTTTGGATGGAAGATCAATCCCCTATTTTCCTACTCTGTTTTATGTTTCATTTAATGTGATTGTATTTGGAACAATGCATCGGGTTTTTTAGAGGTTGAAAATCAATATGGAATGAATATTAACAAATCATATAATCCTATTTGGATCTCTCTCAAAACTAAGGAAATCCTTGCTCACCTTGCTAAAATTCATACCATTTTTTTCACAAAGGATCAACCATTTTGGTCCGTCTCCTTTTGGATGGAAGATCAATCCCCTGTTTTCCTGCTCTGTTTGCTCTGTTTCCTCTCCCTCACCCTTTTTGACAAAGGATAAAAATTTGAGTCTGTCCTATTTAGTTTTCCAACAATGGATCATATGTCTGTACACCTCACCAAGAATAGCAAGTGTCACTTTGGTTATGTTGCCTTATATTTTTTAACATTGTGCCAATGATGTACTATCAAACTTGCCAATCTCATTGCATGATTTCATTTTATTATTTCCAAGAGTGCCTCATCAACAAATAAAAATAAAACCATGGATGAAACTTTGGATCTGCTTGGTTGTCTTGCCCAAGCTTTCCCACTAGCCTTGTTTGCCAAGACTTGGCAAGGCAATCCTTGATAGGTGGGGAGAGCAAATAATTTCATTGCCACGTGTAATGGTGGAGCCCGCACATAATAAGCGAGAAAACGTTTTGCTATTGCACGGTTTCGAACACTCAAAAATTACACTGTCACACGGTTTCGAATAATTAGATAATAAGCGAACAAAAAATTTTCCACCACTGCACTACTCAAATGTTTTCGACTAACTCCACACTCATAATATTTTAGTCCAGCCTATTTACTTTTCTGACAACGAAATTTTCTTCTAGATTTGCTAAGAATCATAACCTATTTCATTCAGGTCGACTATTTTATGCTGTGGCATCCGGCGGTTGCCGTCTTGGTTCCTGTTCTTGCACACGTTCTTCGAGGAGCTGATTGCCAACCCTGAGAGGCACTGGTTAGCTTCCTAGGGAAGCAGGCGCAACTCCCCATGGAAGGTGAGGAACTCATTTAATCGCCATTTCCCCCACCATCGGTGTCCTCGCCAGTTCCACTACCATCTCGTCCCCAGCGTGCGAGCCTTACCCCTGTAGCCCGGCACCTACCATGAAGCGATCCGTCACTCCCTCAGCCCCTGCCTCCTCCAGCTCCCCGTCGCACCACCTCGCCCCCACCGGCTCCCCCTCACGCATCGAGCGACCCTATGGCGCCTACTCCTCATCATCGCGCTCCCGCCGCGCCGCCGGCTGCCACTTCTTGGTAGCACTACGGCGCTACGTAGATGCGGCACGGTCGTCTCGCTATGGTGGCACTTCCACGTTAGCATCCCACTCGGACGCCGCTGACCTCAACCCGTCATCGCCTGCGGATGGTTGCCATGGAGCCGCTTGGGGCAACCCGGCGCGTTCCCAGCTCCTCCGTTGATGGGGGTGGCTTCCTCCACATCTGCGCCCTCGTCACCACACCGGAAGTTGACCTTGATGGTGACCCTTATAGCTGATGTGTTCGACTCTGACTCCGAGTCCCAGACTGAGATGGACTCGTCTGTTGACCGTCACCGTTGCTACCGCATGCCTTTCCCTCGGAGCGACGCTTTGCGCGTCTTCTGCCACACTGACAACACCTTTGCGTGCCCCGTCTACCCCGCCAAGAGGCACCGGTGGACGATCATGAATGAGGTCAAGGACCATGTCCTGGGGATGGCAACGTCCACGCCCCTGAGAGGCGAGAACAAGAAGAAGTGGAGCTGCCACCGCATCGTGGCTCGGAATGAGGGGTGGATGGAGTGAGCGAGCCACGCCAGTGGAAGATCGATGCTATTATCTTTGCTATGCTGTTAATTAGTAAATTTAGATTTTGTTGGAACCCTAGCCATCTTTGCTATGTTGTTATGTTTTTTTTGTAAGATCAATGTACTGTTTCCTTTGGTTGGAAGATCAATTGCTTGTTTTTGTGCTCTCTTTTCTCTGTTTCCTCTCCCTCACGCTTTCTCTTCCATGGTGCCGTGTTGATATGGTTACTCGCACTTGAAACCAATTTCTGGTCTTCCCTCATTTATTTCCCAAGGGGTGGTTCTCCTATTCACATAGCTCGAGAGGCTAATATGGATCGAATCTTATGTTTCATTTAATGTGATTGTAGTTGGAATGGTGCATCAGTTTTTTTAGAGGTTGAAAATTAATATGGGATGAATATTAATAAATAATGTAATCCTATTTGGCTTCATCTCAGAACCAAGGAAATCCTTGCTTACCTTGCCAAAATTCAAACAATTTTTCCTACAAAGGATCGAACAAATTGGTCCATCCTATTAAGTTTTCCAATAACGGATCATACGTCTGTACATATTTTTTCCAAAAATTGTTACGAATTCTAATTTGTACCTGAGGATTAATGTGGCAACCGTCCACATTCCAACGCTGTGTAATGTCACATCCTCCACGTCCACGCAACCAGTCTTCCTTGGTTCTCATGTAGGCATGGTTACTTGAAACCAATTTCTGATCTTTCCTCATTTATTTCCCAATGGGTCGTTCTCCTACTCTTATGCCCCGAGAAACCAAGATGGGTCGAATTTTATATTTCATTTAATGAGAATGTAATTGGAATAGTGCATCCATTTTTTGCGAGGTTGAAAATTAATATGAGATAATTATTAACAAATATCAATGTGATCCTATTTGGCTCTCTCTCAAAAGTAAGGAAATCCTTGCTCACATTGACTGTTCGTTCTCTCCGCCGTCATCTCCTTCAATGGACGCCGTGCACCTTTGATGTTTGTAACATCGTATTTTGAAATATGGATTGGATGTTTTGTTAGCAAAGTATGTACCACAACGGTTGCAGCCTATACATACCACGATTTGCCACTGATTGTAGTTGGAATAGTGCATTGGATTTTAGAGAGGTTGAAAATCAATAAAATCAGAAGACACGTTGCATGCACCATTACAGTCCTACCACTGGATGTAGATCAGTAGTGCATTTTTTGTTGTGTGCGTGTCAGTGGGGTTACCAGTCCATGTTTGAGTTAGAATTCAGACCATATATCTGAACTTCTACTAGGAATAGACACCCCTGAATATTTTGTAGAATGTCATGGTAGTATCTTTCTGTGTGCTACTTTTCTGGATCACTTATATTGACAATAACAAAAATTTTGCTTGTGGTTGCTGGTCCTGGGACAGGTTGAAACATGAGATTGATGTTCGACAATGCCTTAAAGTGATGTCTACATGTAGAAAACTTGCACGGTCTCAATTCTTGAAAGATGAAGCACATTTTTGTTTATTTTGGCGAAGGAAACCATGGCAGGTCTGTCTGCATCTTTACAACATAATGACTCCTTGTAGTTATCTTGTTAGTGTATAGTATAATGTTGGTTACATGTTTTCTTGCATCTCTCTTTGTCCTTTACTCTATGATAGAAACAATTTTATTGCTTGTTCCTTCTCAAGTGGTCCTTCAGGGTTTAGAATCTCACACTTAGTTTTGTTTTCGCATAAGCAGAACAGTAGCACTGAGCATAATGCAAATCATGTGTTTTGTAATCACTTCAACTTATATAGTTATTATGTGTTGTACATGTGTGCTAATGACCTCATGACCTGATAGATGCTGAGAACCTTTGTTAGATGAAACCTTTGCTTTTAGAAACTAGAGTTCTTGCTATATGACTATACACTGCCTGCTATTGAATGTAAGCTACTGCAAACAATTACAGCATCTTATAACTCAATTTGATACAGATAAATTGTGATGTTTTCAGGTTCCTAACTACAAGAGAAACAGCAAGAACATGAAGAACTAGTGTCTTGGACATGACACGTGCAATTACTGTTCGTGTGCTCAACCCTTGCCTTGGGAGCAGGGGCGGACCTACGTTGAAGCTAGTGAGGGCACAGGCCCTCACTCAACTCCTAACGCCAGTGGAAGATCACAGATTTTCACCATGCATGTTTGTTTATTTTCTGTGATCCAATAGACTATGCCCTCACTCAGAATTTTGTCCGAGTCTGCCCCTGCTTGTGAGAGATGCAGATGTGTGTCGAATGTGCTTGTGAGGCTGCTAGTGGATGAAGGGATGCATGCTAGTCCTATCTAGTTATTTCTGCTGGAGCTACTGTGTCAACTTTTAGTGTATTCAAATGTATGGGTCAACTAACATTCTGTATGTATTTATATATATATTGTTTGAAATTGTGATGATTGTTTGAATGGGCCCGGGCCATTGATAATTTAGCCAATATAATATCAAGTATAAAATAGACTTGGCTCAGGTGTAAAAAACCAACATTTATAACTTATTAGGAAACAAAATATATTGAAAGAACTCAAATTTTGTGCGCATTAGGAAATTGAATGTCGTATCTATAAGCAGGGGGCGTGGCCAAGAAGCAGCCAGCTGACTGCCCCCTTCAACCCAACCTTTATTCACTGTGTGAACACGCTCTTGGAACCGATGGTATGTATGAGCATTCTGGGCAGGTCGCAAGAAGCCGCTTTTAGAAGGTTTGGAGCAATCACAATTCATCACCATATTACCCGCTTCCAATTGATGACTGGCTAATATATAAGTGTTGACCTAAGCCCCTGTGCAGTGGCTCGGCTCCCGAACTGTACGTGAGCAGCCTCATATGGCTCTTCCTAAGAAGGTCGAAAGCCCTCTCTATAAAAAAGTTCGAAAAAGCCTTCACCCTCCTATTCAACGAATAGCAATAGTAAAGACAGGACGGAGACTTTTGAAAAGAGAAGTTGTGCTAATTGTAATCCTAACACATCAAAGCAGCAGGCACAAAAAAGCCTTTGCTGATTCTTTCTATGCGTATTTGCGGGCAATTTTCCTTGAAGCCTCAATTGCTATTGGTAGATAAGAAAAATAAGGCTAGGATACGTATTGATGTGTCAGCTTTATGTTGGTCCATTTGGAACTGCAAGAATAACTTTATCTTTAACAAACAAACGCGTACTAATTTTTTTCCAGGTTATTCGTATGGCGGTGCACAGGATACAATTATGATCCCACCTCCTCCCGGCGGATCAGCAGGAGCCTATGGTTACTGGATGCAACCATCTGCTGACGGTTGCACAGGACTTCTATTTCCAGGCTACTGGGTGGCAACACACTAGGAGAATTGCAAATGGATAGCTATTTGGTGCTTTTTATTTTTAGATGGTTGATTCATGCCTCAACCTTGACTAATCCGTGATTGTAATATTTGAAATCTTCTGAACTATGCGATAAAAAAAGGCTGTGTGCATTGATTGATGCAGAGGCCGGGGTAATCCCCATCTCAAAATAAAAAAATTTGCTATCGGTAATCGGTTCTATCCCTTTCTTTTGCAGCTCACTCTGCCCTTGAAGTATGTTCGAAAGCACTAGCTGAGCTACACAAAAAGAATGAACATATTCTATATTCCCTTACCGGAATGGAGTCAAGAAAGAACATACAGCAGAGTCGTCTTAAAAGGGAGTACTTTAGGCTGATCGCTCTTGCTGAATGTTCTCCTGCGAAGTGGCTCCTCGCGCTCCTGCGATCAACCAGGGCGATAGGGCGCAGGATGGGCAAGACGGCAGGCACGATGCACGCTCGGCATTCGTGATGGAGGAGCCAAACGTCGCGCGAAGAAGAAGAAGAGGTGGCGACACGGGGTGAGGGATCCTAGGGGCTGGATCAATCAGGTTTAGATCTGATCCCTTGCGAAAGAAAGGCCTACCGCATGGGCCAAATTACATATGTGTTGAGTCCAACTTGGACCATTTTAATGCTAATTTCAATTTAACCAAAAAAAACCCACCTATAAACTCATCTATTGCCACACGTAGAAATATCGTTGCAATACTACCTTATGTGTAGCAACGATTTTAATGTTCGTTGCTATATCTAAGACTCGTTGCAATATCTAAGACTCATCTGCAACAATATAGTTTTGTGTTGCTATATCTAAGACTCTATTCGCAACAACTCATTTTGCATTGCTATAACATAAACTCTTTTGCAACACATGATTGTACTACGCTTTATACCCAGGTGTATTTTAGGCTGTCATACATCCATGTTTTATCAGAGTAGTTTTAAGGTACAAGCTGTGTTTGATGTTATTGTTTGCGTTATGTGATCTGGATGCTGTAGTGCACAAAAACAATCACTCCAGATTAATTAAGGTGTAGCTCTTGGAAATCTAGTTTAGCTGCAGCCTAATACTTTCATGGAAGGTAGAAATGTGTCTACGGTTGCAATAAACTATTGAATCTATTGCATTATGGGAAAACAACACAACTGACAGATCAGGGAGCATTTACAGATCAGGGAACGTTTATCTGCTAAAATAGGCTGCAAACAAGCATCACATACTAGAAGAGAACTGCATGAAATTAGTCTGCTGGCATTATGTTAATATGGTAGTGGTGTCAATTGTCTTGTATTTGTTCTGACCGAAACAGAAACAGTGAATGAGGCCCCTACTGATGTTTTTTTTCCAATTAGAAGATATGTAAGGAGAATATATGAACCCTTTTTTTTCCGAATGGTCCAGCAGACTACCATGGCAACTTCCCTGAAAGTTTTGATCAATATATATAATCTCTAATGTTATGGCACTAACCTTCATCCACTCTCTTAGTACCGTTCATATTTTGACCCAGTACTAATGTTAGCATTAGTACCGGGTCCAAGTTTAGGATCCCACGGAGGCTTTTTAGTACCAGGTTGTAACAGCACACGGTACTAAAGATGCCCCTTTAGTACCGGGTAATACCGGGTGGTGTTACGATCTGGTACTAAAAGGTCTGGAACTTTTAGTACTGGGTGGTGTTATGACCCAATACTAGAGGTCCTCCAGGTGTTACTTCAAAAGGAAAGCGTATCTACCTCCATCACATGTGCTGCGTAGGTAGGATGGCAAGAAAGGCTCGTGCAAGGTTTGAGGTCATGGTTTCGAACCCCACAAACTGCACACGATGCGAGGCTTTGTTTTTTTGGCGCAACCAACTTGTACTAAATGGATCTCTTTAGTTTTTTGGCGCAACCAACCTGTACTGAAGGGGGTTTGGAACCGGTACTGAAATAGAATCCCCAATAGTGTGGTATCCGCCGACGAAATCACAAGCTTGTACTTCCGATATTATTTTCTTTGGTAATCCGGTTCGGGTGATGAAGTAATGACACAGAGATAGCCATTGCAGAAGTAAAATGAAACATTCAGATACTAGCGAGAATACATAATAAAATAAATATAGATACCAAATACATATGCTCATTGTTATAATGATAGACATATAGTTTATATATGATGAAACATTGTACACAGGTGCAAAACCGAAATTGAATAAAATGCAAACACATACATATAACAGTTCCACACACTGTCTCATCCAAATAAAATTGTTCAGTCCCAATCACTATATATCATGTGTAGGACAGTTCACAGTACTATAACTTAACAATCACATATAGGAACAACTAATTGGTTGCCATGCATATTAGGATACTATAGCAGATGTAAAAACTATTTCATGTCCATGTCCATGTTCCAAATCCACTCATCAGCAAGAAAAAAATCTGCATGCTGATCACCAGTCCAGGGCATCTGGCTCCCATCACCCTGCATCACTGGAACCTCAGAAGTACTAGTGTCACCTATCATCTGCTGCTGACTACCAGCAAAGGCATCCACCTCTATGCTCCCGGTGGTTGCCTGGTTGGCGTGATACAACAATGGTGATTGGACTTCGGATAGGTTGTTCATGTCAGTGAGCTCATCACCGGAGCTGTGGTCATTTGGGATGAAGGTGCCCCCAGTGAGCCCATGCTGCCTGCCTGAAGCATTGTTCAGCACCCAAGGCTCAGTGTCATAGAGACTGACATCATTGATGCTGTAGCGTTGTTGCATCCTCGCAGTGTTCTCTAGCTTAAGAAAGTACTTCTGGGCATGGCTGGAGACTTGCATTGGTGTCCTAGTTGTAACAAAATACTTGGAAATGCTCTTCCAGTTACCACGGCCGTACACACGCAGACCGTGGAGGAACAACCTGCAATGAGGTAGGAATTAGGATTCATGGTGGACCAGTGAGACAGGAATTCGGATCTTTGTGTCCATTCACTAAATATAACTGACAAAAAAAAACAGATCTCAGCACCTCATGATATTCAGTACATCACACAACATGCTCAAATGAACTAATAATTCACATAAAAGATGTGCCAAGCATTACCAAAATAAATAAAAAGATCAAAACTCATGTGTATGTGAGAGAATTCAAAGAAATTATCAAATTTATAACCTGTGTTCCTCTATGGTCCAAAACCCCGTTGTGCTGGGCCTTTCGTTTTGTGTCGCAGTCTGCCTTCTTTGTGCCTCCTCGACTTGCCCCATGCTCCTTGTCTCCTCCATCAGATAACCATACAACATGTCGAGGTTATCAATGCCTGGATCCTCCACAGATGTTGCAATGTCTTTAATCATGTGGCTGCTCCTTGCTGCCGCATCCTGATTGCCACTTTCAATCATATCCACCACAAGGTCAACATACAAGTCGGTTACCTGACGCTTCTCCTTCCAAGGGAACCGTGCTTGTAGCTCTTCCACAATATCAGTGTTGTTGTTGGTGGTGGTGTTGTGCCTGGCAATGAGAGATTTCATCGTCATGATCTCCGAGACGCTCCACACCTGCTCTGAATTGGGGCTCATGGCGCTTGAGTACTACAAAACTGTGGACTAGTATGAACTATGAATGAGGAGTGTTAGAATGGATGGAATGCTATGAACAAGATCGGGTCTTTATAGACCCTGGAGTGAATCTATTGTCCTGATTTTCATTAATTGGACAACTAACAATAGCATTAAGGAAAACAATGAATTTTTAAACAATAGTTTTCAAAGATATGGAGAAATGCGAAGATAGTCATGTGTTAATGAACAAGATAATTTATATGCTCTACGAATAATTTCCCAATTAAAATATAGGCCAACGATTTGACTATGACGACGAGCCTTAAGCACGTGGATATGCAAAACCTGGGGCAGAGACTGCGGTGCTAGCACCTTACAAGTTACAATGTATTCAATGATGTGTGATTCATGTGAAGGGAATTAGTTATGCCATCTCCACAAACCACATACACATCGTCAATTTTGTGAGGTTTCCTGCTCAAGTTGGGGAGGTCACACTGCTTGTAGACGTGCATGGACATATTGCCATTGCTTCTGTTCTCAAGCAGACAGGATGTTACGAGACCGGTGCCTAGTTTGGCTACTATCACTTGACTCCAGGGTTAATTGCTATGTTTCATGATTGCAACTTCGTCGTATGTACCTCTCCATGATATGTATCTATCTCTTGGTGAATTGTTACTATATAAATGATCATGGACAATTCGAATATTGTATATATATGCATATCTTCTCACGATATGTTCTACATTTTTATTTGATACACTTAAATAAAATGAATCTAGGAGCAATATCACTTGATAGCTACATTATATGGTAGATGTGGAAATCAAACAAAGAAGCTTTGAAGGCTTGGTCATTGATGGTCCTATATCTAGTGGCACTTATTTTAATTTACTTTACTAATTGAGTAAATAAATACTGTTGGTCAAAGTTTTGGAAAAAAGTCAACGGTGTCATATATTTAACAATGGAGGGCATATTGTAAGTTGGTAGCATCTAGATAATTATTCCAAAATGGGAGGGTGTTCTTGACCTGTTTCTAGTCTTGGTCTTCGTTGACCATCTAGGCTTTCATGTCGCCAACCATAAGCTTTCCATAATGAGGTGTTATTCCGCTGTTTCTAGTACAAAGCTTGTAAAAAAGCACAATAGTAGGGAATGTTAAGAGACGTAATCAATAACAATGGAATGAATTGTATATGAATATTAAGAGAAATAGGGCACTAATAAGGTGTGCATAGCGAACGGCAACAATTGGATAAAAAGATTCACTTTTTGAGTGACAAGATTAGTGATATTTCCCAACAATTTTTGTAAATGATGAACAGTTTTAGTATCTCCTCTAAGGGGCCGACAATTTGTCTACTAAAATGTGTCTTTTGCACCAGTTTACCAAAAAGTACAAACTAATTGCTAACAAACTTATTGACCACATTTTGATGGGTAGTTAGTTATCCAAATATATTAAATTTTGTTTGCCACTTGCTAACAAACCGTTGTGAAAATTTAGGGGGTGTTTGGATCCTGAAGCTAAAATTTAATCCGTATCACATCGGATATTCGGATGCTAATTAGGAGGACTAAACATGAGCTAATTACAAAACTAATTGCAGAACCCCTAGGCTAAATCGCGAGACGAATCTATAAGCCTAATTAATCCATCATTAGCGAATGTTTACTGTAACACCATATTGTCAAATCATGGACTAATTAGGCTTAATAGATTCGTCTCGCGATTTAGCTTAGGGGTTGTGAAATTGGTTTTGTAATTAGCCTATGTTTAATACTCCTAATTAGTATCCAAACATTCGATGTGACAGGGGCTAAAGTTTAGCTCGGGGATCCAAACACCCCCTTAATAATCTCGAACCTATTGAGCAGATGTAGCAAATCTGAAGTTCTGAACAGCTAAGAAAGGAACTACAATTCCACAGAATGTGATTAGACTAGGCAAGATATGAGACTTGATCTGCTGATAGAGCGTGTGTTTGTGCGGATCCACGGTAAATAACTTTCCCAAAGCATTAGTTTTATGTGCATCTTTATCGGGCTTTTTGGTATAAATTTAGTAAGAAAAACTCATATATTCTCTTTAAAAAAGGAATATACAAATAGTATTATTTGACCAAGCACTGCTGGGGAATGCGTCTTCAGTATCGGTTCCAAACCCCCCTTTAGTACCGGTTATGCAACCAATATTGCTATATCGATAAAGGAGGTCCTTTAGTACCGGGGGAAATAACCAGTATTAAAGGAGACCCTTTAGTACCGGTTGGTCCTTAACCGGTACAGAATTACCTGCTACATCACGCATGGCCGAGGCCTTTTTCTATTTCTTATCTTTTCTGTTCTTTTCTCATTTTCTTTTTCTACCACGTCACACGCTGTTCCACCGTCTCGCCATGCCCAGCCGCTGCGCCTCCAGGCCTCCATCGCCATGCCTCCCAGCCGCGGCCACCGTGCTTATAGGCCTCCGTCACCGCGCCTTTAGGCCTCGGAGCACCCCGTCTCAATCCCCGGCGTGGGTAGCGGTAGCATACAGTGAGCAGGTCGCCACTCGGAGAAGACTTCATGTTTAAAGTACATGCTGAAGTTTGTTCATGCTGAAGTTTGTTCCCTGATTTGACCTTTCCATATACCCCAAACTGATGCTCCAACTGGCAGAGCAGCCAGCGTTTCACTAGAATAAGTGGCCTTTTCTTATGAGACATTCGATCATATCCTCCGAGATGCCACATTTATTTCCAATGCAGTGAAAAACACAACGTAGTCGTCCGGACTAAGTGAGAGATAAGAAACCTAGCTATGTAAACTATGTAGCACACGTACGCTACAGAAATTGGATGTGTTTATATAAAGAAGAGGAGCTAGCACAGTCTGGCTCTAATTAAGAAATGTAAGGTAAAACTACGGATAAGGTACACATACTCTGCTAATTCATTAAGATATTATTAATTTTCTTGGAATAGTTTTTAGATATGTTTCAACAAGCAACACATATAACCTTAAATGGGGAGTGAAATGAACACCATATCATAGTTTAATAGAATAAGTTGACGATTCATTGCAAGTACTGTGTGTTTGTAGGTTGTTACTCTGCTAGTACATACAATGACCATTGTCAGGTAGCATAATTTATTTCTCCTTAAAGGATGTCCATGTTGAATTCTATTTTTTCACCTTAATTACAATCCTTGTCCCCAATTATCATCCCTGAGCGAATGCACCTGTCCCACTGTACAGGTTCCTGCAGCTGCGAGGTCGGTACGGTGGTGATTCAGAGAGGCCTCAGTGATGCATTAGCTGGTGTCACCTCCGCTCCGGCCTCTTGCTGCTCGTCCTCTTCCAGCGCATGGTGTAACCAAACGTTTCTGCTCGTCCTGTTGCCGTGCATTTCTAATCTTACCAGTTTCAACTTATTATTCACGAAGAAGAGTGGCCAGGAGCACCCAAAGTTTGTCTAAATGCTCTAGGTTACTCCATGATGTGGCCTTTCCCTATGCCGCCCAAGCCCCAAACTGGTTGTGCTCTACTGGCAGAGCAACCACTGTCTCACTACGTTGAGTGTTCCTGAAACAAATAGCAAGATTATGCAATCCGTTGAAGTAAGTCAGATACTCTGCACAGATGCTGGAACAAGGGGCTGGGAGTGTGTCTATATAGAGGAAGAGCATATATAGTCTGGTATACACAGTCAGCTCCATTAGGATATTACTAGTTTCTACTAGATAATTTATAACAAGGAACTCTCGTATAACCAAACAGGGAATGAGTGTGATGAACTTATTGCTGGTGAGTGATATTATTAGTTTCTGAGATGCAATAAGGGGGTGTTTGGGAGACAGGAGGTAAACTTTAGCCTTGTCACATCGGATGTTCAGATGCTAATTAGAACGACTAAATATGAGCTAATTACAAAACTAATAGCAGAATCCCTAGGCTAAATCGCAAGACGAATCTATTAAGCATAATTAATCCATCATTAGCGAATGGTTACTGTAGCACCACATTGTCAAATTATGGACTAATTAGGCTTAATAGATTCGTCTCGCGATTTAGCCTAGGGGTCACTGGTAGAGAATTGGCCTTTAGTCCCGGTTGGTAAGGTGCAAATCTCCTGAAAATCCATCTGGGATAAACCAATCGGGATAAAAGGGAGGTCCTTTTGTCCCGGGTCACTCAACCGGGACAACAGACCCCCCTTTTATCCCGGTTGGTATTACAAACCGGGATAAAAGGGTTCGAGGGATTTGGTCCTTTTTCAAGCACCCCGTTGGGGACCCTTTTATCCCAGTTTGAAACACCACCCGGGATAAAAGACCCTCTTTTATCCCGGTTGGTATTACAAACCGGGATAAAAGGCTCTCGACCCTTTAATCCCGGTTGGTGTTACCAACCGGGATAAAAGGGAGGTCTTTTATCCCGGTTGGTGTTTCAAACCGGGATAAAAGGTCTCTCAGGGTCTTTTTTTTCCACTAGCCTTTGCAACCGGGATAAAAGGTCCCGGTTGGTGAGCCCCTCACCAGTGACCGAGCTTTAGTCCCGGTTGGTTGTCCCGGACCAACTTTAAACCGGGACAAAATGGGGCGCATGGAAGGTCATTTCTCTACTAGTGGGTTGTGCAATTAGTTTTGCAATTAACTAATGTTTAATACTCCTAATTAGTGTCCAAACATCCGATGTGACAGGGGCTAAATTTTAGCCGTTGTGTGCCAAACACCCCCTAACTCTGCTGCTGTGTGCCATGACAATTTTTCAGGTGGCACAATTTATTTTTCTCAATGGACTTCCATGTTTAATCCTTTTCTTAATGTTTATTTTGGATCATTGCCCACAGCTTCGTTATACCTCAGAAATTGGCTGAAGCGGGTCGCTCTCTGGCACTTACCTGATGCAGTTTTGACTAAGGATGGGCGTGGAGGACTAATGGATCGAACCGAACCGCTCCACTTGATCCGTGCAGCTAATGAGGAGCAACATCCGATTTGCTAAAACTGTCACTGTCCATATGACCCGGTGAGTCGCACGAGTCGAACCTAAGGGTACATTGTACATTGCATGTTCCACTGTCCCCACGTATAGTCCTGCTGAGGTCCATGAAGATAATTAATACTGCCTCCTCCTATTTTCAAGAGTATAAATTTCGAAAAAGAAGATGGTATACATAGATATACTATAATATGACCATATGGAGAACGGGACAATTCTCAGAGAAGCCTCCATGTTTTCGCCGCTCCTTGTGTTGGGTACTGTTTAAACTTGTACCCATTTTCGTTTATTAAAGATGGGGAGATACCACGCAAACTGAACGTTGGGCTGCATGTACCATTTTCCTCCACGACAGGACCTTTCCCAACGGAAGAAAGTTACATGGGGACGGTCCCCAAACTTTTGTCAGCGAGGACCCACCCTAGATGTGTGACGTGTGGCTACTGCTGCCATCTGATGCACCAGCTCACGAGGCTTGACAGGCTCGGCTTGCATACCTTGGCTCACAGGCTCGAGCGAGAGTCCTAGAAACCCGGCGCCACCGCCGCCATCGCTTACGTCCCATCATCCACTACTGCAGCTCGTCTGCCAGAGCCCCTAGCATCCGTGGCCGCAGCTCCACAGATGTCCCCACACTCTGCACAGAGATGGGTCCTAACTCTGTCAAGTGCTTGGGTAGTCTAACATCCATCGCAGGTACAATTGTAACAGCGGCAATTCAGCTGTTGGAAATTTGAAGGATTGTTGAAACCAAAGTTGAGCAAAATGGAAGGGGAAGCATGAGGCACAGCACAAAATAGCAATTAGCATAGCTACGACCTGGTGGCTTGCAAGGGACCGATGAACTCATACATCACCTCCATCCATTTGGTTCTGAATTTTTTTCAAAACCAGGAAGCCACTTATCCTCTTCGTAGTCTTCAAGGCGTGTCTCTCCAGTCACGGCGTTTCCTTGCTACATGGGAACGTTTGTGGAGCTGTGGCGCCATCGATGGTGTCCAGCAGTCAAGTTGTGGGTGGTGGATGAGGGGAACGGCCGAACGGAGGTGCGGCAGCGGCGTCAGGTTCCCAGGGACTCTTCAGCTCTGTGAGCGGAGGTATGCAAGCCAAGCGATGCGAGGGATATGCCGAGCCTCTCAAACTTCACGAGCAAGGACATCGAATGGCAGCAGTAGCCACGCGTTCCAGGATGGGTCCTCACGGACAGAAGTTTGGGGCCTGTCCCCATGGAATTTTTTTCTTTCCCAACGCCCCTCAAGCCGAAGCCCGTGCTCCTATGAGCAGAGCAACCAGTTTTCCTGGTGGAGAAAGAATCCAGTATGAGAGTATCTTGAAGGAAATGCATCGCGTTGTCCTTTGAGTGGCCACACTTTCTACGCTGTGGAGAATGGAATATAAAATCGAGGCCTCAGATCAGAGAGATGGAGCTAATAAACTAGTGAAACTACTATACAGACGATGGAGTCAGAAGAGGATGGGTATTTATATGTGCCTAGAGGAGTTGCATACATATAGTCCGGCGATAGTGAATGAACAGAAAACTTGGTAGCTGGGAAACACAATTGAGCTATTAAAGTCAGGCACGCACCATGCCATCGTGCAGTCATTTCTGCATCTTTGCAGGGAACGTCTCGTTTTGGCGCCGTTTCAGTGCTGCAGTTTACCTTTCTTTCTTCTCCCCTCTCATCCCCCTACAAAGAAGAACAAAGACTAAACACGAGACAAGCTTTTACCATGCATCAGAGCCAAGGACGTGCCATAGGGTGTAACTCAGTATCGCTCAATGCTTGAAGGCAAGGTGTTGTTGTTCTAAGTTGATCTTTTTGACAATAGCCCAAAACTCCTTCAAGCCCATATTACCAATAACGTCACCATATTTGATTTCCTCGTGTGTCGATTTTCTCGATTTTTCGTAGAATATGAACATATCGCCATGCATTTTCATGTCCATTTGAGGAACCGGCCCTGAAAAAGCATGATTTCTACAGCTGTTTACATACGATTGGTTTTTGCAACCAGTCCTAGATACCTTATTTGAGCAGCCCTGCAGGAAACCATTTCTGCGGTAGTGGAATTTGTTTCAGATGACCCACTTGTTAGTAGTATAATAGATAGAAATATCTATTTATTATCGTCCCATGGTCTACAGGATCTTCATGCATCGTCATGCCTTCAAAGCATAATCTTTGGTACGATGTAGTGCTTCCTTGAAACATGTTCATGTACTGAATGCCAACATTTGAATGCCTTGTGCTACAAAATC
The DNA here is from genome assembly GCF_000263155.2 of Setaria italica. Taxonomy (NCBI): domain Eukaryota; kingdom Viridiplantae; phylum Streptophyta; class Magnoliopsida; order Poales; family Poaceae; genus Setaria; species Setaria italica. The sequence goes on along the minus strand of NC_028451.1, from coordinate 26,294,499 downwards.
AGTGTTTCTGAGTACCCGCAAAAAAAAGGCCAGTGCTTCTGAGGAAAGTACTCAATATGGTTGTGCGGCATACGGGTCGAACCTAACGAACGTTGCAAGGTTGTTCCGCTGTATACGTGTTAAGCATACAGACCCGTGGTTTCTTGCTGTGCTGAAACTCTTACTCGTGTTGGCCATAGAAATCAACAAAAAGCTCCTGCATACTAAAATAATGTGCTCTATGTTCCTCTAAAAAAACTTGTGCATATATATACACTACGGGATGCAGGAGCACTCGGCAAAGTCAAAAAACACTTGGCAAACCTCGTAACACTCGTCATATGGCACTCGACGTCGATTTGCCGGCGAAAGGTCGTTTGCCGAGTGTTCTTTGACACTCAGCAAACACTGTGCCGAGTGCGAGACCGACACTCGGCAAAGCATTTTTGAAAAAAATAAAAAAATGCCACCAGCACCACCGCCACCGCCACCAGCCACGCCGCCACCAGCACCACAACGCCACCCGCCGCCGCCACAACAAGCACCGCCACCACCACGCCGCCGCCGCGCCCGCTGCCAGCACCACGCCGCCCGCCGCCACCACCACACCGCCCGCCATCACCACCACCAGATCCGGTCGCTACCGGTCGGATCCGGGAGAGGGAGGGCCGGATCCGGGAGAAGAAGGGGAGGGGCACCGGGGAAAAGGAAGGGGAGGGGCGGCGGCGGGGAAGAAGAAGGGGAGGGACGGCAGCCGGGAAGAAGAAGGGGAGGGGTGCCAGGGAAAAGGGAGGGGAGGAGCGGCGGCAGGGAAGAAGAAGGGGAGGCGCGCCGGGGAAGAGGGGCGGCGCGGCAGCCGGAGAAGGAGGGGAGGAGCGCGGCGCCGACGGAGAGAGGGAGGGAGGCAAGCGGATCGGGAGATATAGGAGACGTATTACTTTGCCGAGTGTCCACAGACACTCGACAAAGTTTGTTTGTCGAGTGTAGACGCTCAGCAACTTTATTTTACCGAGTGTTTTTATTTTGTTGAGGTTTTTTTCGATAGCACTCGGCAATAAGGAATTTTACCGAGTGTCCGAGGTAAAACACTCGACAAATATAAAAATACTCGGCAAAGTGCCGAATTCTGGTTAGCTTATTCTGTAACCGGTCATAAAATAGCTTATTCCGTAGTCAGTCCAACCAACCCAACCAGCCCAGACCCAACCAGTGCGGCGCGTGCCCATTTGTCTATCCAGCGCGAGGTATGGCTCCTAGTAATGAACGGTATTTAATATGTGAGCCAAGCTGAGTGAGCGAGGCATTTTACTAGCTAATGAGCCGAGATGCAACCGAGCTACTATACCGGGCTTCCGTAGAAAAAGCCAGCACAACAGCTACTCCCGGTCCGTGATCATAGCGGCATTTACTACATGCCTTGCCATTATATTTTTGTGTACACATGTAGATGAGAGTGCACGACAGTAGTACATGGTTACCAGGAAACGTGCTGAGCTATTGTGTTGTCTACAATACATGCAAGGGCACAACAGGTTATGGGAATATAAGAACCACGAACCATATATTATTTTATTTTGTCTATGCACGCATGAAATTGAAAAGCCGTTTACGAGAATTCTAGATGCGCCATGATATGTTGGATGGAGAGTTACGGTAATTAGACATCACACTGTACCAAGGAGCCATTTACTACATTGACAAGATGAATGCAGTATAAAATAGTTATGAGAATTTCAATGAGTCGACACAGTAATTAGGACACAATGATGTTATCAATGCATGGATGATAATTCTACTGACAGAGAGCCAGTTCCAATAGACATATAGAAGTTCCAAGTCGTGTGCATCCAACAGGAATTGACCCCACAAATTTACATAATGTGAGTTGGGCGCTTTACCAGACCATGGATGCTTAATAAGGATTATCATCCTACATTGTAAATAATCAATTTTCTGATAAAAAGACATATCATAGGAAAATGAAACTGAAAACATTCTGTGATCGAATGTTATTTGGATGTCTATGAAAACACACCTCTTTGGTCCTTGAATAGAAAGAAAGTTTGAGAGGGATCATGAATCCTGATTCTCTCTATTTTGTATGGGTCGCTACAGTTATGTGATTATTTCTGTGATCAAGAATCCCAATGCTTAATCTAGCTATGTGTCTTCAACGCGGAAGCTACACCACAGATGATAATCTAAAATTGAAGGCATGTCACCATTCTTCATATGAATCGTACAGGCAAGGCCTCTATTGACAATGGTGAGCGATGTGCATGACAGGTAACTTAACCATTCTCATAGCAAAAAAACTAGATTAAGCATTAAAATTAGAAGGTGGTTGGTTCATCATGGTGGTGGAGCAGCTAGAACTTGGCCACTATGTTGGGTTCCACTGCTAGAAGTAGACGAGCTACATGGAGTTGGATGATGTTCACCACACAGAGAAGCATCCATGTTTCCCGCCGGCAGTAAATTGACGGGTCATCTTGCCAGCGGCTTCTGTGCACATCGGAGTAACTACCTCCTCCATCGCTCCTTGTGTTACGTATTATTTGAACTTGTACTCATTTTGATTTACTGGGGAAGGGAAGATACCACGACAAGGGAGTTGTGGACTGCATGCTCTGTTTTTGTCCATGATTCGACCTTTCCCAACACCGCTCAAGCCCAAACCAATGCTCCTATGATCAGAGCAACCAGTGTTTCGATTGAAAATTTTACAATATGGGCGTAAGCAACAGTTAGATTCCATGAGCTTCTTGGAGGAAACGGACCTGTCCTTTGACTTGCCACATTTGCCATGCAGTGGAGAACATAGCGTGAAATCAATGCCTCTGGTTAGAGGGAAGGAACCAAAGGCTGGGAAACTATTATACAGACGATGAATGAAGAAAGGGATACGTGTGTGTATGTGTAAAAAGAGGACTTGCATACTGGTACGGCTGTAATGAATAAACAAAAAGCCTACTACGGAGCAGGTAAACACATTTGATATATTAAAATCAAGCACATACCGAGCCGTCGTGCATTCATTTCTTCATTTATATATGGAGGTGAAAACAGAGGGAATGTCCCCTTTTGGTGCCATTTCATTGATGCAGTAGCTAGCTTGGTTTCTTCTCCCTTTCACCTCCAACAAAGAAGAACAAAAAGTACATGGAAGTTGCCTGTTGCCAAATGTCGTAGCAAAATCTATATATCTAGAAAAGTCAAAACGACTTATATTTTGGAACGGAGAGAGTACAAGCTTTTACCATGCAGCGGAGCCCAGGACGTAACTCAATATCGCTCAATCGCTTGAAGGCAAGGTGTTGTTGTTTTTCTTTAGATTATCGAAGGTGTTGTTGTTTAAGTTGAGCTTGTTGACAACGGCCCAAAACTCCTTCAAGCCCATATTACTCAAAACGTCACCATGTTTAATTTACTAGCTAGTGTGTCCACATCCTGGATTTCCTCAAATTTTCTTAGAATACGAACATATCAACATGCATTTCCAGAACCTTTTGAGGAATCGGCCCTGAAGATAGCACGATTTCTACAGCTGTTTACGTACGATTAGTTTTTGCAACCAGACCTTCAGACCTGATTTGACAAGCCCTGCAGGAAACCATTTCTGCAGTAGTGGAATTTGTTTCAGATGACTCTCTTGTTAGTACATAGTAATAGATTTGAAATATCTATTTATTATGGTCCCATGCTCTTCATCTTCCTCGTGATGCCTTCTAAGTATAATCTCTTGTAGGATGTAGTGTTCCCTTGTAACATGTTCATGTACTGAATGTCAACATTTTAATGCCTAGTCCCACAATATTAGTGATGATATTGGTAACCCAACTGCTGCCACAATATATTTGGATGGAGTGAGCAAGTGGAGCAAAAGGTTATTTTAATGCATCAGTTAATGTCCCCGGCCCTTTTGTGCAAGGTTTCTGATAAATTTAGAGTAGTGTTTGTTGATTTGGTGAAGTACTCAACATGGTTGAATTCTCAGCTAAATATTACTGGCTGGAATTCAAAAATTTTCCAAGGAACTATTAACATCATAAGATGTGGCCATTTTCTTTACTTCACTAGCGCGGCATCTCTGTTCCAGTTGCATGCTGAGATGGAACCAGTCTGCACTTTCTGGCTGCGCCACTTTCCAACCAACTTTTTAAAATTTTACCCCATGAATTTGTTGGGGAAGAAAGGGTGCCACTCCTGATCAACCATGACCTGCCTGCTCCTTTTTACTCCATGATCTGACCATTCCTATTACCGCCCTAGCCCAAACTAGAGCTCCTAGTACTAGAAATGCAAACAGGGTTTCGCTACGGATTTTTCACTATGAGAGTATTTGGAAACAAAGTGTCAGATTCTATGAACTTTTATTAATGAAATATTAGTATCCTCGGAGGTGCCGCATTTGCAAAATACTGCAGAGCCTGAACCCTGAAGAACCAAGCTAATGACTTCTGAATGAGGTAGGGAGGCGAGTGTATATATATGAAGCTAATATGAAGCTACCAACACAAGAGATGTTTTTTATGATCTAGTAGCTAATAAATCGGAAGCGGAAACTAGAGGAACCACAGCTATGGAAAAATGGCAAAATAAGATAAGATCTTTCCGGCAATGCCTTAGAGGATGGGCAAAAATACAGCTGGTCATAATAAAAAGGAGAAGGTATTAATTTCCATGATCGATGACGCTGAAATTAACGTGCTATCTGATTAGGAACTAAACCTCAAACGTTACCTTAATGAACGCTTAGTTCATCTTCTAAGGGAACAAGAAATTAAATGGTACAAGAGAGCTAAAACTAAAAACCTCTTGGAAGGCGATGATAACACCCAATATTTCCATTTAGCTGCTAATGGTAAACGTAGAAGATAACATATCTTCAAATTAGAACAAGCAGAGGGGGTTATAGTAGGTGATATTGAGTAAAAGTATATATCACAAATTATTATAAAGGACTCTTTGGACCACCGGAGGAGAACAATTTTACTCTGGTGGAAAACAATAATCAGGATATACCTTAGGTGACTGATGAGGAGAATAAATTCCTCGTAGCTCCATTCACAAAAAAAGAGGTAAAAAGAGGTGGTGTTCCAAATGGAACATAATAAAGCCCCTGGTCGAGATAGTTTCCAGCAAAATTTTATCAAGTGTTCTGAGATATCATAAAAACGGACCTTTTAGCCCTTTTCAAGGATTTTTTTTGGAAGGGCATCTCCCTTTATACAGCCTCAATTTTGCAATCATTACACTGCTTCCAAAGACAAAGGAAGTGACAAAAATACAACAATATAGGCCTATTGGCCTGCTAAATGTAAGCTTCAAAATTTTCACCATGGTTGCTACAAATAGACTTATGGGGGTAGCTAACAAGCTGGTTCGACATTCCTAGATGACGTTTATGCTAGGTCGAAACATCATGGAAGGAGCAGTGATATTATACGAAACTATCCATGAATTAAATACTAAAAAGCTTAATGTGGTAAGTATCAAAATTGACTTTGAGAAAGCCTACGATAAGGTAAAATGGTCATTTCTCCAACAAACTCTTCGAATGAAGGGGTTTTGCCAGCAGTGGTATGCATGGGTTGAAAGATTTGTTACGAGAGGAAGTGTAGGCATCAAAATTAATATTGATATTGGGCACTACTTCCAAACAAATAAAGGGCTCCGGCAAGGAGATCCCATGTCACCTGTACTTTTCAATATAGTGGCAGATATGCTCTCTGTTTTGATTAAAAGGGCAAAGGATAATGATCAAATCAAAGGGGGCATTCCTCACCTTGTGGAAGATGGGTTGTCTATTATGCAATATGCCGATGATACAATCTTGGATCATGATTTGGAGCATGCTAAAAATTTGAAATCATTGCTCCCTGTTTTTGAACAGTTATCAGGACTTAAAATAAACTTCCATAAAAGTGAGATGTTGTTATGGAGAAGCTAAACATTATGAACAAGAGTATACTAGTTTGTTTGGCTGCAGCCTAGGATCATATCTCTTCAGATACTTAGGCATCCTGATGCATCACTGTAAACTCTGTAATGCGGATTGGAGCATTATTGAGGAAAGATTCAAGCGCAAACTAAGAACTTGGAAGGCCAAACACCTATCCTACGGGGGGCAGAGAGGTTTTATTTAATTCAGTTCTAAGTAGCCTTCCCATGTTCGTGATGTCTTTCTTCGAAATCCCAAAAGGTGTCCTTAAAATATTGGATTTCTATAGGTCCAGGTTCTTTTGGCAAGGCAGCAATGATAAACGAAAGTATCGTCTAGCAAAGTGGGATATAACATATCTCTGGATTAAAAATAAATACCTTATCAGTAAATGGTTATTTAAACTACTCAATGAAGAAGTTACCTGGCAGACCCTACTCAGAAATAAATATATAAGCTCAAAGTATTTTTCTCATATTCAGATTAAACCTGGAGACTCACACTTTTGGAAGGGTTTATTAAAGGTCAGGGAAGATTTTTTGACATGTGGGACCTTCAAGATAAATGATGGTTCCCAAACCAGATTTTGGGAGGACACTTGGGTGGGCTCCAAACATGTGGGACCTTCAAGATAAATGATGGTTCACAAACTAGATTTTGGGAGGACACTTGGGTGGGCTCCAAACCACTTGGAGAGCAATTTCCTAGCCTGTATAATATAGCCAATTATCCTCATGCAATAGTGGCAAATGTTATGAATCAAAGGCCACTGAATATTTCTTTTTGAACAATATTAGTTGGGAATAAATTGATTGCCCGGTACAATCTAGTAGCTAAAATTGCCAACCACCAGCTTTCACAAGGCAGAGATATTTTCGCCTGTGACCTACATCGACATGGACGTTTTTCAGTTCGGTCTATGTATGAGTATTTAATAAACCAAGTGTGTTGTTCAATAATAAATTCATATGGATTCCACTAAAGATAAAGATTTTCCTTTGGTACATGCAACGAGGTGTCATTTTAACAAAAGATAATTTAACTAAGAGGAACTGGGTTGGGAGTCAAAAGTGTTATTTTTGTGATTGTAATAAAACAACCAAACATCTTTTTTTTTAATTGTCAACATGCTAAAGACAATTGGAGCGTTGTTCAGATAGCCTAGATCAATAAGACATATACTTGGAAATTGGTTAACAAGCATGGCAAAAAATATAAAACTTTAATCATTGTGGGCTGGCAGCTCTTATGTAGGCTATTTGGTGTACGCGTAACGATTTGGTGTTTCAAAAAAAACATTTCAATTCGTTTTATGTAGGTCATTTTCAGAGGAGCATATTGGTTACGCTTTTGATCCCTGTTGCAGCATGAGGACACAACGGAGATCGTCTGTTCGGCAAGCAAAGCACTAGAGATCGTCGCTTTGGATATATTTCGTAAGAATGGATAGAGAAGCAATAATAAACCATACTTTTGAATTTTTCATGCTATATGTGTACTCGTTTCCCTATTTTTGTGTTTAGCTTTTAAGCTGAGGATGATGTAACAACTTGGCTGTGTGCGCCCACGGAGGCCTGAACTAATTCCTTTATTAGAAAAATGAAGCTACCAAGACAACTACATATGCTATAAAATGAGGTAGGGGGGCGTGTCTATATTTAAAGAAGCCTAGAATGGTCGGATTACGAGGTTGAATTCTGAATGTTTTTTCTTAGCCATCCTTGCTATTTCTTGTGATGGTCTTACAGGATGAGTAAATTAAAAGAAGCTTTTTCTTCTCATTTTGAACACAGGCGCACTAATTTAATTTCATCTGTTTCTTATATTCTTATATGTCAAAGAGTCTTCCACGCGCGCATGTGCAAACACTCACCGTATTACCAGTTCATACTATGATAATTTCTTAAATATTGCAGACATCATAGCTACTTTTAAATATGTTCACTGAGACAATCTCTAATGGATGCTGGATGGAGCTAAACAAAAACGACTTGGCAAGAAAAAAACATGTCAGTCTACAAAATGTTGAACGATACCAAAATCCGGTAGCAGCGCATAAATATTTCCAACATTTTCCTGTCGACGAAATGCAATCACTATTTTAGCAAGAAAGAAGTGATCATTCTATACAAATAAAGTTGGTTCAGTTATCGACCATTCATGACGCCGTTAGACCTTGTAATGCTATATGGGCATGTGACGTACTATGTGACCAACACCAGCAGAAGCGGTGAAGTTGAAGGGACCGTGACACCTGAGAGGGGGGTAAATTGGGTATTTTAAAAATTAAGGCTCCAAGCACGTATAAAAATCTATTCCAATTTCTATCTAGATGTGCACTAGGTTTTTCTATGTGTTGCTATCTCTACCGTAAAAGTTTTACACTCTAGGTTCCAATCCTATAAACTAAAGGTAATTCTAGGAAAGGTAAACGCGGAATTGTATGTGCAATAAGAAATGCGGAAGTAAATGAGGTAGAGAGGACAAACTTCTAACATGGCGACACGACGATTTTTACCGAGGTATCAGAAAGCAAAGCTTTCTACTTCCTCATTGTTGGAACCCTTCTCAAAGGGAATGCACACGCAAGAGCATAAACTCCACGGTCAGATAACTCCGTAGGATAGCCGACGGGTCTTCCCCATGCGCAAGTGGGTCTCCGCCTAGCCTCTTCCGGATGCTCCTTACCGCTCTTCACTTGTTAGAGCTTCAGCAAAATGCCTAGGGCCTCTCCTTCCTATCACAAGCACCGGCGGCCACTCCACAAACGCGGTTGGAGGATCTCGCAAGACTTACAAGCTCCAGATTTATAACTCTTGGTGCACGCAAGCACCGATACAAAAGTGATGTGCAAACCTTGCCTAACTCTAGACTAATCCCTAAAGCAATGCGCTAAAAGGCCTAAACTAGCACTAAACAAGACCTAAGCCTTATGTTAATTGCCTTAATCTTCTCTTTAACACTTTGGTGGGTAGAGCACTTGTGTGTATGTGAGAACCAAGCTTATAGCTTCTCCAAGCTCTAACACCTCTCAAATGGCCGGGCACTGCGGTATAAATAGCCCCAAGCCAAGAAACTAGCCGTTACAAGCCGTTGCAACTTTCTGGGTAGCACCGACTGATTCGGTGTTGCGTAGGAGGTGTCATCGAAGGAATCGGTGCATGCCACCTCAACTAGCCATTGGGAAACTCGCGCCCACTGTCACCCAAACCCCACATGTACCACCGACTGATTCGGTGACATGTGAAGGGCATCACCGAATGAGTCGGTGACCCTAGAGCTACAGTCTTCGTGCACCTTCATTCACTGAATGATTCGCTGCTTTGTCTTCTTGAACCACCGTATGAATCGGTGTGGCTTGAAATAACTTCTTAAACTTCCAGAGCTGAATCTGAGCTGATTCTGAGGTGAGCCGATCCTTACCTACTAATTTAGTGGAGGCTCACTGTGCCCACCGAATGTGTCGGTGGTAATAGTGCACGCTTCTTGGCCCTGCTGCTGTCCTCTGTCACCGACTGATTCGGTGCCTCTTCCAACGGTCATCGTATAGATCGGTGGAATGTGTCGATGCACAATTCCAGCAGGATTCGCAAGTCTTCGCATAACATTTGGATGCCATACAATTCTTTTAAGTCTTTTTTTTCTTATCATTTGATGGTTTGGTAATTCATCCTTGTAACCTATAAAACACCTACAAAAGCTCATCTTGCAAACACATTAGTCCCAATAACTATGTTGTCATTAATCACCAAAATCATTATGGCCCAGGGCCATTTTCCTTACAGAAGTAGTCATAGGATCACCCCAATGCCAGATTTCTGTAATTTTTCGATTCCGTTATGGCAAAAAGCAAAAAATCTATTGTCCTACATAAGCAAACACAGCTTTAAATGGGTTTAGTTTTCTAATGAATACACGTAAGCAAAAATGAGTTCAAATGTATTTTTAATAAATATTCCATTACAACATAACAATTAAGCAACCTCTTCCGGCACAATGAGAAATGGGGACGGTACAATGTCCCTGCAGGATAAACAAATAAGATGTGGAGTGCTGGAGTTCCGATTAAAACACATAAGAACACACTTGATCGGCATCGCCTAGATTTATTGTTGGGGTTGTTCTGGGTGAGCTCTCATGGAAGTCTCGTAAGAAGCCCCAACAAGGTTATACTCGGTTTGGAATCTATCGATCTGGAGTTTGAGAATGTGTATATTACCACTAGTGAACTTTGAGACTTTGGTCATTGCGCGGATCAAAACAGAGCGATACCCTTGCGTAGTGCTCCAAGGAAGAGTAGGGGAGATGCTGACTCTTCGATACGTCAAGAAAAAATTGATGTTCTATCCCTATCTTTAGTTTTGGCAATTTGCTTTCCTCAATTTCATTTCCTAGAATTGTCATGCTTGTATTGGATTGGAATTATGATGAAAAATATTGTAACTTCTAGAATTACATGACTTTTTAGTATTCGAACAAATGGGGTTATTACGCTTGTTACTAGGTTTTAATTTTCAAAAGAAGAATTTATACAAGCCTAATTCACCCCTTCTTTCACTACGGGAAACAGGGAAGATGCCGAGTGCCAGGGGCACTCGGCGAAGCTCCAAAAACACTCGGCAAAGCATTTGCCGAGTGTAACACTCGGCAAATGACACACGGCAAAAATCCTGACGGCAAACACTGATTCGCCGAGTGATTTGTGTCGGGCACTCGGCAAAGACTTTGCCGAGTGCTCAGAAAACACTCGGCAACCAATTATTGAAAAAAATAAAAAAAAAAGTCATGCGCCACCAGCACATCCTGCTCCGCCGCTGCCGCCGCCGCCACCTGCTCCGCCGCCGCCGCCGCCACCATCCACACTGCCGCCAGCCACCGCCACTGCCTCCCGCCGCCACGCCATGAACCCCGCCGCTGCAAGCACCGGCTCGCCGCCACCACGCCCCCGCGCCAGCCACCACCACACGCCGCTGCGTCCCTCGGTGGGCTCCCCGGACGGCCGAGACGGAGTCCGCCGGATCCGGGGAGGGGCGCAGCGGATCCGCCGATTCCGGGGAGGGGCGCCGCCGGTGACGGAGGGGAGGGGTGGGGAAATAGATCTGGGGGGGGCGCCGCGGGGAAGCAGATCCCGGGGGCGGCGCCGCCGGTGACAGAGGGGAGGGGCGGGGAAGAAGATGCGGTGGAGGGGCCGGGCGGGCGGCAGATCCGGGGGTCGGGCGGGCGGCGGCGGATCCGGGGGCCGGGGGCCGGGCGCCGGGCGGCGGGGCCGGGGGCGCCGGGTGGCGGGCGGCGGCGGGGGGCCCCGGGCGGCGGGCGGCGGCGGCGGGAGGGAGAGAGGAAGAGGTGGGAGTACTGACGCGGGTGGGAGTGACGGGGGGGAGTAGTGAGGGGGCCGGGTGCGGTGCGGCCGGGACTTAAGTCCCTGGCGGCCGTGGACTTATCGCCGAGTGTCCTAGGGGTGAGACTCGGTGAAGGGTTCTTTGCCGAGTGTCTAACCTAGGACACTCGGCAAAGCTATTTTAAAAAAAAATTAAAAAATATCTAACAGTTTCAAAAAATTGTCAAAAATTTATATGAAATAATATATATTCTCTATTGACTGTACAAAAAGTTTTGTAGTCAAATCAAAACTCGACCGTCATTTTGACTCCAAATCTTATGCAATCCTTCTCAACGTTCCTATTTTTCTTCTGAAATACTTCGGTTTGTAAACATCGTACGTGACAAAATATGCAAAACATTCTCAAATTTTTTCCACAGCCTCCACCTATGATATCATCACATCATGACAAATCTCATGTTTTTCAGACTTTGCTTGTTTTTTTTATAATTTAAAAATACCACTGCCACACGTTCGTGGTCGTGTTTCCTGAACAAGATGTTCGAAATTTCTTGTCATTTCATGGGTCAGGTCTCAAATTGGTCCGAAAAACATGAATATCATTTTTCTACTCATTTTGTTCCATAATTTGAATCACTTGCAGTTCAAATTTGACTTATACCAAAAATTCCCTTGAAATGCAATTAATTAAATAAATATAGCAAATAAATCCAAAAATATACCAAATTTTAACATGGAGTACCACATGTTGTATGTGGGAAGTAGAAAAAATTTCGTGGTGAAAAGAGGAAAAAAAATTATTTTTTTGCCGAGTGTCAAAAAAAAACACTCGGCAAACCCCCCTCTTTGCCGAGTGTTTTTTTTGACACTCGGCAAAGCCCCGTTTTGCCGAGTGTTTTATATTTGCCGAGTGTTTTTGGCTTGGCACTCGGTAAAGAGCTTGTATGCCGAGTGCTCGAAAAAAACCACTCGGCAAAAAAAATACACTCGGCAATTGTAGCTTTCCCGTAGTGTTTGACATCTTTGTCCTTTCAATATGCAAATAAAGTGGCAAGGTTAACAAAATATTTTAAAAATAATAATAATAAATTTTTTCATGCACCAGCCATAATATCAGAAGTAAATTAAACCACCAATAACGAGCCATGCATTCATCCACTTCACAGCCATTATTGGCAAAGTAGGACCAACCTGTCGCCGTGTTGGTTATATATGCCTAGCATCATCTTCTGTCCATATTACGCCTTGGGCATGTAATAAGCCAAATTACCTTCTCCCTTTTTGTAGCTATGTTCGATCCCTCTTGCATGTCAAACTGTCAGTAGACTTAACCACAGCGTTCAGCTAGTGACCCATTTCGTCTGCAGGAATACAACTGCGTTGTACTGGGCTTGTGAGGTGTCGGGAAACTCGTGCTGATGGGGTTAAGGCTGTGATCTAAATTGTTTCTGGAGAAGAATACGACTGAATAGCCTAACGGTTTGGTGGAAGGAACGTGAAATCTTGAGGCCTTCTACTCGATGTTCAGGCTTCAGCAACGTGGAATCCTCACCATGTATATAGAATCAGCAACTTGATTTTGTGGTTGGTCTGGCGGTGCATTTCTTTCTGCTTGTTCTTAGGACAGTTATATAATTCTCAAGTACTGTTTAATTTTAATTTGAATGGAGATTATTTGATTTCAATACCTTTGCAAATAAGATTTTAACAACAAGCTCCCTGCAAATATAACTATTTTTATATAATAAATATATCATGCTACTTGAGCCACGAGGAGTTACATAATTACAAAAATAAACCTCTAAACTCAGACATTACAAAATACCTAAATCGTATACCTGTCAGACCGAAATTACCTATTTCGTATTATAGGTAGATTAAAATAGGTTCTTGTCCACCGGGCACGACGAAAATAGCAAAATTTTGTCTAACCTAATGTAAAAATAATAATATAACTCACCGAGAAGTTGAAACCTAATGTAAAAATAATAATATAACTCGCCGAGAAGTTGAAATCGCATAAAGGAAATTATTTTCGTCTAACCAGGAAATGAAAACTAATTTTCGTCTGACGGGTGGATGAAATTAGTATGTGTCTTTCCACCGCCCTCCTGAGCCACTGAGCCTGTTTCCCGTCTCCGCAGTCTCTCACTGACCGAGTAACTGATCAAGAACACAAGCTACAGGCGTCGAGCACCTGCATTCCACAAGTCGGCAACGAACTAACGTAGCAACGCAGTCTGACTGATGTCCGGCCTGCCTGAGCTGCCGACCGCCAACGCCCTGATGACCCGCCACCGACTGAGAGTTGCCGCTTCTGGTAGCACCTGGTGGATAAAACTTGCGAGCTTATTTCCTCCACCTGGTGGATGAAAATTAATTATGAATTTTTGTCCGCCGATCAGCTTTTGCTGGTTTCGATTCGATGGACGAAATCATGTGATTTCGCCTTACTGCTGCACGGAAACTATATTTGGTCTACTGAATAGATAATTTAGGTAGTATACTTTTATAAATTGTGAGTTTTTTGGTTTATTTCTACAATTACGTTATTAATTAGTATTAAAACATTCCAATCCATGAGGTCATGGTGTCACTTGCGTTAGTTTGTGTGGAGGTACAAAAAAACTAACTAGGAGTTGTTCGGAGTATCTTCTAAAACACCTTCGTCACTGATGAAACTACACTGGCTTCACCCGGTTTCCGTCTCAGTTTGCGAAAAGATTCACGCATTGCAGACTGCATTTCCTGGATGCCTCCGAATCCAACTTGGTACAGCTAGAAATAGGTGGAAGTATGCTTCGAACAGGATTGGAATCTTCTGTCTTATGTTGATATTGTTGATAGTGAAAGGAAGGCTTATGCTGACACATGGTGAGACCCGGCGCCCAATATATATGCAAGCTTAAGAGAAAATGGATACGGGCTGTTGCTTGTGAAGAAAAAGTGCAAACTCAGTGAGGGATGCGTGAGCCTAAATTGTCAGAAACACTGACGAAACAACAAGGTTGATTTAACTGTCAGTAAGCATGAGGTAGTTGATATAAATAGAAATGGCACAATCTGTTGCCGTTCTTTCAAAAAAAAAATGGTACTATATGGTAGCAGGAGGCGCACCAAGCAACGGCCTGACCACTCCACCACATGGCTGACCAAATGCTCATGTACCTATTTTTGCATTCATGGGTTCCGCAGTCTATTTTTGTATGTGCTGAAGTGTTTTACTAACTGATGGTTATAAAAATTCTCATATATATGTGGCCACACAGTATCCCCCGAACCTAATCAAATGGTAAAAACAAATACAAACTGGAAAAACTAGGGACTAATTAACGTCAATTTCTACTGTCGGATTCAGGTAAAAACGGCCAATACAAATATTATGTTCATTATTATCGAGTAATGAAACATAAGATTACACTCATGCGCTAAATGATCTGCACAGCTGTGATTTGATACTCAAGTTACTCAAATGTCGTTTTTGATACACCGCCACATACCAAAAGTTCTCCATTACAAGCTGCATGGAATGACGTATGAAAAATCAAGGCTCTTGGAAGCCGAAAAAGAAATCATTAATTGATAATGATAAACTATTGTCAGAAGGAAAACGGTTATCAGATATGTGATGGATTTTGAGAATAAAGGATAGAGAAGGGATGCCTATATAGAAAGATGTCCTTTTAAGTTCCTCCCAGATTATTTCTGAATTTCCAACTAGCATTTTTGTGCTAATGCAGTATTATTTTCCACTAATATTTTCAATCCGGGAAATAATTGCTTCGTTCCAAGTTCAAGGAAAAAATCAAGTAAAACTTAAGCCAGTTCTTGATCTTCTAACAATGGAAATCCAAGTTCAAACTATGAACTTCATTGCTAAAAATAGAGAAATGGGCTTCGTAAGTCCATGTATAACTTCAGTATATTGACCACCTTTTCCCAATGCCTCCCAGGCCAAACCTGGTTTTCCTGAAAATGAGGATATGCTTTAGGTACGATTTATTATTACAAGCACCAGGTTGCCGTTGAGTAACACAAACATAGTAGTATATTCGCCTTCTAAATTGTATTATGGCACTTGATAAGATTACAAGAACAAGCTATGATATTGTTGTTTAAAAGGGGAGCAAGTTGCGCTTATCAAGATGTATCGAAAGTCAAGGTGTGAAAGATAGATATATAAGATGAACATGGATATAAATGGTGGGGCTATGGCTATATAAAATGTAGTGTTTGGTTCGTACATCTTGTCTAGCAACACGTAGTTTAGTTATATTAGATATACGGAATTAGTTGATAGGCTTCTTCCACCCTTCTAGCGCGGCGGTACATGGTAAATCATTTCCCCAACAGTAATCTATGAACCATAATTGATTTGAGTTGCAAATGGAGATGTGCTTGCCTAAAGAAGATGGTTCAAGACTTTGTTACAGAGATGTGTCAGTAATTATAATTTTTCGATGCCTTAGAAGATGGTCAAGCAACTAATGTTACAACAAGAAACATATGAACTTGCAATCATAGAGTTTTTTCTGTGTATGTATATACTACATCAAGAATGTACTGAGAAGATTAGCCCTATAGTGCCACAAAATTAAAGGTACGTGCATGCGCCTTTGCTTAAGTTTACTTTCCAATTTCGTTTCGGTCGTAACACGCTGACACCCTGGAATGCCTCTGGGAAAATATGATTGCTTCTCAAGGTGGACCGATTGAAAATCCTAATACAAGTGCCCAAAATCATCATGATGATAATGCACCAGCATGGTTAAGTTCATAGTCCGAGCATAGAATCACATGAATTTTTTTTTACGATCTCAACTTTCATATCCTGTTGTCGCCCAAGCCCATTTGCTGGTTCCCTATTCGAAGAATGACTTCAAGCTAAATTGTCATGGCATGGGAGGCTGAACTAAATTTATATGGAACATTTATATTAATAAGCATATAGCATATGTAAATATGATAATATAGGTGAACATTTATATATAGAATAATGAAAAGGAGGTGCAGAAACACATGACCGTTTCAATAAACTAGAAACCTCTAGCACGTAGTAAACATTTGAATACATATATAAGAAGTCACAAATGGTCTGTTATTTTCATATTATAATCAGTTTCTAGTAGAGCAATTATATATATATTGATCCAAGTACTGCATCAAAGTATAATGCTCGGACCTGGCACAATTCCTACTTTGTACCCTTTTTGAATATGCACATTTAATAAGCATATTTTAGGTGAAGTATTTAAAAAGTAAATACAAAGAAACACCACGTTTTAAATCATTGAAGTTCATAGTTCGAAATTTCTTATTTGTATTTGAAAATCAGGAACACTGAAATTCAACTAACTGGACCATGTATTGTTTTTTGCAGGATTAATCAGCTAACCAGTCCTTTTGTTTTGACGTTGTTTGGGCATGTGGATGTACCACGTTTCACTAGCTTCTTTAATATGTATTGACTGACGTCAAATACCTGCTACTGTGTTGACAAAACTAATTACTACCGAGGCCGATGTGGTCTTCTATCATTTCTACTTCCCGAGTCCTCTCAACCCTAAACTCATTCCATCGATCTTACAAAAACAAATGCTTTAGGGAAACTTAAGACTTGCCATTTTCTCAATTTATATCTGCAAGAGAATACATTAGCATGTGCGTAGGTATTTGTGTTTCACTGCATAATAGTGCATCTAAAATGTTTGAGAAGGGGAAAGGGAAATTGAGATCCTTATGAATGTGTACAAATTAAAGATAACACCAAGTAGCAGTACTATTCAGAACTAGAGCAGGATTTCCAGTCTTCGTAAATGGAGCAGGATAACACCAAGTATCAGTATTTGGTCTGAACTCAAACAACTACTAACCTCATTCTCGCAAAATAGGTTCCAGTTTGCATAACTAGGAAAACAAATCTAAAATACAAGAACTCAACTATTCATGGTGCTTGCAATCTAAGAATAGATCTCTGTTAGCTGTAAGGCCACGGATTAGAACCACAGCTAAAGCTGCGTGTTGGAGCTTGTACCGGCAATAACACCAACCGGTACCAAATGATATTGCCTGGTACTAAATGGTCAAGGACTTTTAGTACCGGGCAATAACACCGACCAGTACTCGGTGTTATTGCCCGGTACTAAAAGGTCTCCGAGGACTAAAAATTTCTACCCGGTACTAATTTCGCACGTTAGTACTGGATGAATGTCCGGTACTAACATCAAGACTGAATGTTCATATATTCTAGTAGTGATTATTAATCTACTAGGGATATGATATTGCCATCTATATAATAATATAGGTAAAATTTGATAGAGGATATGTATAGTGATGCTCGATGCTAAAATCACTCTTTCTTTGTGCCAATTTGTTGAAAGACACCAGCTTGATTTAAATAATATTTTTTAAGCAGAGGAGGAGAAAGAAATTAAGTGAAATGTCGTCTTCTTCTTCGCTCCTTCCTTCTCCCCTTTCTCCAATTAGGCCCTGTTTGTATACGCTTTTCTAGAACTCGCTTATCTGGCAAGCAAGCTTATTTGATAAGCCTGCTGCTTGGAGAATCTGCTGTCTGAATAAGCAGGGTGTTTGGCAATCCTGATTATTTTGTGTCGATTGTCTGTCCAGGTTGGTAAATTGACCTGAATGCCCCTAAGGCTGATAATAGCTCATTTTTATTGTGAATATGAGGGGCTAAGCCCGGCGGCGGGGGCTAAGCCTGGCGGCGAGGGCCAAGCCTCCAGGGGCCAAGGCCGGCGGTGGAGGCTAAGCCCGGCGGCGGCGGCCAAGCCCGGCGGCGGGGGCTAAGCCGCCAGGAGCCAAGCCCGGCGGCGGGGGCAAGCCCGGCGGACGGCACCTGCGTCGGTTGCAGGGGCGGCGGCGGTGGACGGGAGCCGGCGGCGGGGGCCAAGCCGCCAAGGGCCAAGCCCGGCGGCGGGGGCAAGCTCGGCGGACGGCACCTGCGTCGGTTGCAGGGGCGGCGGCGGTGGACGGAAGCCGGCGGCAGGGGCCAAGCCGCCAGGGGCCAAGCCCGGCGGTGGGGGCAAGCCCAGCGGACGGGAGCCGGCGGCGGTCGCGGGAGGCACGGGGGCGGCGGCGGTGGACGGGAACCGAGCGCCGGCGCCGGGATTTGCAGGCGGCGGGACCCGGCGATGGGATCTGGCGGCGGACGGGATCGGGCCCCGGACGGGAGCCGGCAGCGCTCGCAGGAGGCGCGGGAGCGGCGGCGGCGGACAGGAACCGAGCGACGGCGGCGGGCCAAGCCCGGCGGCGGGACCTGGCGATCGACGGGAGCTGGCGGCGGTTGGGAGGCGGCGGCGGTCGCGGGAGGCGCGGGGTGGACGACTGGAGCGTCGGTGGGTGAGGGGCAGCGGGGGGAAATTTCCTTCGCTTATTGGAGAAGCGTCTCCCGGCCCGCTTACACAATAAGCCGGATGCCAGTTGTTTCCCAGCTTGTGCACTAAGCGGCTTACGTAGCAAGCGGGAAATAATCAAAGCGTTTGGGTGAGCTTATGGCTTATTTCCACCGATAAGCAGGAAATAAGCGGATACAAACAGGACCTTAATCCTCTCACCTAGCCACATGCCTCGCACCACCCAAAAAAGACATGTCATTCCATTTCTCTCTCCTACTCCCCTTTCTCCAATTAATCCTCTCGCCTAGCCACATGCTCGCACCACCCAAAAAAGTCATGTCACTCCATTTCTCTCTCCTACTCGGACTTCAAATATTATATTAATCAAGACAATGTCTCGTAGAAAGTTGGCATAAAATAGAGTGTCTTGGAGCATCAAGCGTCACTTTACATGTTTGCCAGCAAATCACCATCACTTTGCATGTCCTCTATCAAATTTTCCCAATAATTTGTGTATCAATCGAGTTTTTGTTTGAATGCTAACAGAAATCGAAATTCTAGATATACATATAAAATTACAAATCTATTTTGGGATTTTAAGACCAGTTCTATATTCAGATTATAAGCTCAAGAAAGATAATTAATTGATTGGAGATTGGACTTAAGATCTGAGCATGGAGTTCAATTGATGCGTAACTTGAAAAAATTCTTCAGAAAAGGATTAAAGTGGGGATGAATATACGATTAAGGTTTAAATAATGAAAGTTAAAGTTTAAATTTAAACAGGGAAATATAAAATTTAGTTAAGCTCAAATGCACAATAATAAGAACCCAAACCGAAACGAACAATATACGTGATGCTTGAAGCCATATTTTAATTATGTGCTAACTCAATCACATACCTTTTATAGATAGCGACCAAATTTGATAGCAGCCAATTTTTAAAGTGTTCTAATTTCTGATTTTCTTTGTAATGCAAAGAGTTACCCTTGATTTCTTGATGCTTAAATGTAAACATACGAAGGGTAGAAGACTATGACCAGGGATCTAATTGAATAACATGGGTCCAATTTTCTACTCGAGCTAATGCGGTTTCATGGCTTCATGCCCTCAACGATTTTCAATACTGTAATGGCAAAGGACGGTAGATGAGGCACTAGGAAATAGGAAAGAAAGTGATGATGTTATCACACGAAAGATAAGTTATAATCCAGACCTCTTACAACAAAACTGAAAAGTACTTGCACCGATCCTCTTAGCCCAGAAAACTTATAAATTCCACTATATACCCTGGCATTTAGTTGAAAGGCTCAGAAATAAAGCGGCTATCAGTGTTCAATCCATGACCGTCAGGCTTGTGCCAATTTTCCAATACATACCCTGGCATTCACAGTTACACTAGGCCATTTTCCAATTTTCCAAAGTGAAGGTGTTCAGGGGGTGAAAGACATTTGTTATTGTACAATTCACTGTTTCCCAATGCCTCCAATGCCAAGCTCTCAGCATTTCTCTGTGGTGTCAGCTGCGTATCGAATAAGTAGGATATCAAGAAAAGCAGTTACAAACCCTACCTGTGAATCTGTGATGTGGTTGCCTGGAGTCCTATAGTTGTGAAACAGGGCAGGAAACTAGGAGTTCACTATATATGAAGACAAAGCGTACAAAATTACAGCTAAAACGTGGACTATGTAGATGCCGGACTGCCAAGGATATATATATGACAGAAAACCAAATCGAGACTGAAAGAAAACAAACAATGTTTTTATTTCACGACAATTACAAGATTGCGCTCAAGAGAAATTTGCAGTTGAGGCAATGCAAGTGGAGGTTTGTGCATGGCATTTAAACCTTTCTGGTTCAAAAAGATCTAAGCAATTAAGCAAATTGTTGCACACAAATTTATTTCACAAAGCATTATGAATCTTAGGCAATTTTGAGTTTTCTTTTTACAAAACATAGTACATATTCATAAGTGTTGTTTACAAACTATTAACCATAAGAATGCACGCATGCACTACTGAACACAAAGCATTATGCTTCACTATATGCAATCTCGAATTGATTCTACAAAACACGATACATACGCAATACAAAGACACAAATGCACTTCTAGTCACTACAAGTTTTAATCATCCATATAACACAAATGCAAGACATACTTATTAATTTACAACAAGTTATAACCGGCAAAATTGTGACTAAATTACTATCTCTTTCAAAAAGAATAAATTACTTTTGGTATTGTAAGTAGGTGTTGGTGCAAATTAATGTGAATTATCTTCTCTAGGCCGGTATTATAGTAAGCATTCCCATGATGCAACTTTTACTTTGTTGCCGGTTATGTCTTCTCTGACGTTCGCCTCATGGTGGTCACCGCCATCACCCTAATGAGGCCCGGAGATCATCTTAGTTGCATGCCCGTGGCCTTTCATTGTACCACATGCAAACCCACCCACAACGCGTCTGCACTGCTGGCTGGCCGCCACCAAAGAGCCTCCCTGCTCCCTCTATCGACCTGCTTTTCCGCTAGAGATCAGTCCCATCAGGAGCGGATCAGAACGAGCGTAAGACCCGGGTTGAATTTTTAGTTTGTACTCAACTGAAAATAGGCTATTAGCCAATAATGAAGCCAATGAGTCCCCCTCAATCTTTGGCGTCAGGAGCCTGAGCTAACGCTGGCATCTTGGGCCTCATTTTCTTTACCTTGAGATAATCTCATGTGCTTGGACTAGTGACTAGTGAGTGAATACTACCACACAATACAGGGTAGTACACGGGCTGGACCCAGGCTGCAGCCCCCAGTCCGGGTCCTAGACCCGCCCCTAAGTCCCATGCCTCCTTCAACCGAAACTCTTGGAACCCTAATCCTGATGCAGATGCGATGGTGCCAGTACAAGAAGAAGAAAAGGAAATGGAGCAGAGGAACAAACGAGTAAATGTTATGTTTGGTTCATGACCAAATATATAAACACATATTTAGTCTGGTATTTGGCTTAGCCACAACTACAGCTTGCCATGCCACATTTTTCATCCACCGGTCATAAATCCAATACTTTGCCAAATCATGCCTTAATAACCTTTGGTTAAACCTTTTCTATGAGGTACAAAAGTTTTAGACAAATTTAGGCAAACAGTTGTGCTAATGTTTTTTTTTTGACAAAAAGATGTGGAGACTTATACTTAATTTATTTTACATTAAAAAGATGAGCAATGAAAGATAAGATTGTATAAAAATTATAATCAAAATTGATAAAGTCTTTTTTCTCCGCTGCTTCCATTGTAAGACATGGATGATCTCCAATCGTAGGATAACTTTTGGAGACCATAATAGTCACTGCCTCACCGGTCGAAGAATACATTCATGATTAAGCCTGTTATTGTTGGGTATCCATAATTCATACCCAAATCACACCCACCTCAAATGGAGATGGTATGGATAGAAAATTATATACCCAATAGAAATAGAAATAGGGAGGATAGGGTATGGGGAGGGTATAATTTATACATTGGATATACATAGTATCTAGTACAAAATTAATTATCATTGGATATGGGTGAGGATGGAGAGGGTGAGAATTGGATAATATATATTTAGATTTGGGTATGAATAAGAGTGAGTTTGTCAATACCCTCGAGTGGCATACCCTGTTCAGGGAACTGTGTCTCGTGTGTCCACCTTGCCCTGTTGTCCTGGAAGGAAAAAAACTTGAGACGGCTTGGGCTCAGGACAGCCATGGGCCCGTGGCCCTTTACGACCTTCCCACTCATATCATCATGTGCTGCAGTCCGTCTTTTTTTTAATTTAGCCCTTTTCATGAAAAATTTTCACAAATAGATCCCTGGCGGAACTAATTCCAAAAATGGATCCTTAGCATGGCGCCAGGAGCTACAACGTCTTGCGCCAGCCTCCATGGCGCCAAGGTCCCCACCATGGCGTGGCCCTGTGGCGTGGCGTGGATTACGTGGCGAGCGGGTGGGATGGCTGGCGCCAAGGCTTCGCGCCACCGATCTTGGCGCCAAACCTTGGCGTCAGGGAGCCTAGCGCCAAGCCTTTTACCACAACACCCCGTCCCTTCCTTTTGCGCGTCGCTTTGTTTTTTTCATCTTCGTTCAAACCCGCGCCGCCGCCGCCATCGGATCCCGCCGAAGCCGCCGCCGCCCTCGGAGCCTGCCGCCGCCGCCCGGTGCCCGCGGCCACCCCGCCGGTGGCCCCCCTCCCGCCCGGGCCCCTGCACCTGCCCCACCCACAGGCCGCCCGCCCCGCCCGTAGGCCGCCTGCCCCGCCGGTGCCCCCCACCCGGGCCCCCGCGCCTACCTCGGTCGGAGGCCGCCCACCCCTCGCCTGGGCGCCCACAGCCGCCCCCACCGGTGGCCCACCGTCCGGCGCTCGCGCCCTCCCTGGCCGGAGGTCGCCCGACCCCCGCCCGGCGCCCGCCCCCACCCCTTGCCGCCAGTGTGCACCACTCAGGTATAACTCTAAGAAGAGTTATAGTTAACTAGATAGATAAAGAAGGTAGAATAGTTAGGTAGAATTGTTAGATAAAATAGTTAGATAGATAAATTGAGAGTTATATAGAATTGTTAGATATGAAAACTAATTTAATTTGGTAGTTTTTTGTATGAATTGCAGTGATAGAAGGAATAGAGAATACTCGTGACACTATTTAACTAGGTGGATGTGCAATTTTGTTTGCGTAGTTAGATGTATAGTTAGTTACATAGTAATATAGCTATTACGATATTTTGTTAAGTAGTTGTATAGTTAAGTACATAGGTACATATTAGGTGACATAGTTAGTTAGTTGTATTTAGTAGTTAGTAGTCAATTGATAGTATCTCATTTCATACTAGAGACCTTGTACTTAGAATGCTTCATTTATTATGGACTAAATGAATTGTTGTCTACGGCCAGCTTGCAAATAGCCTTAGTTAGGAGATTTTGTCATTTTTTGCATCATCGGCCGATTCCTTCCTTTCACAGCATATTTCCAAATTTTGGTGTTAACAATTGTGCATCGTTACATTGATGTACTAGATGGACAACGTAGTGAGCATATATTATGGAGGCACCGTGGAAAGGGATGACTATGGATGTGTTAAGTTTGTTGCCATGCAGTGCGAGGTTGTGATATTCGATGAGAAACCCTCGTTTAGTGAGTTGCTTGCAAGGGCTCGGGAGGAGCTACATTGTCATGGAGATGATGATATCATAGTCGAGGGCATATTTCACCTAGGTTCCCCTCTCAACATTCAAAGGAAGATGGTCCCAATTCGGTGTGCAGGCCAGTGGGAAAAATATGTGAGAATGGTTATGAACGGTCATTCCTCAAGTGTTGAAGTGGTTGTTCGTCGGGTGTTAGTTGATCCAAATCCTCGTCGGTTTTCCTGACCAATGGGTCAACGGGCACACTTCGATCCTCCGTCCCAGAACCTGTTATGGTCGTGGAGGTTGCACCTACGATTCCCGATGCTGAATCTGCCCCCAATGAAGTAGTTGGAGATGTTTTTCGGATTGTTGATTATGTGGCAGACTCTCCTAATGAGTTCTTTTTCACACAGAATGATCCAAGTAAGTGTCTTATCAGTTTCTATTGTTGGGATGTAACCCCCTTTATTCCATCAATTTGTTCTTTACTCATATTTGTACTTAATGTCGCATGAGACATTCCAGAAAATGTGGATGTGCCCCTAATTGCTGCGCAAGTGCAATGTGGAGATGGATTGCGTGGCTCCAATAGTGTTGAAATTATGAATGATGAAGATGCATATGAGATGGGAGTGGATCTTGATTCTGATGATGATCGCCCTACTGGAGAGATGACAGAGAGTGATATTGAGATGTTCAGGCGTATCTTCCCCGGACGTCGTGATCCGATAGTTCACGAGTTTAGCGATCTTACTCTTTCCAATCAGGCGTTTGCAAAAGGATGTGATGATGAGCTCCTAGAAGCTCCTGAGGCTGGTCCTAGTATGGTTATTGAGAAGGGAAGGGTATTTAAGGACCTTCCCGCATTGAAGAGGTGGTTGCAGGTGTTTGCGGTGATACGGAAGAGACCTTATAAAGTCTTGCATTCATATGCGGAGCACCGTTACACAGTTGTGTGTGACAAGGAACGGTGCCCATGGAGGGTTTGTGCAAGGAAGCAAAATATCACTGGGAAGTGGAAGATCATAAAAGTTGTCGGTCCACACAATTGTGCTGACCATGAGCTTACAGTGAGACATCGGCAGTTAACATCTACCCTAATTGCCAAGCGGATGATGGGAATATTCAAGAAACAATCCAACATGAAAGTTAGAACAATTATCATAACCGTTGAGAAGATTTATGGAGGTTATGTGATAACTTATGGTAAAGCTTGGAGAGCTAAGCAGCGAGCGTGGAGGATGATATATGGGGATTTGGAGTCTGGGTATAAGAAGCAACTATCAGTGCTTTTCAATGCAATAAAAGCGGTGAATCCAGGCATGCATTATGAGTACATCTCCAAACCAAATGCTTGGAAGGATGGGAGGCAGATATTCGGGCGTGCGTTCTGGTGCTTCCCTCAGTGTGTGGAAGCCTTTAGGCACTGTCATCCTGTGTTCTCTATTGATGGTACATTTTTGATTGGTAAATACAGGGGCACACTTCTTATTGGTTTAGTGACTTAGTGACTTCTGGAAATTTGTTGCAGGGCCGTACGCTGCAAAGCTCGGTTAGAGATATTGAGCATTTTCGTCCTAGAGTTACGGACCCTGAGACGCGAAGTTTTCTAGACTCAAATTATTCTTTCAAATACTTTGTTAATACGTTACATTATTTCATTTAACTAGTTTTTTCACAACAGCGACTGTCAAGTTGGCTTCGCCGTGCGGCTACTCGTTGTGATTGCAGGACTGCCACGACGCGAGACGTGCACGTTCCATCCCCACGCGAAGGAGGCGTTGGTTCGTCTAGGCAAGGCCCCTCAGGGTCGAAAGCAATTGTGTCCGAGGATGAGGATGATGACGACAACGATGATGACGATGACCAGAGGCCCGAGGAGCTTGGCCCGTCTCAGCTCCACGACGCTCCCTTGACTCAGCCTACACAGGTTGTAGGCACTAGACTACGTCACCCACGTTCTCCTTACACTCCAGGCACCGACGCCCTTGGTCACAAGGGTAAGGGTAAGACTAGGAGGTAGTGAGGGTACTTATTGCGAACTTTGTGGTATATGGACTTTGTGTTATATGGACTATTTGTGTATATGGACTTTCGTTCCGAACTATTGTGGATTTTATTATGAATGTGCCATATGCTTATATGTTTGTATTTATGTTAACTATTCATCTTGTAATTTTGTATGGATTGCATCAAAAAGTAGGAAAAATTCTGCCAAAATTTCACTATAGAGTACAACTTCGAAGTGCATTACGTCACAAAATAAACATAGGTCGTGTACCACTTGCATGCCCATACTTAAAGTGCATCATTACATGACAACATAATAAAAATCTCACAGTAGAAAATATTGTTCATAAATAAACCATAGAACTAGAAACTAATTATGACTAATGAGTGCAACAGGCCTCTTTCCCTTCCTCAAGGCATCAGGATCCTCCTCAATCGTTGCTTTCGCTCGGCGTGCACGCTCAAGCTTCTTCTCCCTCTCCTCCCTGTTCGCAGCAACACGCCTCCTTTCCTCCTCTTCCTTGTGCTCCTTTTCTGCAGCCTCCTCTCTGAGCCTCTTCTCCATCATCTCCTTCCTCTCTGCATCCCAGCGCAACATATACTCCATCATCTCCTTGTCTTCAGGATTAATCTCAGTGTCGATCCACTGCTCAAAATCACATAGCGTGGAGGGGTCTACAACAAATGCAATTGTTAGAAACAAAAAAAAATATGGACAATAATTATAAGAAAACAACAATTCCTTACCAACCTGTTAATGCGGCGCTGACGGAGTGTATGTTCAAACACAAAGTTGGAACACATCCAATACCTATGCCTATATGTGTCATGCTCATCGGACTTGACTACCTTGCAAGGATCGCCGCAAAAGCACATAGGCACTGGAACACCACTAGGCAGAGGCAATGGATCGAAGGCATTTCCGGTCAGCTTGGTGCCATAACTACAATTTAGTTTATTTCGTTGTAAGAACCAAACGCACTTAACAATAAACCTACAATTAAGATTTTTCATTTGATCCACAACAATGAGCACATAACATAACTACGTACGCTGGGGTTACCTTGGTTTCTTAGCTTTTCCACGCCTCGGCATCCTACAATTGCATGAAACCCTAAGTTAAAAAATGCAATTAAGATACAGTGAATTGATGTGAAAAAAAGCTACAATGGAGAGAGGATACCTTGGATCCACGGATCAAATGAAAGTTTCCTAAGCTAAAATGTCGATTCGTAGTATAGGGCGATAGGGAGAGTAAAAATCCGAGAGAGAGGAGAAGGATGAGGAGGAAGGTTTGGGCAGGTAGAAGGGGCGGGGGGTTTATGTTGGGAGGTTTGGCGCCATGCAGCATGGTGCCAAGCCTTGGCACCAAGATCTATGGCGCCTTCAAGCATCTGCCACGTCAACTGCTCGGTTAGCGGCGACCGTGGGGACCTTGGTGCCACGATGGCTGGCGCTAAGATATTGTAGGGTCCATTTTTTAAATTAGTTTCGCCTAATTTTTTGAAAAAGAGCTAAAATAAAAAAAAGACGGTGCTGCAGTCGTGTCCCGGCTGGGCCTGGACCCAACCATGTAACCAAACCAATCCCCCGGGTGCGTCCCCAAAACAGAAAAAAAAGACCTTGCTAAAAAAACAATACAAAAAAAAAACCCACACCGCAACCTGGTCTCCGCCCTCCGCCGGCGCCGGCTAGGCCCTCCACTGGGGCTAGGGCTACCCGCCTCTTCCAGGGCAACCGATTTGTCCGTGCCGCTCGCGCAGGCCTCTCACTACCTGGTGGCGCCGCGCAAGCTCACTCCGGTGGCACGGTGCCCTGCTTCTCCGGTCGCGTCGTCCCGCCTGTGGTATGGTTCTTCTTGGTTGTTGGATCAGCGTTCCCGTTCCGCGTTTCATGATTTGATTTACCTCTACAGATTGGAGTAAATAGGTCGTTTCTGTTGAATTTTTGTGTCATTAGGCCTCTGTATCTCCGGATTGTAGAGATTGGGGATAAGTTGTATTCAGGGACTGTGTTCATGTACTGTTCGAATCGCAATGTTACTCATAGCAGTTTGCCTTAAACAAACGATCTCGTAGGGATCACTAGGTTAATTTCGTCCATCCTTCTGTTGGAATGCTTACACACAGAGTATAGATGTTGAATATTTCTCCCTGTAATCTCTGTGAATGCCTTTTTCTTATCTTGCACTTTAGCCCCTGTCACCTCGAATGTTTGGACATTAATTAGGAGTATTAAACATAGGCTAATTACAAAACCAATTTCACAACCCCTAGGCTAAATCGTGAGACGAATCCATTAAGCCTAATTAGTCCATGATTTGACAATATGGTGCTACAGTAAATATTCGCTAATGATGGATTAATTAGGCTTAATAGATTCGTCTCGCGATTTAGCCTAGGGGTTCTGCAATTAGTTTTGTAATTAGCTCATGTTTAGTCCTCCTAATTAGCATCCGAATATTCGATGTGACACGGACTAAACTTTAGCTCCAGGATCCAAACACCCCCTAAATGGTGGAATTCACCAAGCTGATGGTAGAATTCACTTAGGGACTCATGCTGCCCTAAGTGCTGGGTTGATGTGAATCGTGGAATAGGAGCAGTCAGTCATGGATAAATTGGAGAAGTTCCAACTGGATTGATTGAATATTGCAGATTCCGTATATGATAAGTATCACACTGCTAATTAGTTGGAGAAGTTGAAGCTTTGCTAGTTTGCTGCTCTTTTTCTCGACCTCATTATTAGAACATCTTTGCTTCTCAGCTGATATTTATTTCTGTAGCCAGATGCATGTTACATGTGCAAATGCTATGACTTGTGGAACCATTTACCTTTTATATACAGATTATTATCTCCAAAGTAGTTGACCGAGGCCTTCAACAACTGTTTCTTTTGTTGTTCACCCAATAAAAGATGATGTTTATGACAATATCTGTAATCTATAATTAAAGTAAAATGCTTCAGAAATGTTGTACAAGAACCTGACGTAGAGTTTTTTTACAACATGAGTGAAAAATATTGTGCTATAATTGGGCAGTTCTTCGAAACCATTAGTACTACTGGAGTA
The DNA here is from genome assembly GCF_000263155.2 of Setaria italica. NCBI lineage: Eukaryota > Viridiplantae > Streptophyta > Magnoliopsida > Poales > Poaceae > Setaria > Setaria italica. Next base: position 26,265,654 of record NC_028451.1, on the reverse strand, counting down.
GCTGCAAACCAGTTATGAATCTGGTCCTAGAAAAGGCATTTACAAAGCGCATAATGCATATTAATTGTCTACCTTCCAAGGAAGATATACCACACTCTGTTGGCATATAACAGTGCATTTTATTCACATATTTTACAAGTATGAAGAGTCAAAACACATTTGGTTCTGGTTTATTGTGTTAATTTTCCAATCCCTGGATCTGACTAAACTTTTTGTTCTTTTAAGTACTCTATGTTGCTGGAAAACAAGATTAGTGGTGGTCCAAGAAAACATGCTTAATTCAGTCTTACTTCAAATAGTTTTTCACATCTTAGAATAGTATAGCTTTTCATATTAGTATAATACAACTTCTTTACTATGTCTTGTTTACCAATCTAATATTCTTACAAAATTCAACATATTTTTGCCCAGGGATTTGGCATCTACCAACACACAGTTACCAGCAATACTACTGTTTTCTCCGAGCAGCTTTGGTTTAGCAGTCGTGGGTTCTGGATTAGAATAAGGAAATCTAGAGGTGAAAACCCTCCATTGCATATAGCCATTTCAAATATTTTATCTATACCTTGATGGAAATATCTGCAGAATGTAAGAGGCAAACAGTCCTATCTTCCTTATTTACCCTGGATTCCCCTGCCATTTGACCGCAGCAAGTTTACTTACTGCATAGCATTTCCCATTCATTTGGAATGGATCCTCGTCTTCCTAGTGGGTTTTCAAATTGTAAGAGTTACCCAAATGGACCACCAGGAATGCCCAATCCTGCGAACTTCCATCAACCTCAGTTTCCACAGCATGTCTCATTTTCCCATCCATCGTATGCCATGAGTGTTCCACACCAGCAATTTCCCCAGCAACACCTATACCCACCAAATATCCAGTATGTTGTTGTTCAGCCACAATATGCTCCATTCTCACTGCACCAACCACCACCTCAGCCTGCTGGGGCAATGTCAGCACCACCGCCTCCAACAACAGGAACTATGCCACTACCTGCACTACCACTTCAACCTCCACCTGCTGGAGTTGTGCCATTTATGTCTGTGTCATACTCGGGGACCCCACATTCTGTAACTGTTCCAGATGTTCAAGACACTGTTAGTGTAGACAATGATGAGAATGCTGAACCTGAAAGAACTGCTAGGAGACTGAACTGGTCAGAAGTGGAGGACTTAAGACTGGTAAGATTTTTTTAATCAGTTCATGATGTTTGGGCCCTGTCTCAGTTTTTTCTTACATATTTGTGTGGAACTGCAGATTCATGCTTGGTTGAATACTTCCAAGCCAAATGGTTCCAAGAAGAATGATGCACATTGGGGAAATGTTGCTAAGCTGTACAATAGCAGCACTCCAAAAGATCGGAGAAGGGCACGGAATCAATTGAAACTCCACTGGCATAAGATTAACAAGAAAACTTCCCACTTCTATGACTGTTGGTGCCGAGTTGAGGAGAAATATTCCAGTCTGCAGTCTGGCAAATTGAAACAGATGGACAAAACATGGTCAAAGTATGATGAGGAAGCAAGGGCAATGTACCTTGAGGAAGCAAAACATCGTTTCACTTTGAGCCATCTTTGGAAAGCTGTCTGGGACCAACCCAAGTGGAAAAATTATATCTCTTCATTATACTCCAAGGGTACCAAATTGTCTGAATCTGGGGACGGCACATCATCCTCTGAGGATGCCAGTGATACATCTGAAAAAGAAATGGATGAACAAGAAAGCATGCCTGCAAAAAAGAAATGGGAAGGTGAATGCAAGGTTGCCTCTCCTCCATTAGAGTTGCAACAAGATATTCGAAGCTCAGTGGATCCTCAAAACATGTTTGAGAAGAATCCTTTGATGGCAGACACTTCAAGGATACATGAGTTTCAGCATGGAAAGGAGAAACTGATGCCCGACACTTCAAGATTCAATGAATTTCACAATGAGAATGCAGTTAGGGACAATATGCCTGAAAAGGAAAGACATCCACAAGGTTGCAATGCAAGCACTGTGAGAAATAGTGCTCCTGAAAAAGAAACACGTCAACAAGGTTCCAAGATGGCAAAGTCCAAGAGGAAACGTAAAGGGAACGCATCAATTCCTTCCTCAGAGGTGCAGGAAGACATTAAACGTGCAATGGATCTGCAGAACATGCTTCAGAAGGATCGTGAGAAGATGTCAGAGGTACAACTCCGTCTCTCAAAAGAAAAGCTTGAGTTAGCAAGACTAAAGCAGCAGGAAGCGAAGGACAAAAAAGAAACAACACTCTATGAGAAGTACACCGAGCTATTGATGGCTGACACTCAGCGGTTCAACGATTTTCAGAATGAAGAGCATAAAAAGGCAGTGAAGCGCATGGGAGAGATGCTATTCGGTAAAGATGGCATGTAATTTTTTTGTAGCAGGCTCCTCTGCATGTAATGAATGTCTGAAACGTACCTTAGGTGGTTATACTCTGTTGGTTTCGTTGAGAACATTTACTAATTCGCTATCCTGAGAACCTGTCTCCTTGGTTAATATTTTCTGATTTTACTTTCCGAAGACTTATTACTGATGGTACTGGGAGAACATCATCAGTTTCTTTACGAATCTATCTATGCCATGTACAACTTTGACACCTGCAACAGTACACGTTCACTTGAAGAAAAATGGATATGATTGCTTCTGGTAATGTTCACAGGTCTAGCTGTTTCTTAAGCTGTACTGAGAACAAACAAATCCACGAGAGACGAGACATTTGAGAAAAAAAAAAGAGCAAAAATATGGTTACAAAGATATTAGTTACAAAGAATATGCGTGGTTCTTGTTAGTAAATTCAGCTGTATATCCTGGATAATCTTAAAGCAGCATGGGTGATTCTGCCTTCCTGAGTCACGAACAGAAAGCTTCACCGCCCTTAAATCAATCCTGCAGTCTCCATTCAAAACTCTATGCTGCTAAAAAAAATGTGCGATGGCTTTTATGATTATGACATTTTTCTGACTTTACATCTGTACCGAAAGTTTCATACCATGAATGCTGACATTGGTGGTGAAAGACCCATGGAAATTCAACAATGCAACTTCTTTGGAAATGTTCCACTGCATGAATGAGCTCCTACCATGTCTTAACTGCGAATTTGAAAGATTTTCCAAAGAGCTTTATACAAGCATGCCTTCTTTATTTTACAGTGAGTTTTGTCCAAGCATGCCTACTTTATTTCCCAAACGCCACCCAAATCAACCTACCACCCCTACAGACGTAGAATTAGTGAGAGTAGTAGTTCAGTTTGACATCAACTCATCTAGGGTTATGTTGCATTGATCAAAATATGCACCTTGAGCCCAAGATGCATCCATGCTCAAAGGGCTGAAGTACACAATCCTTGGCATGGCTGCTCCATCCTCAAGTTGTTATGAAGAACAATGCTGCATGCTGTTAGATCGTGATGCCAATACAAGACCATTAGGAAAATCAAAGCCCGGTATCCTAGGCGTCAAGGTGAAAGCAAAACTGACGCAGCAGTAACCAAGCTTATCATGGTTGACTGCCTTTTCCAGAGGCCTCCTACGCCACAATTTTTTTCAATGGTAGAGAAATATGTTTATGTGAGCCTATGCAATGCTTACTGGTCGTGGGAAAATATTGCGTATATTTGAACATCACCAATATATATACCCATGTGAAATGACTATGCCTCCGACCACAAGGTCCGGTTGCCATTGTGTATGACTGCCATAGACTTGCTTCTTGGAATGGGCCCGAGTGGATGATTTATGAGTACCATATGTGTCTGGCTGGTATGGGATAAATGATTAAATGGATCGGATGCAGGTTGTACCAATACATCGTAAGTATAGAATTATTCATACCCCCTTGTTTTTGTATTTGGGGAATACATATCAATATGGGAGTATGGGACCTTTTGAAGTTGATACGATTGACCGGCCTCTACAGCCAATTGTTATTAAAAAACTCAAATCGAGAGAGAGATCAGTGGTTTAGTGCTAGGTTCCAAATTGTAAGTTCCAACTTTCTTTGAAAGTCAAAGCATCTCAAGTTTGATCAAATTTATATAATAAAGCGCTACCATTTATGATATCAAATACGTACTATTACATTCTTTATTAAATATATTTTTTATAGTATATCTATTTGGTGTCATAAATCTTCGTAATCATCTTTATAATTTTGGTTAAACATAAAATACTTTGATTCTCTAAGAAAGATGGAATGACCTACAATTTGGAACGGAGAGAGTAGTCAATAACACTGAGGCACCATGTGTAGTTCAAAGTAAAACCGTTGGTGTCAAGAGGAGCTAACTTTGGGGGATGACGGCACTGCACCTGCAATAAAAGAGATTATAAAGAAGTTTATAACATCTGCTATAGATAGCCCTATAGATAACCTTTACAATGAACGAGCTATAGCACACTCAAAAGTTAATATGGACCTTTATGTAATTGGCGTGTTAAATGTTTCATATATAGTGCGCTGAAAACTAAGTATTTCATCTTCTGTACTTCTCTTTCACTGATAACATTTACTAATTCAGTATCCTGAGAACCTGTCTTGTTGCCTTGTTGGTTAGTATTTTCTTATTTTAGTTTCTGAAGACTTATTACTGAAGATACTGGAAGAACATAATCAGTTTCTATAATCAGTTTCTTTACTAAAATCTATCTATGCCATCAATAACTTTGACACCTACAATTATACGTGTTCACTTGAAGCAAAATGGATATGATTTGCTTCTGGTAATGTTCGTACGTCTAGCTGTTTCTTAAGGCATACTGAGTTGAGAACAAACAAATCCACGAGGAGTTTGAGACAAAAAAAAAGAAGCAAAAATATGGTTACAGAGATATTAGTTATACATTCTGAAAGCAATGCTATTACTTAGCTTCCTTAAACAAGTGACAAGAACATGCGTGGTTCTTCTTAGTAAATTAAGCTGTATATTCTCTTGATTATCTTAAAGCAGTATGGGCGATTCTGGCTTCCTGACTTACGAACAGAAAGCTTCTCCACCCTTAAATCAACCATGCAGTGTTTGTATAGTGCATTCAAAACTTGTATGTGGTAAGAGAAACATCTAATGCGCTGAGGAAAAAATGTGCGATCTCTTTTAAGTTAGCACATTTTTTCTGAATTTTGCATACCATAATTGGTCACAGTGGTTGCGAAAGAGACCCATGGAAAAGAGCTTCATCAGTGACATCTAGATGAAGGGGTGGTGGGAAAGCATAGTGGAACATAGATAAGGAGATAGGTTGGAATGACCCAGTATTGATAAAAGTGGTTGTAATGTTTTTATGCATCAAGTACTTCTTCACTGGTGTTATTCTTGTTGATGCCATACGTTTTTCAACTGAAGTTATTCATGTCTCATGCCATCTGTAAATGCTTCCACCATCCATGATCGACGCAGAGACTGTGTATACAAAACGAGACTGATTTCTTTCCAATCATCCATCTTCATTGCTTCGTATTCCTTTTTCTATTGCAGTATGAGTGTTATCAAATTAACATCACCAATTGTATAAACTTATTGCACCAGTTTACACAACCTAACATCAAAATTCTTCTGGCTTCATCTGTATGAATCATTTTCATTTGTCCCCTCTTTTTTCTCTGCTACAGCTTCACTGGTGAATTCAACATCAAAATACCTTTGGAAATCTTCCACGGCATGATTGAGTTCCTACCATGTCTTAACTGCCGAATTGAAAGAATTTGCTATCGAGCTCTATACAAGCATGCCATTCTTCCGGATGCTTGCTTCCTTTATTATCCAAACGCCTCACAAATAAACATAGCATCCGTACAAACAGTCGAATTACACGGTGGAAAAACGACCTTCCATCCTTAATAAAAATCTTGTTTTTGAACCCGGGACTAAAAAGACTTTAGTCCCGGGTCTAAATTTCGAAGTATGTGGAGACACCTTTAGTCCCGGTTAGTAATACCAACCGAGACTTACCACGAGTTATTACAAAAGGATTGCGTCCCCTAGTCAAGTTAGATGTGCTGTGTAGGTGAGATGCTAAAGAAGCTACACGTGAGGCTTGAGGTCGTGAGTTCAAATCCCACGCACGCGCATATTTCGCGTGAAAAAATTCGCGTGACTTGTAACTTGCGACCTCAAACCTCATAGATCTCGGTATTATCAACCGGAACTAAAGATGTGCGTTTAGTCCCGGGTGAAAGACCTGGGACTAAAAGTCAGATATTTGGTCCTGAATGATTAATCCCGGTTGGGAAAACTGAGATCTATGAGGTTTTCCAACCGGGACTACTGCTCGTTTCTCTACCAGTATTAGTGAGACTAGTAGTTCAGTTTTGATATCAAGGGTTATGTGACATTCATAAAAATACGCACCTTGAGCCGAATATGCATGCATGCAGCAAGTACTACTCAATTTGTCAAGAAGCATACTGAATGCTGTTGGATGGTGATGCTAATACAAGGCCACCATGAAAATCAAAGCCCGGTAGCCTAAGGATGAAGGTGAGTGGTAAGGATGAAGGTAGGGCAGCAATAACAAAGACTATACTAGTAGACTGCCTTTTCCCGAGGCCTCCTAAGCCACAACTCCTCCCATGGTACGTAGCGAAATACGTTTATGTGAGTCCATGCAACGCTTACCGGTCTTGGGGAAATATAGCGTATATTTGTTTGAACATGCAAAAGAGAGACGGGCTCTGTCACCAATATATAGCCATATGAAATTAATGGCTGTGCCCGACCGCAAGGTCCGACCATTGTATGACTGCCATAGACTTTGGTTCTTCGAGTGGGCCCACCTGGATGATTTCGAGCATCATGTGTGACTGGCTGGTATGGGCTAAATGCAGCGGATGCGGGTCGTACCAACGCATTTAGGTATCGTATTATTCATACCCAAATGCTATACGTAACAACCCCGTCTGCTTTTGTACTTGTGGAATACATGATATGGGACCTTGAAATCGTTATACGAAAGAAAATAACCAACAAATTGTCATTAAAAAAACTCAAATTCCTGTACAAGGTGAGAGGAAGAAATGAGAAAGAGGCAACACAGGCCTACATGGGAATTAATCAATGGTTTAGTGCCAGGTACTAGCAGTCAACAAGACACAGGCACCGTGCGAAGTTAAAAGTCAAACTGTTGGTGTCAAGAGGATCGCGGCACTGCACCTGCAACAAAGAGATTATATAAAGCAGTTTATAACATCTAAAACGCAGTTTGTAAAACCACTTCTAGTGCTGGTATAGATAGCGCTATAGATAACCTCTACAACGAACGAGCCATAGCACACTCAAAATGAATATAGATACTGAAGAGTGAAAAGGTTGGTCGGATTTAATTAATTGCTATGGGACCTGCCATTTGCAGTCAATACTGGATTCAATCTGCAAAAGTTGGTGACAATGGACAAGTGGCAGAAAGGAGAGGTGACTAATCGTTGTGATGAATATTGCACTATGCAGATGAAAAATGCACTACGATGGTGTGTCGGTACATAGGCTTATACCGACTCCAATGTAGTCGGTATAGAGGGGCTATGCTGTAGCGACGGTAGTACCTGGTGCACCGAAACATTTGCTATACTCAACATTTACAGAAATCAGCTACGTGGTAGCGCTGACAGGCTGAATGCATGGTTCTCGGAGCCCTGAGCTGGAGATGAAGCATGTGAGGTATGGCAAGTCCTTGACAGGGTTTGTGAATTGGGCGTGGCTCTGCAGTTCATTGTCAACGAGTCAGGAATGGAAATTGCATCCACTATTCTCCTAATGCCTCCGATTCCAATGCCATGTTTAGTTGTCAGAATTCCTTTTCCTCTAGTATTTGTAGGCGGAGCATTGTTCTTATGTTCACATGTGTACTCTAGGTTTGTTTTGCTTATTTTTCCAATGCTACTAGCATGAGTTTGAATGAGCTGAATGGGCTGTTATATGATGAGAGTAACTCGATCTAATGCACAAGTCTAACTGCATCCAAAATCACTCCCACATATAGGAATGGCCTCAGGCTATCCCCACAAGGATCATCACTACTGAAAAACCGGGACTACCTCTTTAGTCCCGGGTCATTCATCCAAGACTAAAGATCCCCTTTAGCTCCGGTTGGTAAAAAAAGTGCCCGCTCCGTGCTGGGCCCTCGCCTGCCAGCGCCGCTCTGCCCCGTGCTGGGCCCGTGCCCACCCACCGGGCGGTGTCGCTCCGGCCTGCGCTGCTCGTGCCCCCCGCGTGCCACTCCGCCTGGGCCTACGCGAGATAAAGAAGGAAGGCGAGAGGAGGAGAGAAGATAAGGGAGGAGAGAGGAGGAGATAAGGTGGGGGGAGAGAGGGGAGACTAAAGGCCCCGGATGCACCCCGTGCGCCGCTCCGCTTGGGCCTGCGCGAGATAAGGAACGAAGGGGAGAGGAGGAGATAAGGTGGGGAGAGAAAGGGGAGACTAAAGGCCCCGGGGAGGTGTTGGCCTTTAGTCCCGATTGATGTTTTCGACCGGGATAAAAAAACCCCTTATTCCACTAGCCGTTACAACCGGGACTAAAAGGGGGCCGTTAGTCTCCATGGATATTACCAACCGGGACTAAAGAGTCCCCCGTCGGTGGGCATTGGTGGTGGATTTTTGACATGGGACTAAAGGTCCTTTAGTCCCGGGTTCAAAGATAACCGGGAGAAAAACGTTGGATGGAAGATGGGTTTTGTAGTAGTGCATGTTGCATTAATTACTCTTCATTCTATTGTTTCCTAATCAGTGTAATATGTTGTACGCTATTTCTAAACCCATTTTACTCTAGCATCTTTCTCCGCTCTGAAATGTTGTCGTTTTTGGCAGCGTACATATAGCGAGATTTTAACTTTCGCGTCCTATTAGTCATATGATAAAAAATGGTATGGATTCGAGAGAAAATTATCTGTGTCCATATCCCTTGGAGCCTGGCAAGCCACCTTTGTTTCAATTTCAAGATCAAAAACATATTTGCAATCGCCTATTTCAAGTTTCTAACTGAAATACCACCAGCTGGAAACCCGAGTGGTGTGTGGATGAATCCGATGTGCGGCGTGTCCTTCAGTGCAGCATCCTGGAGTTTTGAGACATTTGTTGCCGATCGACGAATCTGATGTGAGGCACGAGTGGCCGCTGGCCGGTGTGCGGCCAGTGTGTGGGATAAGGTTTGACTCTTTTTTTTTCCTTTTGTGGGGGGAACATAGAGAGGTGTAGAGCCTGGACGATTCTCTTCCTTCGGTGCAATGGTGGCTTGAGTTGGAGCGTTTTGTGGGCTATCTCTCTTGGGGGCTTCTTGTTCCTAAGCATGACTGGACTGCTGAGCTAGTCAGCTCCTTGAACTCACGAGCAGCTCAAACCGGCTCGTTAAACCAAAACAAGCAATAACGCTGGCTCGGTTCGTGTTGATTTGGAATGTATTCCCTCCATTTTCCTTTCTTAGGTGTATCACGGTTTTCTGCTTTTGCGGATATGCAGAGCGCGCCCCCTCAGCACACAAGGAGAGGGCCACACTTTCCTTGATGAGATCACAGACTTGGCAATCTTTGGTGTTCCTGATGCCTCCAAATCCAACTTTTGCTACCAAATTCAACATTGCTAGTGATGCTACATGCCTTCGACTCAAATCCCCATCTTGCTCATGTAATAGCTTTTCCTAATACTGGTTCCTTGAGATATGATATGATGGATCGAGTTGCCCTGGGATGTCTATATAAAGAGGGAATTTAGATGGGCAAGCCATCACTGTTTACGGTACTAAAAGCAATCATGGTGTCACAACTTCCACGGAGGCGCGAGAATATTTTTATTTTGTGAAAGGATGTAGGTGTACGTCTTAGTACTCCTACAACAGAATCTATCCCCTTTTTCTTTTCCAGGGTGTGGCGGATGAGCTCTTCTATGCCTACCTACATGGCAACATGCAGCTCCAAAAGTGTCAGATGATGTAGCCCCATGCCAGAACTATGTAGGCTTGGGTTGATGTAGCTTTGATGTAACTAAGAAATCATGTAAAAGAAGCTCAATGTTCATAGGTAATTTTGATTGAATTGGGTAAAGCAAGAAGCTGATCAAGCGCAACTCCCATAACTTGTTCTGCAATCTATATGAAGAGGTTCGAGCACGACTATGCTGTTTGTGCCTAATGTCACGATGGTAAGCTACGAGCCATTAGCGTATGGCAATGGCCACCAACTACAGTCCGTGAATTGTGTGTTTTGTTGCCCTTTTGCCTATTGGAAATTAAATTTCGGTTTCTTTCCGTGGAGCAACAGCCGTGTCCTCCCGCTACGAATACAATCAAGTTTTTCCTCTTCGATCCACCAAGCTATATGCATTGCATCCTTCATTCAACGCGATGCAAGCTTAATTACAATGTCAATGCATTGCGACAAGGGCTCAAGATCTTCCCATAAATATAATTTGTGTTCGATAGCCTGGTACCTACGCTCCATATAAACCCTGTTTTAACAACCCGTCACTCTCATACCCCATTTTGCTTGAATTTAATTCATGGCTTATATATATCTTCACTTGTTAATATTTCAACCAGAGAATTTCAAATTTTCATCATGACCACTTTAATTTTTCGACACAAAACTCCAATCTATATTATTCAAATGTCAAGTTTGTAACCCAAATTTTCAAAACTTCTGACTCATCAAAAGGAATCAGATGTGGTTATTTCTTAAATGAAACAAGCATTCTAACTTCCCAGGGGCATAATCATTGGTTGGCAGTAGTACTGAGCCTGTCGTACATACATCTATGGACCCACCAGAAGGTTTGTACATTCTTAAATATAGGATTGGACACCAAGACGTATCTGATATGGAGACTATGACGCAGAACGACGTAGTCTACGTGGCAAGACAATTACTAGTCGAGGATTAGGAAAAGTACTTGTAACAATTAGAGTAGAACTCGCCTAGTCAAATCCGACTAGTATTCTTGTAAACAACTAACCTGTAACCCTGCCCCGGTAATATAAGGCGAGGCATGGACCCCCTCCAAAGCAATTCAATCCAACCAACACACAGGGCGTAGGGTATTACGCAATCTAGCGGCCCGAACCTATCTAAATTGTGTGTCTAATTAGAGTTCGTGATCTCGATGAGCCCCACAAACTAAAACACTACCTCGAGCACCCCTCTCGGTAGGTTGCCGGGTCTAAACACCGACAGGGCCTGCATGATGATGTATGCCACCGAATGTGAGACAGCTAGCTGCGCTAGTTGGTCACCTTGACCAACCAGAGTGTCACTGCAATCCACAATGTAAGCATGAAGATGGTGTCCATTGTGCTCCAGATGACTCTGACTCCAAGACCACACCGCTTCTATCTGTATTTTCCTGTTATAATCTAGTATTAGTTGTGTGGCCCTCATCTCTCATATGCTCTTCTGCATTTTTTGCTCTTTCACTTCATGGTGCTGATATAATAGCCACTCTTGTAGTTTCCCTCTTATAATAGCTCAGATCTTACAGTACCATTTGAGAGTAAAATTGTCTAGTGATTGTTAGTGGTACTATGAACTATTCAGATAGAATTGTATCTTTTACTTCTATGGCTCACAATTAATTGTAGTAAGGACTGGTTGAGTGCATGCCTCACACAGAGGCCAAAAAATTAGTGTACTCTTCAAATCATTCATAATGAATGCAGTATGTTCATGAACGCTGATTATGTTTTTATTTTCTTGTTGTTATACTTTGCTGCAGTGTTCCTTCTCCTAACCAGCAAAAGGATATGTCTACTTTCTACTGGAAAGATTTAGTTTCATTTGCAGGTAGGGAAGATGTGCACTGATTTTGCACATCTAAAAGTAATGGAAGGTGGTGTCCTGGTACCCATGCATGAATTTCGCAACTAAGTGAAATATTCACTTTGCTGTATGCCCCATACAGAACAGAACTGACAAATGGGAAGCTAGTGACATGTTACTCTGTTAGTACTACACTTACGAAGCACATAACATGTTTGCACAAAATAAAGCGATCACAATTTTTAATTAATTTCTTCTCAGTAACAGCGAAACTTAGCCATCAGTCTGATTGGCCATGGTATCTGGTGATTCCGCGTTGTCCTAGAGAAATCCCAGACGAGACTACAAAATCAGCGTATTTGGTGCTCCTGAAGCCTCCAAGTCCTAATTTTGTTGTCTAATTTTCAACACAGCTGGGCCTGAAATCCTACGAGCGAGGCTTCCTCTCCGTTCCGCTGGATGACCGGCTTATCTCTTTCTGGATGTGTTCCATCGGAAGTACGTATCTCCGGCATGGGAGCAAGCTAATAAATAGCGGTGGTAGCTGCCGTATTGCCGCTATCGCTACTAGGTAGCGGTCGACCTGTTGCGGTTTGAAACTTTGCGATCGTAATTGCGCTATAGCGGACCGCAATAGCGGTGGTAGCAGGAAGCAATAGCGGTGGAAGAAAAAACCCTAATAGCCCAGTGGTTCAGCCTATTCACACAAACTCCACCTGTCCTGTGTATTGCTGGCTCTGCCTGAACCTGCATGTGTTGCCCTGGGACTCTCTAGGAATGTCGCAGGATCACTACATATGCTTCTCTCTTTCTTTAATCTTCCAATCACAGCTTGATCGACATGCAAGCTTATCCTTGCTTTCCTTTTTTTCTCACGCCAGCAGGCAACCAGGGATATGCGTGCTCAAGCATCCAGTTTCCCTGCTGCAGTCCGAGATGAGCCCACAAATAACTCTGGAGAGGCCAGACATGTCTGTACCTTACCGAAAGGATCGAGTTAAAGCGCGACCTCCGCGAGCGCGCGACCCTACAGCTTACCGTGGTGTTGCGGCATTTTACCGACACGTATGCCAGGAGTCCATTATTGAACCAATCACGCGCAAGCTATGAGAGCTAACAACCCAAGTCACCCAACAGTTATGTGTTAGAACGTAAAATGCTAGCTATGAATGTATTAATGGGTTGTTTGGTCCGATTGAAAATAACATTTCTCTCACGTAAAAAGTCCGTTTTTAAATCTATTTGCATTATTATATTTTTTTCAATGAGATCTACAAAATAAGACCCATATTAGATATGTTTTAAGCCATTTTATGTAACTGTCAACTTATGTTGTATGTATGATAGCAACTTATGTAACGATTACATAGTTTATGTTGTATTTTGAATATAACAAATTCTCTTATATGTTTAGTAAAATTGTATGTGCTATCATAATTTGTTAGGTATAATGTAGAAGCTTGTATGTCTAGTAGCAGGTTTAACAATGTACATACAAGGTTTAATTTATATCGACTTATTCGAATTAATTTATATAGAGAATACTGTGACAACTTTGCAACTAGTGTAACAACTTGTATAAAGACAACGTGTCAACTTATGCAGAGACTCTGTATGTATACTAGCAAGTTTATGTATAGATCATCGAACAATCTATATCATTATAATGTGTAACTTCTGTAGAGACTCAAGAGTAGCAACTTATATTGAATTAAATGCTGAAACTTTTGTACAAGGATACTTAGCAACTTATGTTGTGTAAATATTTTTAAAATATATGCAAAAATCAAGTTATATAGAGACCATATGATATTTATAGGTCTTGGATATGTTGTAGCAATTTGTGCCCTATACTTACGCTTATTTTTTTTATAGACTGATTCTTTTGATCAAAATGGTCATTACGTATAGGGGTGGCTCATTAATAACTGGCTTCCTATAAGTAATGTAATCTGGAAGGAAATATCTAGGAGGAGACGGTATACACAAATTATAAGACCATGGAAGACAAGAATAATGTATATTAAAATAAGCTTCCCATGGCACATGTAAAGGTGATCCATATGATGGAAACGACATTGATATGTGAGAATTATTCCATTGCTGATTCTGATTATGAAACTTATGTTTTGCTGTAGATTTTGAGTGCTTGGAATTTTTAGACCGACTAGCATATTTGATATCCTTCTATTTTGAGGATTTAGCCAGAAGCTTCTTATTTGGCTTCAGGTTTTCCTTTTCATGCTTATGATAGCCTTTTGATTCAATAATTTTCCAAACATCAATCGTGGGTTTCTTGATTTAACCATCTTTGATTTTGATTTATTTTGCGAAACCCCAGAAGAAGCAGTTAGACTAGTTTGCAAACCGGTCGGACTGGTTGCGGCACAACCGGCACCTTTGCCTTTGTTTTGTTGCCTCCCGTTAGGTCAACAACTTCGGCTTGAGACTGCCGACTTGTTTCTTGACCAACAACATCACAAGTTAGCAAATTTTTGCAAGGATTAGGCATAACTGTAGCCAGCTTTTCACTAACCAACTCTTGATTAATAGGAATCAGATCTACACTATTCTTTTTATTAATTAAGTCATCCACAAATCTAAGCAAACCACTTATAAAATTAGCTGTGGCCTTACTAATCTTTAGTAGATCGTACCTCCTCAACTCGCTGATGATAGATATCTTCATCATGATGACGCCTTGTTCTGCTACTTGATAACATTGAGGCAACAATATCTCATTGACGCCTTTGAGGAGTTCTTCAGATAATCCTTCTAGTGCCATCATATTGCTGGAGTTTGATGGATCAGCAATGATAGCCAGATTCATGTTCCCCAGCGAAGTCGCTAAAATGTGTTGGCACTAAAATTAGACCAACACACGAATGCACTTGAACGTGCGGTGGGTGGAGAGGCTCCTTGCTGCTCCTCTGCACAGGCCGGTCAGACTGGTTTTGCTGGTGAGCCCGGCAAAGGAACCAACGAACGCCCGTTCGGGAGGGACCCCATCCGGGCAGGCGCACCTTGGGTTGCCCTAGGCTTGGCAGGTGAGCTACGGCGCCTCCTCATACCATGAAGACAGAAGAAGCACATGGGGTTGGAAAAGGAGGGGAAATAGGAAAAGTTTTGGACAAAAAGTAATAGACTGATTTGTGATTGATTGTAATACCCTTAATCGGTCATGACCCTTTATATTCATAGGGAGGGGAGGTCTTGCTCTTAATGGGGTCAAAACCCTAACAAATCTCGTGCAAAAATACAACTCCTACTCAGACTCTATAGATTCAAACCGGTCCGACCAGTTGTGCAAATATGTTTGACCTATCTCCTCAGGGGCAGATCTTCCCAAGGTCATAACTCTCTCATCTGAACTCCAAATTAGATGTTCCATATATGAATTTTGATCTACTCGATGAGAGCTACGTAATGGTGAAGTCCTATTTAGATTTGGAGTACTTTGACCAAACTGGTCTGACCAGTTGGGAGGCCGGTTCAGAGACCTAATCGTCCATATCTACCAATTTTGACCTCGAATAGTTACCTTTCCTTCTGCCTCCAAAGCCAAATTTGCATTCTCTATATCTAGGGTTTGAGCAGAGTATCTGAATTGATAGATTTGAGCTCAGCTCAGATGAGATTTCATGATAGAATGCAACTATTTGCTTCCATTTCTTCTGAGCTAGAACCGATGACTATGGCACGCCAGATGTCTTGAGCTGAAGAAACTTTCAATAGCACTAGCATAAAGGATGGACATGGGTAAGAAAGTAGACAGTGCGGTCAGATAATGTAGTGTACAAGATCCAAAAATAAAGTAGGAGAGCAAATTACGGTTATAAATGGAGCCAGCAGGGGACCGAACACAGAAGTAATTAACTGCAGTTCGTGAGTATGAACTATATAAATATAATAGATTAGGTCGACTTTGTATTGATTGTTATCACTGTCAACTTTTTCATGGTGATACTTGTTGTACAGAAGATATAAATAATCATAGCTGTGGCGGATCCACTTCGGATTTGCTTGATTAAACATGATTAAGCCGCCTAATATGCGACACTCATGCCTTAACCAAGTAAACACGAAGTGCCATCGGATTTCATCCGATTTAACCACTTGAACAGGACCGAATAGCAAACCCACACGAGGGTGAGCGGTTCCAGAGAATACAACAAGTCCACTGAGTTATCAAATTAACCATTTAGTTTGGCCATGAAACAACATCAGAGTTTACAAGGTTCAGAAGAAAAAACAATAGAAGGTAAAACAACAAGCGGAAGCTACTTCGTCGGGGTCGGACATCCCTGGTGAGGCCATCCGGGACGTCAGTGATCCCTCTCCTCGCCGTCCGAGGAGGGATCCCACTCAACCGTCCAACCTGGAGGGAGTTGGGGCGGCCAAGTGCCAACAGAGGAGGGCTCAGAGGAAGCAACTTCACCTGAAAAGAGAAGCCACAACAAGGCTGAGCTGCTAAGCTCAACAAGACTTAACCGACAGGAGTACTACTTACTCCACCACTCTAGACATGCAAGGCTCTTTGGCTGAAGGGTTTATTTGCCAAAAGCACTAGGTGTATCCCTACTTTCAAGTTTTAGCTCCGGTTCTGAGTTCATTATCCGGTCTAAGTTTGCAACCTATTCTAAGCAACCATGGAACCAACCAAAAGGTATAGATATATCATCATCAAGACCATGTCATCATCAGATTCCTTTATTACTCAGGGTGACATAGCGATCAAGCAGTCTCAAACTGTGAGAGGCAGACGAATCGATTCGAGTTTCTTAACCATGCATGGCGAACCTAATCTCACGACATCTGCGCACCACAAGGGTCGCTTCCTGTGTCGGCCGTCCCCATCAATTCCCAGGCGCGTGTCAGGTCCAAACTTCCCTTGGCATGCAATGCTCCACAGTCCCGGTCTCTACCGTACTGTGACCGCACTTGCACCCACATGATGCACCATGGGAACCTCGTTCCAGGGACAGCAGGGGTATAAGCCACGTCCTAGTTCAATCAGGTATTAGGCTTCCCCATCCCATACTAGGTATGAGATTAGTACATTTTCAAGCACTTGATCACGAACACCACCACTGTCGGGCCTTAGCAAGTTTCATAGACAGACAGGGCGATCAACCGACCACCAAAGAGCTAACCAGAACCCTGCCCTGTCGATCGTCCTTATAGTTGTAACAGAAGAGGAACAACCAACTCCTACAACTCGCGAGTGACAGAAAATCACTCGACTTTTACCGTTCCCTATTTAAGCAAAGCATCTACTCGGTCCAACAGCTAGTGATCAGATCAAGGGTTCTAAGTCATGCATCTATGGTTCCAAACAACTCCTATACATAAATGCACAAGCATGATAAAAAAGGCATGCGCAAGTTTGGTAAAACACAGGGGGATTCATGCATCCGGGGCTTGCCTTCGATCAAGGAGGAGGAAAACTGCTCTTCTGCTTGGACGACTTCGGCTTCTGGAGGCGAGAGCTCGACCACACCTTCGTCTTCTGGTGCCGGGTGCAGCTCGTAGAAGCCGTCGGCGAGGCGCAGCTCTACACGAATGCAATGCATTGGTTAGCATTTAGACAGTTATTTCAACAGCAACACTTGCAAGTTTGAGCCCAGAAACTTGCGGCAAGTTACAGGAGGGTGGGGAGGTTCGCTTGAGTTGGTGGAGATCAAGATATAAAGCTTGGATAGGAAGAGACTTATGATCAGACCCTTAATCTAGAGGAATAGATGTGCTAGGGGTCCTCAGACTTAACGCTGAAAAGTCTCCAAGTTTTACACATACACCCTCGGTTCAAGGAAAAAGATACAGCCAAGCCCTCGGGCGAGGCGAAGAAAGGTCGGCGGAACAGACAGGGTCGGGCGAGATGGAACCAGGGTCGGACGAGACGAACAAAGGGTCGGCAGCTTACCTTCATCTTACAGATGAGGCTTGGGGTCGGGAAGGAGCAGACTCGGGCGGAAAGACTAAGGCTTGGGACAGCAAGCGTTTGCGCAGCGCGGAGGAGCAAGTGGCTGGGTGGATTGAGAGGGCGGTGTGGAGCGGAGAGGAGAGTTCCTCAGAACTTAGGCGGTGGCGCTATGAGCACGAACAGGGAGCAAAGCGGGAGGGCAGCGATGGCGAAGGGGAACTCCGGCGGGGCTCCGGCATTCCCTTTTATAGCTGTGCGGAAGAGAGAAGGGGGAGCGGCGTGAAGGCCGGGAAAGAAACGATGGAGTGCTCTGTCGGGGCGGCGATTGAGCGACGAGGGCGGTGGAGCAGGACTTCGGGGATGGCACCGGTGGTCATTGGGTACCAGAGGCGGGGCGGCGCAGGCGCGGTTTTGCCGGTGGTTGAGATTTGGCGAAGGCGGGCGTCGCCGTGCGGTGGATTTGATGGAAGTGACTGGGGAAACGGCGCTAGAAACAAGGGCGCACAGGCAAGAAGACAGGCGGCTGCGGTCGCGCGGGCGAGCGCGGAGCAACAGATTGTCGGGGGCGAAGCTCTGACAGGGTGGAAAAGGAGCTGTCGCTGCCGTGGTCTGGGTTGGCGGAGGACGAATCGTCGTGTAGCGCGGACCGGGACGGCGCGACTGTGGAGGGGCGACGGAAAAGACGGGCGGCATCAGGCTCTGCAGCCGGGGTCTGGCGAGGTGATGATGGGCGCGGGCGGCGAGGTGCTGCAGAAAGGGTAGCAGAGGAGCTTCCGCTGCGATTGGGGAAGGGGGCGCGAGAAACCATCCGGTCGTGGCCGGCGACGAGGCGGAGCGGCGGGCATCGGAGAAGTTGAGCCACGCGGCAAGGGGACTCTAAAGCGGGCATGCAACTCGAGTGCGTCTGTCGCGGGAGATCTGGGAGAAAGATCTCGTGGGTCCACCGATCAGTCTCGGTGGTCCACGGCTCAGATCGAAGGGAGGCGTTGTGGGAGGACTTAGAAAGATCCGGCGGGCGAGTTGGGGTCGGCAGGGTCGGAACTGGGGGAAAACGGCGAGGGGTCGGATCACAGGAGTCGGGACCGAACTGGAGGTTGAGCACTTAGACTTGGTAAAGCTGAGACAGGGGATCAGGGACTCGGATTAAGATTAACGTGAAGGATTTCAACCGAGGTCGTTACAATAGCTCACATAAAACGAATGTTGCTCAGGTGGTCAGGTTGTGTCAACTCTGAGGTCAAGCAAGTTGTTGATCCATGTCCAATTTGGTTCAAGTTAATTGAAGGTGACTAGATTGATTATAACGCCCGTAAAAATCTACCAATTAAATCACTCGTTAAAAATGCATTCCGAATTTTTTTTCCCGACCGTTGAGTTCCGTCAAATCTCCTTCTTCCTGTCGGATCCGTCGTTCCGGCCCCGACTCATCAAACCTCTTTTTCCGCTCCCCGTAAATTTTGCCGCGTGCCCATCCAATCCATCACCCACGCCGGTCAAGTCCCGAATCTTTCGCCACCTTTTTCCCCCTTTTTCTTCTTCTTTCTTCC
This sequence comes from Setaria italica, assembly GCF_000263155.2. Taxonomy (NCBI): domain Eukaryota; kingdom Viridiplantae; phylum Streptophyta; class Magnoliopsida; order Poales; family Poaceae; genus Setaria; species Setaria italica. Next base: position 26,246,448 of record NC_028451.1, on the reverse strand, counting down.
TCCCTTTCTCTTTCTCCTTTTCCTTTGTTTCTTTTTTTTCCTTCTTCCTCTTCTTCTCCCTCCACCTTCCCTCCTCCTCTCTCTCCTCCTTTTCCCTCTCAGGCGCCGGCTCTCTTTTTCTAGCGCCGCCCGAGCGCTGCCCCCTCCTCTGCGCGCGCATAGCACCCGCACGCGCGCTAGGCCCGCGCTGCACCCGCACGCGCGCGGGGCCCACGGCGCGCCGCTGTGGCCGTGCCGCGCCGCGCCGCGCCGCCTGCACCGCGCCGCCTGCCCCGCCCGCCGAGCCGCACGTGCCGCGCCGAGCGCCGCCGGCCGCGCCGGGTCGCCCACCGCACACCCCCCCCTCCCCGGCGTGCCTCCCCGCGCAAGTTGCCACCCCTGTGCGCCCTCGGCAACCGCACCTCCCCTCCACGCCAACCACGTGCACATTCACTCCGGCACGCCACCAGGACGGGTTCGGCCGCCGTCCCATCGCCGGCCCCACCGCCTCGGGCGCCGACGCCCTCCCCGCCGCTTATAAAAGGGGAGGCCGAGCCCTGCCACCTCCCCCACGCCACCAACACCATCCCCAAGCCGTCGGCCTCCTCCTTCCGCCTCCTCGGCGCCAACCGCCGCCGCCGCCCGAGTTCCCACCGCCGCCTCCTTGCCGGCGCCACCCCTTGGGTACAGCCCCCAATCGCCCAAGGTAAGGGGTCAAATGGACCCCCTTACCCTCTCTCTACCTGCCCCCCCCCACCCGCCGTTCGGCCTTGCCGCCGGTAGGCCGAGCCGGCCGGGATGCCGCCGGCCGTGCGCCCCCCCCCACCCCCCTTCTCTGTTCTGGAACAGAGGGAAGAAGAAGAAAGAAAGGGATGGATTTCCGATCTACCCCTCTGTTTCCTTTTAATTGCAATCTGGCCCCTCCACCTCTCTGCAAGGACTTTCACAACTCAGCCCTTCCACCTTTTAAAGTAATTACAAATAGGCCCTCGGTTCTTACAATCCAGTCCTAAGCCTTGTTTTAAAGCCCTTAACCTCCCCTTTACCCGTCATTTCATGCGCCAAATTTCCTCTAATCGATCCCAAATTCAACCACGACCTCCTCTCATATATTTCCGCCGAGGCATATCCAAAGTTTATGAAAATACCCTTCCTACCTATTTTCCGTTCATATTTCCTGTTCGGAGCTCAACGGGTAAAATCTTTTTCCTTTTTATTTATTGTGTGCTCGTTTGTGTGTGTCGTAGATCGCGGAGTAACCGAGGAGGAGCGCGAGGAGGAGTTCGACCGTGAGCCCGAGCCCGAGGACCAGTACCGCGAGCAGGAGCTCCCGGAAGGCTTTGAGAACAGCAAGTCCAATCTCACCCTTGATGCATATTTAATACCCAGTTTTTCAGACACAACCTATTGTCCTGTTTTATAAAATGCATGTTGTTTTATCGCAAGACATGGTTGGATAGCCACCCCTTGATTGTTATGACTATTCCTTGTCGTCCTATATTTATCTCTAAATATGAGTTGCTCTGTTTAGATGATAAATGCTGCTAGAATGCTTAGGAACTCATTATTTAAATTCAATCATGACTACATCTGTTTATTCGGAAAATAAATGTGTGAGTGTGTTCAACTGAGGAATTGGGTTTTCGGGTGTAAAGGGAGGTGGTGGATGAGATGGATGGGCATTTCTTGTGTGGAATGCCGGATTGTTAAGCTCGTACCTTAGTGGTTGAGCAGAGTTGGGAGATATCCATCTTGTCATGGCTAAGGACCGAGTTGATGTGTCATCTTGCCTAATTCCATCATCGTGCAACTACTCGACCGTTGTATGGGCAACGGCTTAGCATAAACCCCACTAGCTAAACTGCTAGGCTTCAGGTGTGCTGGTGAGCAACGGGAGCCCTTGGAAAAGGACTAAGCTCTTGGTGACTTAGGTCCCGGTTTCGGCCCCGTGGATGGGTTGCTAACCCCTTGGGTGCTTCTATGTTGACTAGTCGGTGTTGGCTAAGGTGGGTAATGGCTTTGTTAGGATCCGTACCATCACTAAGGTGATCGTGATACGGTACCCTACTTGTGGGAAAAGTGTACAACCTCTGCAGAGTTAAAACCTATCCGGGTAGCCGTGTCCACGGCATTGGACGAGTTACGGCTCGGTCACACAACTAGCTTTTGGGAGATGATTGGTTTTTACGGTGTGTGTGTGGGATTTTGGAAGTGTCTGGTAGTTGTGCCGCGCGCTACGACGGACGGGGAGTCCGGTAGTGATAAAACTTGGATCCTTTGTGTAGGATCAACCCCACTTGATATATCGTTTATTAAAGAAAATACTTTAGGAAAATCCTTTGAAATGAAACCCTGCATATGTCAAAAATCTAGCTTTATTGCAAATAAACCTTAACCATATCCTTGTTGAATCCTATGCATATTCTTGTTGCATCCCCCTCCGTGGATGGGGTTGGACTTGTTGAGTACTTTTGTACTCACCTTTGTGTTGTTGCTTCAGAGGAGGATCCGGACTTCGTCGCCGAGGACTTCGAGTAGGAGGTTGTGTCTACACCCAACGCTGCCTGCGGTGTTGGCCCTTTTGCAGGATGCTTCCGCTGACGCATAGTTCCGATTGCAGTCCGGAGTCCGACCGGACTGCAACTTGGATTTGTATTGTTATCGCTTTAGTCTTTCTTTGGGTGTGGCTTGCCCGCCCGCTCCTCCGGGAGTTGTACGGTTTCTGAACTATCTATTGAATAAATGTGTTATCAGCCTCATGAGACTGATAATTGGATCACATTTAGTCTCTACTCATGTGGGGACGCTTCATTGATCATCAACCAAGAATTGCTGCAACAGGTGCTCAAAAAATGTATTATATTTCAACAAGATTGCAGTACATTACCATACAATAATCAACCTGACTAAAAGAAGCTGTGACATACATACCAGGTATTGCAAAGAAGAAGCTACTATTGGAATTAGAGGCATTTTGCATTTTATTTTAATCCAAAATATAGAACAAAACATGACAATTAAGATACCATAAACAGGAACATGATCTATTATAATTGCAGTAAACATAAAGCATCCAACAGATACTATGAAGCATAGGAATTGAAGAAGTTCAAAAGAAAGTACCTTGAGGCAGGGCTAGTTCCGGAGAAACCGGATGCACCATTACCCAACATTGTTAGTTGAGCTTGTTCGATGTAGTTGATCAGAAGTCGATGCCGTGCAGATGATCGCAGTGCAATTGCGTCTTTAGGAAGTAGTTGTGCACAGCGAGCAGTCACGCAGACGCGCTCCCCAAAAACTTGATCGCCCTTCTATTCCTCAAGTGCAGAGTCTCTGGTGAAGAGCGTAGCTTTGGAGGCCTGCTCTTCCGGCAAAATTCGTACACACAGATCGTCGGAACGGAGATAGCGAAAGCGCAGCGCAACAGTGGAGAAAAGCTCTGGTAGTTACTGATCATTTGTATCGTCAGTTACTAGTCACTAAAAGAGTATTCAGTTACTAGTCATCAACTGTGATAAAAAACTGCAAAACCTAACGCCCAGCCCACACATCATGCCGCCACACCGTGCCGCGACGCGACGCAAGGCGAGGCGAGCAAGCGCGCGCGCGAGTGGCATCCTGCTATCCCTCTCTCAACTTCTCAACAGGTGCAGCACAACTCCACCCTATAAGTTGGTTAGAGACCCTCTCAACTTCCAATATGGTTTTATTCTATTTGTAACTACCACAACTAATGGGTCTTGGAATTTATTTGATTAATTAAATAATTGGGCCAGCCCAATTATTCTAACAATCCCCACCAAATTCCAACTCTCATTTGGGAATTTGTTCCACTGCTGTTGGATATACCAATGTTTCGATAGGAGACCTGAATAAGGTTGAACATCCACCTAGAACATAAGCTACATTTGTCCACAACTAAACAATGGACTATGCCTTGAATTGTCAGTTTTGTGCAAACAAGTTTCACTTAAATCCTTTACCGATACTAGGCTGCAAAATGCATCTCCTCTGGTTGAAGCATATAGGTCATACTTCTTGGCCTTTCATGAGTCTTTAGAGATTACCCAATCTCATAGATTGTGACTAGCAGTCAAACTCATATAGGTGTGTTCCTCAAAAGATGTTTCTGCATGTTAACATCTTTGCCTAAGCCACTCGGATCACATTAAACCTGCTATGCAGATTTAGGAGAGATTGCATCTCCAACGGAGTGGGTTAGTACAATAGTACTCTCCTTCTCAGTTAGTCAAATAGCTTGTTTCACCACTCTAGTTCATGGGATCTCCGATCAAATAGAATAGGTTACCACTATGACTTAACTCTCATGTGGGTCTCATTCCATCTCCCTTGATGCCTCGTCTATCACATTTCGTGAAAGACCCTTGGATGTATGTGTTTTTCGCATGTGAAAGAATGAGAGGTAGCACCTCTCTTATAGGCACCAGAAGACCCTTGGATGCTCAGGTTAATGCAGCAATCAAATGGTCAGTCTCTGGTAATTGATAGCCATTAGCAATTGTCAGTTAATTATCATTTGTATCGTCAGTTACTATTCATCAACTGTGATAAAAAAAACTGCAAAACCTAACAACACCTAGCCCACACATCGCGTCGCCACGTGGCACAGCGAGGCGAGCGTGCGCGCGTGGCATCCTGCTATCCCTCTCTCAACTTCTCAACGGGTGCAGCACAACTCCACCTTATAAGTTGGTTCAACTTCCAAATTGGTTCTATTCTATTTGTAACTACCACCACTGATGGACTTTGGAATTTATTTGATTAATTAAATAATTGGGCCAGCCCTATTATTCTAACAGCTACTCCTTTCCACTGGCATGTTTCCCACTATCAGGATTGTAGGTCCTGGTTTAATCGCTCTGTGCAACACCTTATACGTAGTCAGTTCAGTAATCAGAAGTTCCAGTTGTCAAAATGCTCAAAGATGTCCACGTACACTACTCTTTACTCCAACACGTAAATTTTCCCGTTGCCTCCAAAGCCTAAATCACATTTTCTATATGTGGGGAGATAAATATAGTGCCTTCAGTGGTGTTAGAACTAACATGAGATCTACGCAAGAAAGGATGGGAGACACCTAAAAATAGCATCTACGACGGTGGTGTACACAGCATGGGGGAGCATAACGAATGGAAGCAATGGGAGATCTATATTGGAAGCAAATGGGAGATATATGTTGCTCATTTGGAATACGTTAGCTGGACAGCAAGGCGATAGGACCCACATGTGGTATTTAATGTCTTGGCTCAAGTAAACAAGTTACTGGACTGGTGACCTAACTCATCAGTTGTCAGGTTCAGGACCCAAATGCTATTCAGGGGGTGTTTGATACGCCTCCTAATACTCGTCACATCGGATGTTTGATACTAAATAGGAGTATTAAATATAGACTACTTACAAAACTCATTGCACAGATGGAGTCTAATTCGCGAGACGAATCTATTAAGTCTAATTAGTCCATAATTTGACAATGTGCTGCTACAGTAAACATGTGCTAATCATGGATTAATTAGGCTCAATAGATTCATCTCGCGAATTAGTATAAGGGTTCTACAATTAGTTTTATAATTAGCTCATGTTTAGCCCTTCTAATTAGCATCCAAATATCCGATGTGTTTAGCAGCTCATATCCAAACACCCCTCGAACTGTTCTGAAGCAGAGAGTTCCTTCCGCGCTTCAGTAGATATATCCCTCTCGACTTCTATTCATGAGCCAGTTCACCTAAAATCTTGGGCCATTAGTGAACGTATGGCACATAATTAAACAAACAAAAAGTTGAATAATCTAGAAAGCATGACCCACGTATTGCAAGACATGAAAGCAGGGAAAAGACGTGGAAGAGACGATGGCGACGGCAGAACCATTGCTTTGGCCTTGCTTAAAAAGGTGTTTTCTTAGACAACACTCTCTGTGAAGACCAAGGTAAGGAGATGAGACGTCACATGTTCTTTAATTTACAGGGCAAGCCATTAGTGGTGCGGCTACTCCACTTCTTCCACCGACTTCTTCCACCGATAAAGAGCATCTAAATGTTTAGTCACGATTGGTAACACCAACTGGAACTAGTTGTGATGTCTTTAGTCCCGGTTGGTGTTACCAACCGAACACCAACCGGGACTAAACGCTCCACCAGATTCCCCTCGATGCTTCTAGCTTTACTAGCCGTTACAACATGAACTAAAGGGGGCTCTTTAGTCCCAGTTGATATTACCAACCGGGATAAAGAGCCTGTCGGAGGTGGCCGTCGGTGGTGGGAATTCGACCCAGAACAACTAAAGCTCTTTTAGTCCCGGGTCAAAAAACGATCGAGATATATGTCCAAGAATCGAAAGTCGTTTCTCTACCGGAATTTGATTTTTTTTATTTGTACTCCAAGCATGGTACTGCTGGAATTGAAAGATTAAGACGAACTCTACCAACTGCAAGCCTGCAAAGTGCGTGTGCACGGATGACATTTTCCTGAAAAAATCTCTGAAAAGAGAACAAAGACAATCATGACAAATGACAGGAATAAGTTCCAGAAGACTTTGAGCCCTGTTTAGACCTACATTTTCGTTCCAAGAACAAAAAGGCAAACATCAAACTTGTCACTGCCTGTCTCTTTCGGTCCTCTTCTAGAGATGGAAGGGAGAAGGTCATCTTCCAGCGTTGCAGCAAAATTCAACAACGCCCATTCGCGCTGATGTCCCCATTGTACACCAACCGACCGGGCATCAGAGTACAAGATGGGGGGTCACTACTGGAGCTCGTGAGATGAGGTCTCAGGACCCTCCTCCTCTGGCGTCGCCCCCTTCCGAGAACCCGAGGTATCCCCTTGCATCGCCTCTGTTTCCTGGTTCAATCTGATCCGAAGTTTTTTTGTCTACAAGTTCTCTCATGGCCCTGGGAGGTGTCTACTTTTAGTTTTACTGGTTTTAGTCCGGTGTTTGTAAAGATGTCCTAGTCCTAGATTTCTATGTAGTTTTTGTGTGAAATAGATTCTAGATGAAACTATGTTGCTTTTTAGGTGAACACAAACTCTTTTGTGTCAACTTGTTTTTCGTATGATACCAGTAACTTCAATTTTGTATACACTTTTTGTGTGAAGTAGTTCCTTCTTTTTAGATGAAGCGTTGTTCCTTTTTTTAGATCAACACAAACTCTTTTGTGTAGTGCCAGTAGCTTGAGTCACAGTTTTTCTGTTTGGTGATACTAGTAGAATATGGATCCTTCTTTTGGGAACCATCAATCATGATGCTAGATCGATGCACGCGTGTTCCTATGTTGATTTTTCTCAGTGCCCTACATACCCTGTATATATAATCAACTCATTTCTCATCGACACAGGCTCTAAAGGAAACCTCAGTGTGACTTGAAGACAACTTCTGTTGAAGTGAACTTGTATACATCTAAGGTTTGAAACTTCTAAGTCTAGTTCTTAAGTTATAAATGCCTTCCACGACTATGGATGCAATCCAGAAGCTTTATGAGGTTTGTAAAGTATCATTATCTGAAAAGGGGCCTCCATCTTCTGAAGCCATTGATAAAGTCCGCGTTGTATTAGGTACGAGCTACCTACCTTCTACTACCTACCTTCTACTGTTGACATGATATTATAGGGAATCGGTGCTCGTAGCATAACAGGGAGGAGTGAATTAGGAAACTTAAAACCTTAACCTATGACTTTCACTACTTTGCATAAACATAAACTAGATCATTCTAACCTAGATGTGTTGACCTAGTATGAAACCCTCATCCTAAAACAAGTTTTGCAACCTAGAACCAATCCTAGCAAGATACTACACAAAGAAAGTAAAGGCATACAAGTTGCAAGTATTGAATGCGGAAACGTAAGAGGGGGATGAGGAGAAGCAAACTCTTGACACGAAAATTTATCCCGTGGTATCGGTAGGCACTAAGCCACCACTAGTCCACGTTATTGAAACACTCACACAAGAAGAGTATTGCTTCCCGGTCACCAAATCTCTTCCGGGACACCCCTTGACTTGCCAGTTTGGCTCGGCCACTAAGTCTCACGCCAAGTTCCCCGGTCACCTTGATGTTGTCTCCACTAAGGAAGGGGGTCTCCATGTCCCCCGCACACGGTCGTCGACGCCGCTCCACATCAAGCCGAAGGGTCGAAGACTTGTCGGCGAGCCACCAAGGCTCCAAGGTGCCGGCATACCTTGTACAACTATGGTTCACTCCTAGAACCGATCACAAGGTAGGCACACCTTGCACTCTCCCTCTCTCTAGGCCTATCCTAGTACTAATCACTCTCCTAAACTTGTGCTAAGCTTTGAATAATCACTTCAGCACTTTTGGTGGCTTGAATGTGTTCTTGATGAGTCTTGATCTCCAATGAACTTCTGCACACTCCAGCATCATCAAATGGACGAGTGGAGGGGGTATAAATAGCCCAAGAGCTCAAAGAGCCGTTGCTCCAACGGCTTGTTAAAGTATACCGTCGGACGTTCCGATGGTCTGTTTTGGCATGCATCGAAACATCCGGTGCAACTAGCCGTTGGCCTTCCCACGCCCAAGTTCTTCACTAACTCATCCAAAATTCATCCGACGCTTCATCCGATGGCACCGTCGGAACATCCGGTGCTGAAGAGTTTTTTGCCCAAAACCTCTCTGGAAGTTTCTGAAGTAAATATGTTTCATCTGACGCTTCCCTTGACCTAGCATCGGAACATCCGATGGTCTAGGGTTTCCTCCCTTCACTTCTGGCGATTGCTCCGACGCTACTAAAAAGAGGCCATCGGAACATCCGATGGTCTGTGTTTGACTCAGCTTCTTTGTAGCGTATCAATTGCTCTCCGACGCTATTCTGGAGGCCATCAGAACATCCAATGGTGCCTGTTTTTCTGGATTTCTTAGTTCTTTGCTTGTCTTTGGTTGTGGTTGCTTACTTAGGACCTATAATACCTTCAAAGCATGTTGGGGTTAATGATCATGTTGTCACATTAATCACCAAAATTACAAAGTAATGGTCTATATTTGAGGCCATGATCGCTACAGATATTCAGAACATCAAAGCTGGAGGAGACAAAATCGATAAGAACCAAGCAAACTTCTACTGACAGAATAAAATTTGCGCAATGTGTTTTTCTGCCACTGAAATTGTATATCGAATTATCGATTGTGAATTTTAAAGACCGTGTTAGAAATTTAAAAGACAAATGAGATACTTGTAGCGCGGTATTGTTCTGGGCTTCTGTTCACATTGTTCAAAACTTCCTGCCAGACAAGATCACACCTTCGGATGTTGGACTAGAGTGTGAAGCTCAAGCTGCACGTGTTTGGCGGAGTCCACAAGCCCTGAGTAAGAAAAGAGTTTTTCCTTCCAGCCCTGCGATCAGATACCGTCACATATATGAGTGCAAAAGCTTCTCAGTAAGCATTAACATCTTTACCCATACATCTTTTTCTGCATTGCAGCATCCAAGTGTTCCGTGTTCGGCAGTCATCCTTCATTTTTTGCCTGCAGGTTTTGGTTGTTAGTGCTCATGTGGAATGTACGTTGTCTTTGCAGATTGGGATATTTTGCATACCAGCATCATCCATCATTCCACTCCACAATCATCCTGGCATGACTGTGCTCAGCAAAGTTTTATACGGCACAGTGCATGTCAAATCATATGATTGGATTGATAAAGCTGAACCTCTTAATTTATTGAAAGGTAAGGTTTTCTTAATCATGACTACTGATGAATTTTGATAACGGATTAATTTAACCTTTTCAGTTGTTTAAACCTGTATAGAAGTCATGCTCTTGATATGGTACCCAAACTAGCTTGTTTGGATGTTAAACCTGCCCAGTGCCCTCTGATATAACAGTATTCAGATATAGCACATGACTCTGACCGTGCAGTGCTTTTTATCAATTGATGCACACTACTTTCTTTTGTAAATTGCAGTGAGGCCTGCGAAGGTTGTAAGAGATGGTGAAATGTCGGCGCCTTGTGGAGCGATGGTTCTTCATCCCGAAGAAGGCGGCAACATACATGCTTTCAAAGCCATCACTCCCTGTGCTATCCTGGACATTTTAACACCTCCTTACTCTTCAGAAGCCGGGAGGCACTGCTCCTACTTCCGGAGATGCCCAAAGTCGGACCCATCGGGTTAGTCTAACAACCTTTCAGCATGAACATGTATAGAACACTTGGTCTACTGGTTGTGATATGGATTCAGGTTCTAACTCATCTTCTGGATTGCTACTGTTTCTCCAGGTGTTTTGTTGAACCGAACAAAGGGATCTGAATTTGTTTGGCTGGAAGAATACCAGCCCCGTGACAGCTTTGTCATTAGAAGGGACCTGTACACAGGACCTGCTTTAGAGTTATGAGGATCATGCTTGGAGGTCATGCTCAGCACAATAATTATGCTTTCTTTAGCTTCTTAAGTTATAAAGAAGTACACAGCCATGCAGAGCATTCCGTTTCCCCTTTTAGCTTTGCACTTTTATTTATAGGAACTTAATTATTCAATACAGTCTGGTGTATGTATTTTTAAGATAATTTTATTGTATATTTCATATATATGTAACTTGCTGACAGAATATTTATATAATTATATGAAAGTGGAAGGTATTTTTGAGCCTTCATTGAATACAGGCCTCTCTTGGAAAAACTGTTAACAGTGAACTTGAGAAACTTTATGATTAGAAAGGTACGGTATTTTTCATTTTTGTTCATCGTATTGCTTGACTTAGCAATTTGCCATATGCTACTATTTCTTTTTTTTCTGTTCAATTCTTGCTCTGTGCATATCTTGCATGTGGGCCGGTGGTAACTCAAGGGTGGGACTTCACCGTCGGCGGTTTGAACCCCCATCTCGGGCAGGCCTCTGATGAAGGCCGCCGTCGAAGCGCCGTTCAAAGAAAATATTGCTGAGGCTCCGTTTGGATTCTTGAAATTAAATTCCATTTTAATAATTATAATTTAGACACAAATTAATTAAGTTAATATAGTTGGATGTGGAATATATTTGTATATTATTATTGACCATATGGGAGAGATAATTATGTGTTGCACTTCTGCTACAGGGAAGCGAGTCGAAGAGCATCTATAAGTTGCACATTAGAAACATATCATGAGGATCTATCGAATCAATTTCCATCTTCTAACCCCATCATTTAAGATAGACTTATATCTAAACTTTAGAAAGTTGTGGAATGCACATTCCAAGACAAATGGCATACTCCATTAAATAGATTCCAATTCCTTCAAAATAAAGGGATCCAAATGGGACCTAAGTATAATTGGGTGGCCTATTAGCAAATTCTACTTAACAAAGGAAGGATTTACCATCATCACTTTCTTCGTACGTTTCACCTTCTTCTTACTAAGTCCACCACATCCCTCCTACCCCATGACCCACCCACCTCTCTCTATGGCCAATGGCCGCCATCGGCTACCAAGTCACTTTACTAATGCCCACTTCTAGCAACTGCGGTTAGTGGTTACCTCGCCATGCCCACCATCTCCCACCACATCCACCTCCCCACCCCAGCTATTCCTAATCATAGCAACTGCTTGCCCCATTCCTGACCCTGTGTGCTAGTTCTCCCCCAATTACAGCGGCCTTTAGAAGTATTCCACACCACCCTATCAGCGGTGCCCTGGCTGCCTTGCCTCGCCACCTGTCATCATTGCTTGGCTAAATGCCATTGATAGCCATCCGCCTATCTGATTCCGGTACCCTCAATCCGAACCATAAACCTCAAAACGATAATCTTTCTTGTCCGACTGACCGGCTACATGATGTTGGCGGCTAGCAACGACCACTAATAGATTAGGGAGAAAAAGAGTGAGAATCGGCACTCTTTTCCCACGCATCACTAGCACTGGCAAAAGACGACGAGAGAGAAAGAGGGGGGAGCCAGAGCAAAATTAGGGAAGACTAAGCAACTTGTCCACTTTGTGGAGATAACAAGTGTAGCACAAGATCTTATGTCTTCATTTGCTGCTATAAAAAAGGAGAGACTAGGCATTGTATAATTTTTTTTCCTCCATATCTAGCTCCATAAATTCTTGGAGCTACCAAAAGAGTAAAGGCCTGTTTGGGTCATTTGAATTGGAATTTCATTCCAGCAATTTCGTTCTTCATGATTTAAAGTGAATTGAGTTGGCTAGAATCTGATTCAAATCAAATGTTTTTTTGATATGCATGGATTTGGTTTCTATGAATTAAATTTGTATTGTTGTTTAGGTATTCAACATATATAATCAAATCAGCATGTACTTGGGCATCCACATCTCGACTTTAATAACAATTATCTAATCAAAAGATCCGACTTGTTGGTGATGGTCGGAGATTGCTTGAGCGGAGTGGAGGAGTGATAAGGGGACCGGCGCCTCGTCTCGATCTAGTGGGAGGTGGGCAGCACTACGAAACCCAAGCTAAATTAGCTGCCCATGGAGTCGAGGGAGAGAAGAGTGGCGAGTCGAGAGGAGCTCCTGTACGGCTTATGATAGGTTGTCAAGGGTGGTTGTAGCTTTAAAGCACATTAGACCCATCTAACTTTAACCCATTGCAGCTCATCGACCATCCATCGCAGACGTCTTTTAATGTTATAACTTGATTCAACAATATGTGAACTTTATGTCAACATTTTAAATAGACTAATTCAACATTTCATGCAGAATAAAAGTGCATTGCAATGCTTCTCACTATCACCTCACTCGAGTTGCGTACTCCTGATACATACTTTAATATTTTTTTACAACTGATTCAACCTATCATCGAATCCTGACTCAACATTTCGCATTGACTGACTCGACATTTTAAGAGGATCAAATAACAGTTATGGTTAGCTTGCTCCTCACCTCATCTTAACCATCCATCTAGTATAGCACAGACATCCAAAACACAATAAGTTTCATAAGAGAAAAAATTGCGGAATTTATATAGAAATCTCAAGTCGAGGACAAGACATAGAGGTGATGGAATCACTTTCCATACTTTAGCCCATTAGTGTATTTTAGCCCGAGAATGTAGGGCAGGCCAGCATTTCAAACCCTGGACAGGCTTCAAATATCCCGTTTCAATTCTTGAAGGCAGTAAACAAACTAGTCTAGAAGCCATTACAATTCAGCTCAATTCCGACATCCAAAATGCCATTTATATGAAACGGGAACAGGAGCATTTATATGAATCAATTTGTTCATAATTTAGACCAAATACAGATATTTAAACTATTTTATTTTAGTCTTCAAATTACAGATTCAATCTGGATCACACAGAGCGTATAATTAAGTTAAACAGGGTCTTAGTTGAGCTCTTTTATTCTTATTTTACATCAATCATTTAAGTTAAATACTTTTTATCATTTTATTATTTAAACTCTAAATCGTAGCGTACAATTAATTCTTCGGCACATGCTCACTTCGTTTGAGACAGGAATTGTTCTGAAGCAACGATAATGAAAACCTCGAGCAAGCGCTTCCTTTCATTACTAACCGCAAATCCGAGGTTAGCCAAAAGGTAAGGGGTGTATCTGCAAAAACCACGCGCGCGTCTCCTCCTCCTTCCTCCTCGTGCCGCGCGCATCTGCGCGGCCCCAACCTTCTAGAAGCTTCCGCGGGATCTCCCCTCGCCTCCCTCCATGGCGCCGCGGGGCCACCACCTGACGGAGGTGGCCCTCCTCGCGTCCGCCTCGGCGGACCTCGCCGCCGCGGGTGCCGGCGAGCGGGAGGGGTGGCTGGACGACCCCGCCGTGCTCCCCTCGCTCGGGCCCCGCGCGCGCGCCCTCGCCGTGGCCAGTGCGGCGCGGTCCGTGCTCGTGATCGTCCCGGTCACCGAAGGTGGAGGCGGCGGGGTCACGGTGGAGCCCGCGCTGGGGCCCGAGGAGGGCCGGATCTCAGCCGTGGAGTGGGTCCCGCTGACCGCGGAGGAGGACGGCGATGGGGAGGAGGGGGTGGCAGTGGCGATCGGCACGGACACCGGGTGGCTGCTGTTCTACTCGCTAGCCGGCGATCTACTGCACAAGCAGGTCGCTGATATGATCCATCCAGTTCCTTCTCTGTAGATATGCTAGTTTGAGAAATTTTCAGATTATCAGGCCTACGTTTTAGAATAGATTATCATATTATATAGGCTAGGTTTTGTACGATATTTTAGGATTCACATTCCCGAATGCTCTTACTAGGGTCAATAAGATGCAAGGATTTGCTTGAAATATGGGCTTGATTTTAGTGGCTAATAATAAGCAGTGCTTGGAATGTGGTGTGGCACATGTTCTGTTGAGTTGCTTGATGTTGGGAAGTTGTTTCTGTTGGTTTTATTGCCCATTCTGAGTTTTCATCTTCTTTTTAATATAATAATTGGCAGCTCTCCTGCTTGGTTCATGTCAAAAAAACAAAAACTCCAGTCATCACTTTTGGATGGCATTAAAATGAGCATGGGACTTCTCAGTTAGTTGAAAAAATTATATCAATAGAAATCCTCACTAAAAGATGGTTCACAAGCACTATTTCTTTTTTAAGAGTTAGCTTTTTCTTTAAATAAATTGCATACCCTTTGTTAGGTTACTTCAAATCTGATGCATTTGGTATGATACAACCATGTGTTTCTTACTTCACACATAGTATTGTATGACTAAATAACATTGTTGTGTAAGAAAACAGAATGCTTTGTAATGTAGACAGCACATGTATTGTAGTGCAAACAGAAGATACTCTATTTGATTGCTCCTACTATCATTAATTATGTTATTTATCTCCGATCTTTATCAAACATGCTTTTTTTGTTTTTTCACTGTCTTCCTTGATGTGCTTATTTCAGAGTATATATCCTGCAAAGATACTGAAACTCAACTTTCGTGAGCGGAAGGAGAACGCTTGGGAAGATTCAGGTTCAAATGAACTTTCTGTAGTTTTTCCTGGTGTTATCGCACGCTTCGATGGTGCTGACCTTCAGGTTTGTGTGAAAACCTCATTTATTTCTCTATTGGAAACAGAGAGTTTGGTGCTTAGTTGCCAGCATCACAATGATCAGGCTTTCTGTGTATGTTCAATAATAGTAATTGATTTTTTGGTTGCTCACAGAGCATTCTTCAAAAATCATTTCAAGATGTAAAATCCCGTCTGTGGAAAGATAAGTTTGAAGAGGAAGATGCTAGTGATGAAGGTTCCTTTGGAAGGATACCCTTTCGGATTTGGAATGTAAGCAAGTTTGGTTCTTGTGCTGATGCTGCAATTGTTGGTCTGATGCCACCTCCCTTGTTAGAACTTCAGGTGACTTGCTCGCGCATCATTCTTCTACTGTTGTTAGATATCACTCTTACATGAATTCATTACACCTTTACCGTTATTATTATTTTAGTTTTATCATATCCTGTTTTGCTACCTTTAGTGGAAGTTTTCTGAAGCCACGATTATATTGAATTCAGCTGCTTTTATATTGCTGGGCAGTCAAGTCAGCGCCACTATTGTGCCATCACAGTTGGAGAGGATGCTGTAGTTTCAGCATATAGGTGAGTTTCACTACGCAGTGGCTTTTGCATTTCTGATTGAGGTGATCATGATACTAGCTCTGACATAGTGACATTATTTGTCAGTCATTTCGTTATGATTTCTGTGGATATAGTTTATACATTCAATTATATTACAAGTTGGCAACAGGAAACTTGTTGTGATAGCTTCCATTCAAATATGAACCGCAATCAGTTCAAACTAATGTCCATCTGTTCTGGATGTTGGAGGAAAGTTAACACATTATTGGCTCTGCAGGCTATCAGAAGATAGAGGCAGGTCAATTGTTGGAGCAATTTTGTCAAGAGGTGTAGCTGCAACATTTTCGACAATATCATCTTTGTCGAAAATATTATGGCGGAGTGAGCCATCACCACCTAAAAAGTCACGGCCAAAGCCTCAATCATTTGCAAAAAGTAATGCTAGTAGTTGAAATTCAATATCTTTTAAAAATACTGAATTTACTCCTCACAGCACATATGCTGCAGCTTCACCCCTAACTTGCTTGAAAGACTCGCCAAGGAAGGGAGAACGGCTTACACTCTCCCCAAGTGGTACATTGGCTGCCATAACTGATTCACTTGGGCGGATTCTACTGCTGGACACTCATGCCCTTGTGGCTGTGCGGTTATGGAAGGTAAACTTATTGAGTTTATTCTTGAATAATCTAATCTAAAAGAAATAATGAATTATTGAGTAATATATAACTTTCAATAGTTAAGATTATTGTCTTCTGGTGTCATTGTTAGTTCAGTTTTACTGTCCCCAACAGTTGGGCTTCCTTTCTCCGTCCATGTATGATTTGTGTTTTAAGTTGAAATTTTATGGGATGATTGATGACATCATACCTTTGATGCAAAAGTGTTTTAAGAATTTCTTTGTTTATTTCATAGGTTTGGAGAATCTGGATTGGATTAATCTTAAGATATGAAACTGCATAAGTATAATCAAGAAATAACTTAAAAATATTTTGTAACATAGAATTTGATGCCATTTATCACCCAACAATAATTGAACTTAAAACACAACATGTATGATGAGAATTGCGAAACAAAAAAGGCTTAAGTTTGAGGTAATATAATGGCCTTTTCCCTTTTGAACTATGTTTGTTTTGATTTGAGAGAGAGACAAGACAGGGAGATGGAGGGGAAAGGGAGCTTGATTTGAAATAGATGTCCATTGGTTCTTGTGGTTTCCCAAACCTTGAACTCGAAAATAAAAGCATAAAAAAATAAAGGGAGAAATTATGTCATCAAGATTTAAGGGCAGTTAGAGCCTGTAAGATTTTCTTCTTAATGAAATGGCCCGCAGCTCTCCTGCGTGTTCTAGAAAAAAACTATGTCATGAAGAGCATCAAGCTGTAGAAAGTATCACCTGATAGATTTTATATGCCATTTTTTTGAACAAATATGTTATTGATTGCAGTAGTGGACAGAACTTCTGTGCCATGCTGGCATCAACTTTTTAGGTTGCTGGGCTGTATCCATGGTTTTTGAGGTGTTGTGGTGTCCTGTGGTGTTCGGGCACTCTTGGATTCCTAGGCGTTGCCTAGTCAACAAGGCATAACTAGGACCTTGCGATGTCCAGTGATGCCATGTGGCGTTGGGAGCAAGCCTGCATGCCTAAGGCGACAACTCAAAAACCATGGCTGTACCATCCTTTGCTAGTTGTAAATCATGGTAGGATCAGGAGGGTGCACATAGAAACTATGGTGGTTCAACTGTACTCTCACGTCCCATCCCTCGGAGCAAGTCTGCAATTGTGAGAGTAGCAAACCAGGGTAATCATGTGCAGTCTTCTGATCATGCCACCATTTACCACTAGGTAGCATGGTACTATCACATGCCACTGCAACTCAAGTGCTTGTATTTCTAGGGCATCATGAGATCTTTAAGTGACTAAGACCCAGTACTTTGAGATTGCATGTTAATATTTATCTGAACCTAGATAGCAAAAGTGTAGACAGTAAGGGAGAGAAGTGTACACAGCAAGGGAGAGAAATGTCATGTAGAAAATCTAGTTATAGAAACTATCACTTCTGCCTAATGGCTTTTACATACCATTTCAGTCAAATATTTGATTGGTTGCAGCAGTTGGTAAAACTTGTTTGCCATGCTGGCATCATTTTTTAGGTTGATGGGTTGCACTGTCCTACAGTAGTTGAAAATCGTGGTAGGATAAGGAAGGTGCATATAGAAAATATTGTGATTTAACTCATACTCTCACATCTCATGCCATTGAGCACAAGTTTGCAATGGATACGAAATTGCTGTTGTGGGTTTGACCAGGGAAACCATGTGCACACGCCACCATTTACCACAATGAAGGATGGCACTACCCCATAGCATTGCAAGATTATATTTAAGAATGTTGTGCCTATTTTCTTGACCTTCCTGATTTTACTTTTGTTTTAGCATGGCAATCTATAATTGTCTATTAGGTTTGTGTTTAGATTTTTGTTAGCAATTTCATAGGCTGCTCTTTTAAGAGTAGCTTGGGTACTAATGAGTGATTACTCGGTGACCTTGCAAAATTCAAGCTCGTGCTTCTATGGCATACTGAGCTATCTACTTCTGCTGCAACCAATCTTTAAGTGGCCAACTGTATTTGATTATATATCAGTATAACCACTCAAGTATTTGATTTGGATTTTTTGGATAAATAAATTGTTATCAAATTCCAAAAATGGATCAAAGAGTAGCCAAGGAGTACTATAGCTGATTTTTTTTATCTATGTTAATTTTGGCTTGTGCCTAAATGATTGGAATCAATTGCTTCACACCAGAGCCCAGCACAGGTCATTGGCACTAAGAACATTGGCAATGCAGCTGAGTAGCTCTTTTTGCAAAATCATGAAATCAGACTGCTTTTTGGATTGTCATTTTTATATCTTTTATCATTTCCAATGTAATAATTTTATAGGGCTATCGTGATGCTTCATGTCTATTTGTGGAGATGCTTCTAAATAAAGACAAGGCTTCATCAAGTTCAATGCATATAGAATATACAAAGAGTGACTACTGTTTGTGCCTAGCAATCCATGCCCCACGGAAAGGCATAATAGAGGTAAGTCTCATGGTTGCCTCATTGTTGATTTCGTGTTTACAAATCATCTTTTGGTTCTACCAGTGCTGAACGATGACATTCTGGGGTGGTTTGATTTTTCTGTTGGTCTTCAGCCACTTAGAAGATTTTAGCAATAAATTACATGTTTTATTCTGAGAGTGATAAACAAGTGTTGTGAGGTCGGTTAAAGGACTGTTTACTTTTTAGTGGAGACCTATAATTTATTGCCGTATGTGTTTGTCAGGTTTGGAAGATGCGGACTGGGTCACGCCTCCTAACTATCCCATGCCCCAAAGGGAGCAGAATCTTGCAACCCTCAGCGAGGCTCTCATCAACATACTCGTATACCCCACTGGAGGTTTACTTGTTCAATGGAGACTCTGGACAGTTGTCAGTTTTGAATAGTCACGTTGGATGACTATTGTCTGTTCTTTTGTGGTATTAAATTGTTACTGCAAGTGTTGTACAGAAATATTTGTTGACAGTGCTTACAATTTTGCCGATCAAGAAAATGAATAAAGCTGTGTTTTGTGTGACATGTTTCGTTTATTGCATTACATCATCATGGAGTATGATAATCTTGTTCAGTTGGACTTTTGTCAGGAATTTTAGCATAACTGTGCTTCTTTTCATTTAGCTTGCAAATAGAAATATCAAAAGTTTTCCTTCAGATATGTTGCAGTCTTCACTGGGGCTGCGTCTAAGTGGTCCTGAGCGAAACACCAACAAAAGAACACGTCATGGCAATCTTTCAAACAACGATTTGTCAACAACATACCATAGTGAAGAAAACATTGGCTATATTTGAAAACAACGTTTGCTGGTTTTTGAGTCAGTAACAAACACGACAACACAAGAAGCAAAAACAAAAAAGGTGACAACAAATCATCCCTGAAATTTGCGAGAGCTCAATGCTTCAATGTCAAATTCATGCTGCGTTGTGTTTCTGTTCAGCGATGTTGATATTCTGCTGTGTTCTTAGGGTGTTAGTGCTGTACATGTGGATTATAGACCATGCTGTTACACGAACAAGGAATTCCCAAGTATCTCCATTATAGAGTGGTACTTAACAGCTAAATTTCTTTATGGTGCTGAACTGCTGCTGCTGGTGAGCTTTGTTTAGCGTACAAGTATGGTGAGCCCAATTTACCTGCTAGGTAATCCCAACAGACGTCTTGTACCATCACATATTGGCAGTAGATGTTCACAACGACAGCCATGATCATCTGCTGCATCAACGGAAGTTGCTCAGCACAAAGCATTATATACTGTAAACTATAAGCTTCATATTGCAAAGCATACAAACGAAACACAGTTGAACTATGAACTGCACATGACTATCAGTTCTTGCATTGCATGGCATATACAGCATGAACAACACAGCTGAGATCTGAACTGTGGATTCTGATATTGTAGACTACCAGCTCTTGCATTGCATAGCATAGCATACACAGCATGAAAAACACCGCATGAAAAACACATTTGAAATATAGCATTATCTTTGAATCGACAACAGTTCGCACCAAAAGTGGAAAAGAGCATGCACTAGGAGCACACTAGCAGATAGATTTAACTCATAAAAAGTTCACCACTAACAAACATGTACATTTTGGAAACATATCAAGTTCAAAGTACGTACCTGGTAGTCCACCTTATCGGTAAATCCACCATGGCTGGGTATGATCTCCATGGAATCCTGACACACAGAAATCAGGATGAGCTTCCTAGAATGAGATATCTTTCCAACAGGTAATATCAAACACAAAGCACCTTAAATGCCCCTTGAATCCACTAGCAAAAATCCCTCCAAATTGTACTATTGAGCACCTAAAGTAGCACATGTTTAATTCAAAACTGAACTGTGTCCGAGAACAAAGATTTCCCTTGTATTAACAGTTAAATACCAGTGATGTACATGAAAAAGAAATGTTTGCAAACTCTGAACCGACTGACTTACTGCAATTGCCCAACTATCAGCAACCATGAGGTATTGAAACATAAGCATTGCCACTTGGCATTTATCTTCCCAAATATGAGTGAAATAGAATCCATAAGCTCTGTTGGACGTGTCATGCGACAACTAATAAGCTTCCCTCCTAGAGTTACACTTGAGATGGTTGTTTCACATGCACACCCATGTAACCCAACATCGAAAGCATCACAGAATTCTTTTGAAACGAAAAGCCATCGTCAGCAATTTGATGAGGCTCACTTGATCCTACAAGGCTCATTCCTACATCTTTTTCCACCACATTCTCCTTCATCACCTTCCTTACTTTTTCGACTTCATCCCATCTGCCTTCCGCAGCATAAATGTTTGACAGAAGCACGTAGGAGCTGAACTCTGTTGGCTTCATTTCAATCAACTTCTTTCCAACAAACTCTCCAAGTTTGGAGCTGTCCTGAGTTCGAGAGGCTGCTATTAGGGCGCCCCATAATGCAGGTGACACCTTCGCCTGCAAATTCTTGATGAGCTCCTCAGAGTCTCTGAGCAGTCCAGCACGACCAAGGAGGTCCATCATACAGCCAAAGTGCTCAGCCTTCGGCTCAATATTGTAGAACCTGACCATCCTATCGAAACACCACCAGCCTTCAAGCACCAAGCCTCCATGAGCACATGAGCTCAAGATGCAGATGAAAGTTGTCTCATTTGGCTGAGGCCCGCTTTTCTCCATCTCCGTGAACAACTCGAGAGCTTTCTCACTATGCCCATGCAATCCGTACCCAATGATCATTGAGTTCCAGGATGCAACACTCCATTCACTCATCGAATCAAATATCTCCTTTGCTGTCCCCATCACCCCACACTTGGCATACATTGTAAGAAGTGCTGTAAGCAGTAGTACATCTGGCACAAGTCTCTCCCACCTCTCGCAGACCAAGCTATGCACCCATTTCCCCCTCTCAAGATCACCCAAATTACCACAGGCTGTCAGAACACTCACAAACGTCTTCTCATTTGGAATGTTTTCCCCCACAGCCATCAGCGCATCAAACAGCCTCAAACACTCACACCAGTCCTTCACCTTTGCATATAACGCAAGAACAACATTCCACGACACGATACT
Organism: Setaria italica; assembly: GCF_000263155.2. Lineage (NCBI taxonomy): Eukaryota > Viridiplantae > Streptophyta > Magnoliopsida > Poales > Poaceae > Setaria > Setaria italica. Next base: position 26,224,855 of record NC_028451.1, on the reverse strand, counting down.
CCTCCTTGGCATGCCATCGAAAACCATCCTCGCCATCTTGACGTCCCCGGCCTGGGCGTACCCATCCAGCACCGAGTTCCATGACACAACATCCCTCACTGGCATCGCATCAAACATCTTCTTGGCGCTCTCCATGTCCCCGCGCCGAGTATAACCAGCAAGCATTGAGTTCCACGTAACCACGTCCCTCTCCGGCATTTCATCGAAGAGCTCCCGGGCGCCGACCATGTCCCCCTCGGCCGCGTACCCAGCCAGCATGGAATTGTACGAGACGAGGTCCCGCTCCGGCATTTCGTCGAACAGGCGGCGCGCGGCAGGGAGGATGCCCATGCGGAGGCAGGCGCGGAGGAGGGTGTTCCAGGTGACGGTGTCGGGGCGGGGGATGTCGGCGAGGAGGCGGCGCGCGGAGCCCGGTGAGCCGAGGGAGAGGTAGAGCGAGAGGAGGGAGTTGGCGAGGCGGAGGTCGGAGGGGAGGTGGCCGGAGGCGACGGCGAGGCCGTGGAGCGCGCAAGCGGCGGGGAGGGAGTGGGCGTGGTGGTGCTTGACGGAGGAGAGGAGCAGGAGCGTGAGGTGGTCGCGCGGGAGGAGGCGGAGGAGGGCGGGGAGGCGGTGGCACGGGACGTGCGGGAGGAGGGAGTTGAGGAGGCGGGAGGCCAGGGCCGGGTGGGAGGAGGAGAGGCCGGAGGTGAGGACGAGCGCCATGGACCGGAGGAGGAGGTGGCGGGGAGAGTTCGGTCCGGCGGCGGCGCGGAGACGCGATAGCAGGGCTGTGGCCGCCGCCGGCGAGCGGCGGCGCGGGAGGCCCGGTGGAGGGGAAGGCATCGGAGGTTATGGCGGGAATCGGGGTTTTCTGCATTCGAGCTCTTGGCACACGTGAATAAGCAGAACATCAGCTTGATTGTTGCAAATAAACAAGAAACACTATTTAACCTGAAAAAATGAATGCATATTTCTTTTGGGAAAAAATGATCAGCGTTTCCTGAAAAAAAATTGAATAGGCTGGTCTTTTCTGTTAAAACGATCAATATACTAGATTTAATATATATTGAATAGGCCGATCTCACCTGATTTGTAATGAATTGACTGTCAGGTGGATACAATAACCCCAGAGGTTGCTATTGAGCGACGGGACATTATATTAACCTGTGTGTAGCCCTCCTCTGTCTACTATCTACTGGCTAGTTGCAAATCTGAAACAGTACCACGCCCAGGTCGTCAGTAGCAAAACAATTACCAACAAAGAACACAGCGTTCCAGGCATTCTTTCAAACCAGTATTTATCATAAATAACTACCACTGAAGAAAACTTTGACAGGAAAATACCTTCTACACATGGTCAATGTCAACTAACTTTTACACAAGGAAACAACGTTAGCCGGATTTGAGGCAGCAACAAACATAACACAACACCAGAGGCAAAACAAAAAAGGCGATGGCAAACCATCTCAGAAGAACGCTCTGTATGCTCCGAAACATCATACAGCGGTGCAATTCCTGTGAAGTGTTGTGGTTCTCTCATTTTGTTCTTAGGGGGTGTTAGGGCTGTACAAGCAGATTAACTAAAACACAGGCTTGGAAGAAGCACGGCACATTATCCTTTTGGATTTGGTGCATGCACACTGTCTATGTTAGCATCAGTTTGCTCTCGCCAGTAACTTGCCTAGCTGTTCATAGAGATCATGCTGCTCCTCGACTGTGAGATTCCTTAGTATCTGCATTGAACAAAATGGTGTTAATAACAGCTACATTTCTTTATTGCACTGGAGTTGGGGATAAATATGGTGAATCCAAATTACCTGCTCCAGGATTGTCTCAACAGACAAGTCTTGTACCATCACAAAGGATTGGTAATAGATGTATGCAAAGACAGCCATGACCATCTGCAAGAAATGAATTTTGGAGTTGCTTAGAATATAACATTTAGTACTGTAAACTACCAGCTTTCATATGGCAAACCATACACGGAATGGAAAAGCAAAGTTGAAGCCTGAACTGCGGACTTTAATGTTGTAGACAATCAGCTTGCATTGCAAAGCATATACACAATAAAAAACACAGTTGAAGTCTGAACTGCATGTGTTATTTAATTTGACATTGAAAAGTGCACCATACAGAGAGAAACATAACTATATAGTTTTCTTAAGATCAGAAGCTATCAGCAAGCCTGACTCCACAACAATTAAAACCAGTATCTATGAGCAATCATAAATGAGCCAAACATAAGGAACAGATGCAGGTATCCTCTTTGAATCGACATCGTCACACCAAATATGGAACAGAACATACATTAGTCTACTAGATGCACGCTAGCAGAACTCATAAAAACCCACTGACAAATGCCTACATCTAAGAAAAAAATGAAGTTCAAAAGTGCGTACTTGGCAGTCCATCCTATCTGTAAACCCACCATGGCCAGGTATGCTGTCGCCAAAATCCTAAAATAGTATGCACAGAAATCAGGATAAGATTTCGAGAATGAAATATCTTTCTGACAAGTAAATGCAAACAAAATAAGCACCTTAAATTTGAATGCCCTCTTGAAGCCACTTGCAAAAAAACCTCCAAATGGTGCTATTATTGAAGCAAACAAGCCAAGAGCTAAGGCATGCCATTGAACAGGCATAATTGCAACTTCTCTCCAGGGAAACTGTAAAGTACAAATAAACTAATTGGAACTCTAACTAGAGGAGATGGAATTTGAGCTACTATCAATTGAAGAATTTGAGTTATATTCAAATTGCTTGCTCACGCATTGTGGCATCCATCCTCGTAAATTATAAATTTCTGGTGTAAACATGGGACCTGGGTCACAATGAAGCCATCCAGTTGACAAGTCCTACAGAGAGAGTAATGAAATAAGATAAAGCTCAGTAGCTATACATTTCAAACAAATTAGAACGGGTGCTCCTCTCCGACAGGGTGTTTTTGACACTCTCACAATTGTTCAATCTCTTATTTGCCATTGGTCTGCCTATGACATGTGGGCCCAGGCCCCACATCATAGAAATAGCTAATAGCAAACATGGAGAAATTTTGCAATAGCGTCTGAAGAACTTATTCAAGGAGAAACTATACCTTTCTAGGGCATGTCAACCACTGGAAATGGCCCATGAAATTAGCAAGCTGCCAAAACACAAAAAAGTAAATAATGACAGTAGATCCAACAATACAGAAGCTTAAATTTAGAAAGTATTAGCAAACATGTAAAAAACCAAGAAGTTCAAATGCACTTTTGGTGTTTCAGTCACCTGTCAAAAAGTCTCAAACACCACTACAATGAAATCAGCCCAGAGATTCATTCATTCTAAGAGGATCAGTAGTTGCTCTCTAGAACACAAGGCCTGGAGCATTTTAATGACCATAAGCATAAATTTTTTTATGACTAAGTTTGCAGAAAGTAGTCAATTGCAATATAGCACACGGTGGCACCGACCAAACAATCCCCCACCATTTTTTGGCCCATCCTTGGTACAAAATATATTGTTACCACGGGACAGGTGAATATTGAAAATTAGCCATGCCCACATTTGCAGAAGAAGGCCACCAAAAAAAACAATTGAACAAAGATGGAGTATATGTACACATAAATCAGTTACATGGCCATCAGTTAGCAATGGGAACCAATGATAATATAGAAGGCCAGTAAGTATTTACTGACCACAAATGCAGAAAGCATGGTTGTCACTGAAGCACCTATAAAGCCTTCCCATGTTTTCTTCGGAGAGAGCTTAATCAAGGGTGTTTTTCCAAAGAAGAATCCAAAGAAATATGCGGCAACATCATTGATCGCAATTAATGAAGCTGGTAGGAGGAACCTACAAGAGCATCATCTTTGTGTTAGCCTTACATTAATCAATTAGGGCCCAGCTGCCTGAGATAATCTGAATCAGATATTGAACATATAGTAACAATTCCCAGAGAAATCCCCCACATCCAGACATAGTTAGCTGCAAAAGCTTTATCAATACCAATTGTGTAGTTTGCCAGGCACACCCTTACTTCATACTATGCAAACTAAATAAAGATAAATGGAGTAGGGCACAAATCAATAGGTATGAAGATCAAAAAAACAAAAAGGTACAGAGGTGAGTAAAATTATTTCGCCTTTTCTTTACCTAAGCTAAGTTGATGCTCCACAAAATTGACACGTGAGAGATTGCAAGACTTGAAAGTTACATAAAAAGAATAGCCTGTTTTTACTATCGTTTTGAATTCATACAGCATGAAGAAAATTAATGTAATCATTCAACTATAGCTTGGTTCAAACACTCTTTGAACTTCTTTAATGAACTAGCACTTTTTAAACCAGTAACTCTGGAGCTAATCTATTGCGAAGTTTAAACCACTGACAAAATTTTACAGCAAAATTACCAAAACAAGCATAAAGTAGTAATTGGTAAAGAAAATAAGCTCATAAACTGGTGTGGAAAATAGGCTCATAAACTGGTATGCATATCTGCCATATCTACACTGTTCAAACAGAGCACTGGCATCCATATTATCTTATTGGATCGAAGCATCAGAACATGCTGTAAGATAGGAACTTACCAGAATATTCCATCATATATGTTTGCCACAGTGAAAGATGACTGCGCAAATACCGTCAGAAGGATCATGTGAGTCCATGCATACTGACTAAACTGGTACTTGTATGCCTTTTTCTTTAGCGTGACAATAAACCAGACAAAACCTGGATGACATATCAATTAATATGGTGGCAACAAGCAAGCGATTTTTCAAAATTTATGAGTGCATTTGCCATTTCTATGTCAACAACAACACTTGCAATTATTCAATTTGACAGTTAAGGATTTACTCCCTCCGTTTCAAATTGTAGGTCATTTTGGCTTTTCTAGATACATGATTTTTGCTATGCACCTAGATATATATCATGTCAAAATCAATGTATCTAGAAAAGCCAAAACAACCTATAATTTGGAACAGGGAGCATGTGCTATAAAAGCTTAAGTGCTCAACTACCAAAAATTAAACCAAATTGACAGTTAATGATTTATGTGCTATAAAAGCTTAAGTGCTCAACTACCAAAACTTAAAGATGCCAACATTGAGAACTAAATTGCATTGTACAGTCATTTATAAATAACCTACCCAACCACCTTTACTCAATAACAAATATAAACTCAAACAACCACAACTTACCATGGAAAATTAAATTTTATAAAGCAAAGAAGACTAATATGGTAAACTTTAAGCAAACAAGACTGAACCAGAGAACAAAGGAAAACTATTTTTTGATATTTGACAACACTACTTTGTCTGCCTATAGTCCTAGAGTCCTAGACACATCCACCTAAAAGCAAATGGACCAAATTTTCTTGACAGCCTGAACACATCACGTCTAAGGCCTGCCTATCCAAATAAGCACTAAAACATTAAAGTCACCCCTATGTTGTAATTGGCATGACCCTTATTTGGGAACACACGCAAAAGATGGTCACAGCTACCTGCTATGTAGAGGAAGTAGCATATAAACATCTGGTACTTGATGAGCCCGCTCACCAGCTTGTAAAGCAACTTATCTGAAGTGACAGTGTTGACAAGCTGCCGGCTAAGAAACCGGCCATACGTAAATAGCATCGCAGTAAAGAAAAAATGCCTGTCACAACACAGATTAAATATCAACGTCAGATCATACAACACATCAATCAGCCATATATCCTACCACCACCTCACCAGTTCAGCATCCTGAACCCCGGGAGCTGCCGGTCCTCATTGGCCTTCCTGAGTAGGTTGAACAGCTCCTTGGCCATGAAGATTTGGATGACCACCACCATGGCCCAGATGTAGAGATGCCCCATATATATCAAGAAGACGAACCCGGCCATCATCCACAGCGAGGAGTAGGTCCGGACGAGCATCGACTTGTACTTGTTCTGGTCGTTCAAGAGCAGGTTGGCGCCATTGGTCTTGTTCACATCGCTGAGAACCTAAACAATAACAACGATGCGCAAAGATTTTCAAAGATCGCGACCATGAGTCCTATACTGACCCAAGAACCGGAGTCATTCTCTGTATAAAGTATGGACAGGTAGAAGGATCACCTCGCTGGAGCGCTTCCGGTGCCTGAGGCGGCCGCCGTGCGTCGGGCTCGGGGTGCCCGGCGTCCCGTCGCCACCGCCGGTGTCCCTCTGCATTTCTTGGGCCCTGCAGCGGTTCCTCCGAGCAAGCTTGGGTTAGTCGCCAAGAATTGGAGAGATCGATCCAGGACCGTACGGGAGGGTGGACGGATCTCCACTCCGCGCCGGCGCAATGCCAGCAGCAGAGGAGGAGGAGGGGGCGGCGCCACTCGGTGATAGAGGCCTGGATGCGAGGAGGGCTGGTTGTCGTGTGCCGTCGCCGGCGGTGAGGTCGCCGGCGGTGAGGCGCAGCAAATGGTGGCGGCGGTAGGAGAGAGAGAAAGGAACAGGGAGCGCCGAAAGGAAACCCTGGGGTCCCCCTCAATTTTGCGGCGTGTCAGTTTTGCCCCTGGTCATTGCAGAACCAATTCGTTCGGAATTTGACGGATCTGAATCAGAATTGGAGGGCAATTATTGACTATCAACTTTCAACTAGAATAGAATGTGCATTCGTGCATTTTGCACGGTGCACAATGTTTTTAAATAGCGACCAAAAAGCATTTAGCGGAGCATACGCTGCTACAACTCGTTATCTAAGGTAAAATAGCCATCTTCGTCCCTCAACTTTGGCTCCAGGATCAAGTTCGTCTCTCAACTTTAAAATTAGCTAATCTAGTTTCTCAAATTTCACACTTGGGCCAAACTCACCCCTCAACTTTCAAAACCGGCCAATATAGTCCCTCAAATTTATTTTTTGGGGTCAGACCCATCCTTGAGAGCTCAATTTTTTTATATTTGAATATCTTAGTTATCTTGGTATACTTTTATGTTTGCTATAAAGATCACCTCCAACTTTTTCTTCAGCTAGATGGTAAGTCTCAGTAAATATAAAAATTTAGTTTGCCAAGAATAATTAGCCTTTAAGGGTATGTTTGGGAGCACTTCACTCCACCAACTCAAAAAAATCGCAGCCAAATACGTCCGGCTTCAGAGGAAAAACGTGGAGCAGGGGGGTAGATCCACGTTTTTTTTGGAGTACCTCAATCCAAAAAATCCCTTTTCAAATCTTCTCATGGAGTTGGTGGGTATTTACCCACTATTGCCACTGGTTACACATACCAATTCGTTAAAAAAAAACATATCGTTCTTTCTCCCATCGCCTCGCCCCCTTTCTTTCTGCCATCATTCTTGTTGTTCCGCCGCACCAAAACCTAGCCTCCCCTTCCTTCCCCGGCTGCCGCCGGCGGTCTTTCCGGGCGAGATGGATATGGCCGACGACCTCACGTACTCGGAGAAGGCGGCGCTGAAATCCTCCATCTCCTCCCTCGCCCACCGGAGGAGCTGAGGGGGGGTGGGTGCCCGTGCAGCGCCCACCGTCGTTGTTTGCGTCGTCGTCCATGTCCATGTCCATGTCTGGCTCCTCATCGACCTTGGTACCGGAACCGGCACCATCCTCATCATCCAGGCCACCGCCGCAGTTGCTGCTGCTCAGATGCTGGATGAGCCGCCTGTATGCCATGGCCTGACGTTTCAGGCGGTGGACGTGCTTGTCCAGATCACCAGCTTCGTGGAACATCCTAGCAAAGGAGAGGTAGCTGAGGTAGACATTAGCGCGCAAGTCTTCCTCCGAGGCTTTCTTGATCTCCAAGAGCTCGGAGCACAGGTGTTGTATGCCCTGGAATGAAGGAATTGCTTCAAACACGTCAGGAATCCATCGATCATCCGTGCATCATGTTACTGTAGCGTCTTGTTACTGCATTGACTACTATAGCACGGCAAGATAAAAAATCCCTTCACATTGCTAAAAACATAACCAGCTATCCACCATGGGTAAAATAGAACTTTCCCACCAAATCCTTGTGTTTCTGGTGCTGAAGCGCTACAAACAGTCAAACACGTACAACTGCTCTATTATTTTCTATTGTTGGTGGAGTGGAGCAGGGAATATGTGGAGCTGGTGGAGTGGAGCTGGTTTTTGGGAGGTGGAGTGCTCCCAAACAAACCCTTAAGTCTGGCTAAGCATTCATATTACCTCCATACGACAACGTAGGGAAATTTTCTAAGAATAACCGGTCTAAACCAATGAGTACAGCGGATGGTTTGGCAAAAAGTAGTGACCCATAGCACCTGTTGCGCATAAAAAAGATTGAGTTATGCACATGATCCACCATAGATATATGTATAAGAATTGGACATTATATATTGTGCATATGAAAAGGTGGTGCTAAGGAAGGGTGAAATGAATAGAAAAATGATATTTGAGGGACGAGTTTGATAAAAACGAAACATGGAGGATCAGATTGGCTTACTCAAAAGTTGAGGGCGGAAAACGAAACTTGAGGGACTAGATTAACCAATTTGAAAGTTGGGGGACGAACTTGACCTTTGAACCAAAGTTGAGGGATAAAGATGGCTATTTTGCCATATTATATTAGGGGATGTCTATGGGCCACCTGAGTTTTTTAGGCCCATATGGCACTCGATTTTGGAGCCGTTGGATGAGCCATCCAGTGGTCCAAAAACAACCCAGCAAACCTATCGTCTTCTATCCCGCGGACTTGAATTGGTCTCCGCTACTCCAGTCTCACCCGCCACCGCCACCACCCAACACGCTCCTGCCGTCGGCTAGCATTGGGAGACGCTAACGAGCCACCGCGACGACCCCAGGTGCCCTCTCCCGCATCCGTCATCTCATTTTTGAACTTCAACAAGCTTCTTCATCGCGCTCACCCCCACCCTTCCCTTCTACCCTGTCTCCGGCGGCTCTCTACCACCGAATCCGCCCCTACCTACCACCAACACACTAATCCATTGACTCATGATGCCCCCGCTCCTACCCTGCCCAACCGACCTCCTCCACCTGCCGCGATTGGCGGCTCCTGCCACCTCACCACCCCGCCCTGTGCCCGCCACCTCCGCCAGGCCAGCCTACTACTAGCAGCCATCTACCATTCCCGGCAAGGAACCCAACTCCCCAAAACCGAAACCCCGAACACTAACCTGACCAAAGAGCAGCTGGAGTTGGGGAAGAAGACGTGGACGCGGCATTCGTTGATTGCTCAAAAAATTCAGGTGTTGCGCGTGGCTAAAACACTCGAGTGTGTTCTAGCTTTCCCCTTATATTAGTATAGTGCTATGAGTATGGTAGTTAGCGTCAACCGCTATAATACGCTCCATATTTAAAACACTAGCTGGGCATATACTCATTAAGGAGGAATCCATAAGATTAGAATTGTAAAGTTAAAACATAAGCACCAAGATGTCGCACACAAGATGGAAGACGGAAAAAAAAAGTATAACTACTACTTATTCAGTCGGACATTTCTATCTTTAACTATTAATTTTTAAAATTCATATATTATAACATCATCTGAACTATATACTGTGAAAGTATTTCTCATGGTAAATTTAAAGATGTATGTCGACCTTATCATGTTAAACGATACGAATTTCTAGAAATTGATGGCTAAAGATAGAAAAATTTAACTTAGAAAAAACTACTCCATCCATTCTAAATTGTAGGTCGTTCTAGATTCATATCTTTTATTATATATCTAGACATTGTGTATGTATAAGTGCATAGCAAAAACTATGAACCTATAAATGCTAAAATGATCTGCAATTTGGGACTGAGGACTAGAATAGCAATTGCTGTAACTAAGATTGAGACAGTACTCACAGTATAGAAATGACTAACGACGTACTCCCTCTATCCCAAAATACTATTCATTTTGGTCTTTCTAGAATCTAGTTGCATATCAAAAATTATGTATCTAGAAAAGTCAAAACGAACACGGACTTGGAGCGTGAAGCGATTACCGGATGATCACTTTTGCGTCCATAAAAAAGTCCATGCAGAGAACCGAGCAGCGCTCCGGTGGCTAGCACAGCCGGTGAGTGTGGAGCCATAGAGGGAATGCGACGCGTCCATCGCCTACGGAGTCATGGATGGACCCGGTGATTCATTGTCCGTGGAGCCACAAAGGGAATGCGACGCGTCCGTCGCCTACGGAGTCATGGATGGACCCGGTGATCTCACGAAGGACGTGATCTTCTAATTTGAGTGTAGTTGTAGGTTTGTTTGTATACGCATGGTGTGAGTGTGGTGTGCGTGTGTAGGGTCGGGTATGAGTTGTACATGAGAAAATGCTACAGTTGTACCTAGGAAAAAAAAAGTCCATGCACGAACCATCGAGCTGCCCCGATGTCAGCCCAAAGCCCCTTGTTTTTTCATAGACTGTAAGCCCACACTTGCAAGTTGTGGCCCACTCAATTTTGGCCTCTCAGTCTAGACTGTAAGCCCACACTTGCAAGTTGTGGCTCACTCAATTTTAGCCTCTCAGTCTGTTGCCGACTTACATTTGCCTACCTAAGAAAAAGTTAACTGAATTAAAAACACTAAAGAAAACATACTGTGGCATGACTATATATAACACCAAGCTTTAACTGCTTCAAATTTTTATCAACATACTATGACGTCCTGATTGCTACGCGCATTGTATTACAGCTATCTAACATTACTGAAAAACTGAGCATTCGTCCAACGTGCTAGTACCGAACGTATTTTCATCCGGTACTAACACTGCGCATTAGTACCAATCGTCACGCACAGTGCCACCGGAGCCCCTGTAGTACCAATTGGAGCCTCAGCCGATACTAAATGGTGGCACATGGACCGCGTGGCCGACAGCTAGATTCCTCATGAAACCATTTAGTACCGGCTGGTAGCTTCAGCCGGTACTAAATGGTTACAATTAGTACCGGTTGAAGCCACCTGCTGGTACTAATCATTTGCTCTATAAATCAATTGTTTCCTTCGTCCCCAAGTAAGCTCAACCATTTGCTTGGGTTTCGTTTTTCTTCACTCGACCTGCTTCTTCACTAGACCGGTTAGCAACTTCATTCTCTCTACTCTAGTCATAGTATTCTAGATTTTTTTTGAATGAGCTAGTTTTATGTTACAAATGGAATACTTGTTGGTTTATTAGAGTGAGGAGAATGGAGAGTTTTTTAGAATGAGTTTTATGTTACAAATGGAGTACTTGTTGATCTTTTAGAATGAGGAGAATGAAGAGTTTTTTAGAGTGAGGAGAATGGAGAGTTTTTTAGAATGAGTTTTATGTTACAAATGGAGTACTTGTTGATCTTTTAGAACAAGGATAATGGAAAGTTTTTTAGAGTGAGGAGAATGCAAAATTTTTAGAATGGGTTTTATGTTACAAATGGAGTACTTGTTGAATTTTTAGAACAAGGAGAATGGAGAGTTTTTTAGAGTGAGGAGGATGCAGAGTTTTTTAGAATGAGTTTTATGTTACAAATGGAGTACTTGTTGATCTTTTAGAACAAGGAGAATGGAGAGTTTTTTAGAGTCAGGAGGATGCAGAGTTTTTTAGAATGAGTTTTATGTTACAAATGGAGTACTTGTTGATCTTTTTAGAATGAGTTTTATATTACAAATGGAGTACTTGTTGATCTTTTAGAATGAGGAGAATGGATAGCTTTTTTAGAGTGAGGAGAATGGAGAGTTTTTTAGAATGAGTTTTATGTTACAAATGGAGTACTTGTTGATCTTTTAGAACGAGAAGAATGAAGAGTTTTTTTAGAGTGAGGAGAATGAAGAGTTTTTTAGAATGAGTTTTTTTAGAGTGAGGAGAATGGAGAGTTTTTTAGAGTGAGGACTAAATATTATAAACACATTTACTCTACCTTTTCCCTACCTAATATTGATCAAGTTTTTTATCTAATACGAAGCTCTCTGTCCATTTTTCACGTAATACGATGCAGATGGACCACCAATGGATGTAACACCTCCGCTTCTCCAATATCAGAAAATAGAAGAACTTCGAGTCCACAAACTCTGGCTGAACTTAATAAAAGAATCTTGAAATAGTTTTCCACACACCTTTTGGAGCTAGAGTTTCATAATAGAAGTATGGTGGCCAATAGCCAGTTCAGGCAGAGATTTGTTCATTAACCTTGACCCATCAGCTTTTGGTTGGTTTTGGATTGCCAAAACGGGCCATACTTAGCGAACAGGTCTTTTGCTTGGATAGGCTATTGGGCCACCATACTTCTATTATGAAAATGTGGCATTTGCTCCAAAAGATGTTTGGACAATTATATCAAGATTCCTATGATATTAATTCAGCCAGAGTAGGTGGACTCGTAGATCTCATGTTGTACCATTATTTTAGGATTGGTGCATCTTTTTTGTCCCAAATTAACAGTCGTGATGTGGACGATCCTAGATTCTAAGTATCTCATTTATGTAAGACTTAATATGTATATATGATGAATTTTTATCTCTTTACTCTAGTTAATACTCTACATGTGTCATGAGGATTAGAGTGAGGATAATGGAGAGTTTTTTAGAATAAGTGAAAGGAAACTTTGGAAAATAAAAACAATGTGCGTGGGAAAGGAAAATTAGGAAAATAAAAGATAGTGCATGCCATTTTAGTAGTCCTGCCCGGTACTAAATGGAGCAATTTAGTACTGAGCAGGGTTTCCAACTGGTACTAAATGTACTAAATGGAGCAATTTAGTACCAGGCATGTCTTCCAACCAGTACTAAACTTTCGCACCTACGTATGCTTCGTCTTCTCCAAACACTTAGTAGTTCCCAACTTCGTCGGCCCCGTCGCCCCCATCCCGGTCGCCGTCGTCATCGTCCCGTCCCCAGTCTGTTGCCCGTCACCCCCATTCCCATAACCATCGCCCCGTCCCTGACCGCCACCACCCCATCCTAGGCTCCGTCGCCCCTGTCCCCGTCGTCATCGCCCCCATCCCCGACCGTCGCCGTCACCGTTACCACCCGCGGGCCACCGTCGTCGCCTCCCCCTCAGGCCGTCGTCGTGCCTCTCCCTCCCACGCCTCCCCCGCTCGCCCTCCCCGGTTAGTTTTTCTTTTTTTTCTGATAATTTTGATTTTGATGCATTAAAATGGCTATGATTTTGTTTGAATCAGATGCTAAGTAATTATTTTTTTGTGGCATAAGGCTATATTTATTTCAATGTATATGATGTGCGTATATGATAATGTATTATTGGTGGCAAAGTTGACTAGTTAAGAAAAATGGTGGCAAATTATCTTATCACAATATTATTTGGACAGTTTGGGCTAACTAGGGTAAGTGGAAGTTCTTCTCGCCGTGATTGTGGCGGCCGTGGAGGTTGCCGCCGTGGTGGTGGTGGCCGTGGACACTACATTTTCGAGAAGCCACCGTTGGCTCGTCCTTCAGGAATTCACTTCCCTAATCACGTCATTGACTTGCCAAAAGGTGATCAAAATAAATGAGCAATTTCCAACATTGTAATTGATTTTTTTACTACACACAAATAATTCCTAAATTTACTTGCATACAATGTAGCTTATCGACAATATTAGATGGCGGAAATATGTTATTGAAGCTCTAGGTGGTACTTCTCCTTTAGTGCAATCCGAGATAGTTGGTCCACAGAATTTTAAAAGAGTAAAAAGCTCTTTTCAAGTACCTGTTCGAGAAACACATGCCAACTAGATGAGAGTATCAGGATAACCCATCCCGTTGGTTTCAATTGCCCCATGGGGTCAATTAGCACCAAGTAAAGTAACTTTTGAAAGGATTACCGTGGAGGTCTGCCTACAACAGCTTATGGATCATGGGTACTTTGTGCCATACTTCTCATATTTTCGAATAAAGATGCTCGAGGAGGGAGAAAGCAATGTGACTAGGACTACTAAGAGGCTTTATCAGCTGAATTAACATGATATGGTACGGAACATATCAAATATCAAATCATCCTAGGTACCGGTCTTAATCACCGTAACCTCTCTATCTTTTTCTTTGCGACGTTAATTCTCTGTCTTAATCACCATAACAGGCAGAAAATTGCAGTCAGCTATACCTTTTTACCCTATCCTATGAAATTACTCCCTCTGTTGTTAAATATATGACGATGTTTCGAATAAGCAAACTAGTTTATTTTTGAACTAATTAGTTTGTCCTATTTAAGGATGGAGGTAGTAGTTGATAAAAAAAAATAACAAGAACTAAGAGCAAGACTGGTTTAACATCTTTTGCCTCGTTTGACCAATTAGCCCTGCTATGTATAACAACTTATCTCTTTGATATGATAAGCAGCCATGTGGAGCAAGAACCTCTCACCTCAATTATTTGAGTTAACAAGGTGACAATGATGCGACACTTGTTTTGTTAGAATGTTAGTCAAGTCATCTCCGGTCACGCAACGCCAAAGGGCATATAATCGTAGATATGGGCACTTGTTTCAACATGGCATCTTTGAAGGAAGCTACAACGATGACCTCATCAAGTCTCTGGGATGAAAAAAGATGCCTTGGATATTCTCTCCTCTCAAAAGCTGCACCAGGAGAGGGACGGTAAGAATAATGCATGTTTATTTGCAAGGTCACAGTTGGCACACATTGCTTAAAATAGCTGACCTTTTTGACCATTTTCATATGCATAGTGCCTGTATAATCTCTTACCTAACAGTTGTGTGCGTTGTCTACCAACGATCAACTTGGTTCTGCTAATAATGCTTTTGTTTACTAGATATCTGCTATAATTAGAAGCATAACAATATCTTCAAGTACCTACTATACCGTGCTGTATTATACTCTTTCCAGATAATAATTGTTGCTCTAAAAATTGCAACCATTTCAGTTGCAGAAAGTGATTGTAAGGGAGGGAAACAGTGGAGTGCATGATTATTTTATCTTCCCCACAAAATAAGTAGCGCATATGGTTCCAGAAGTTTCAATGAAGTTTCTGTCTTCCAATTTGTTTGACTTCAGCAACGCCGTCCAAGCCACCAATGTCCATCAAATTAATTCAGTAAAAGTACTCTCTGGTCAGTGGTGGAGCCAGCGGTGGGTTGGGGGGCTCAAGCCCCTCTACCCACCCAAAAATAATGGAGCCCCCCTAAATCCCCCATCCATTTTTGAGGAGAAAGGAGGAAGAGGAAAAGAGGGAAAGAAGAAGAAAAGTTCCACTGTCTTTGGTCGCCTTCTGAGACTTCCAAGGATAGAATTCCGAGAAGAAAAGTTCATTATTGCCTAGTTCTTCTAAAAGGAAACATAGTTTGACTTGCAACCAACTTCATTATAAGCTATCACTTGATACGATAAGAAGCCATGCGAAATATGTCATAGGATAGGAAAACTACTCGAAATATTGTGGCCAAATTCCTCAACTGCGGACTTTTTTTGGTTAGAAGACTTGTGTAAGAGTAGTGACTGGTTTATTCTTTTTACTCAATGTGATATGCTCAATGCAGCTCAAGTAAAGAATAGATTAACATTGTGCGTTTGTCCGAAAAGGGGCAAAGAGATGCTTGGAGTATCCTTTTTCAGCACCATTAGCCCTCGAATGATTTTTAAATTAAATCCATTTGTAGAATATAATTCCATTAGGGACCACACACCATATGGCAGTGAACATAGCCCCATAAATTGGAATCGATACCTTAGCAAAGTTGGCCTATAAGCAAAAGGAAACACTTATTTTAATTTTAAAGCAAATCTTTATACATCTCTAGCCGATCGTTGTTAAACATGTGGTGTGGCATATTACAAGTTGCAAGGTGTGCATCCTTGTTTATGTTGTACCTAAGAATTAAAGAACATTATTCCCTTTTATCTTTGTTTGCCACCAAAGTTTACTTTATCCAAGGGCATATATGAGTATATGACCAGATGTGCTTTGCCATTGGGTTATGTTCTTATCAACTTATCTTATCAAGAGCATCTTACAGAACAACTTTATGTCAAAAAAAAAGATATTTGGTTTAAAGAGCACTATAGTAGACAGATAATGCTTCTATTGTATTCTAGCACCGTATATGTTAGGTTAGCGCAGTGTAAGGCCTCGGATCAAGGGAAGCTTTACACCTAAGCCTGTGGCTCTTCTCGAATTCTGCAATTATGTGAATATTTTATTTCTCCTGAATATGTTAAGTCTACTTCGAGTACCTAGACAAAATAATAAGTTACTCCCTTCACCCATCCCACAAATAGTGTCCCTTTATTTCTGTCCTAAGTTAAATCATTTTATGTTTCACCAAATTTATATAAAAATATATCAATATCTTTGATGTCAAGCAAGTTTCGTTAGATTCGTTATTAAATATATTTTCATAACGTACCTATTTAGTGTTATAAATATTGATACTCTTCATTGCAAACTTGGTCAAATCTTAAGACAAACCTAAAGGGACACTCTTTGCGGGACGGAGGGAGTATTGTAAGGACAAAAATAGTAATTGCAGAAACTCCTTCACCCTCTCTCCGTTTGATTGGGAGACAATCACAATCACTTCGATTTTGTGATTCAGAACCCTTGTGTTTCAATTCCAACTCCCATCAAGCACAGGACTTGAGAAAACCAATGAAGCCTCTCTTTTTGAAAGCCCCTTTTCTGATACACTGAAAAGTGAATGCTATACTAGCTAGTAGCGAGAGACAGCAGCCAGAGACCGGAAGATCGACCTGGAAGTCTGATGTGCTTTTCCTTTCATTATCTGGACGGACAGTTCATTGCACCGTCTTAGACTTCTGGTGTATCCTAGCTAGAATTCAGTCATAGCCGGTAGCAGCCCCCATCTTCCGTCATTCACGTCTGTCCTTCTGAACATCCATACAATCATGTGTGTTTGCCTTGGATCATAATTTTTGAACCGGTTCATAGATATAGCCTGCAACAATTTGATGTCACATATTATATTAGCTATAATATATAAAATCGGGGTTGAAATCTATAAATGGGAATCATGTCCCTCTCTCCTTCTCTTCTTTCTCCTATAGGACCTGGTTCCATACATGCGAGCTGGTTCATATGGAATCAAGCTCACAATGTATATGTGCTGGCTAGAGAGAAATCTATAGATCCTTCTCTTCTTTCTCCTATAGGACCTGGTTCCATACATGCGAGCTAGTTCATATGGAATCAAGCTCACAATGTATAGGTGCTGGCTAGAGAGAAATCTATAGATCCAACTTAGGACCTCCTATTGGAGAGGCCCCATGCCAGACTAAATATGAATTTTGTTAATTAAAAAATCATTTCAGTGCAACAAACTTATACTATCAGTTATCTAAATACTTAGTAAAACCTTCTAGCTAGGAAACATACATCTATTTGAGAAGCAAGGAGGTAAAAGTGGTGCACAGAAAGCTTTCATGCGCATCTTTACTTTGAAGAGAGGTGGAAAAGAAAAGGAGAAGGATTATTATTTTTACATTCATATCATCACAATTTGACTGGTTTCTTGTATCGAATTCAAAGAACACCACCGGAAGTCTTGTACTCCCTCCATCCCAAATTACTATTCGTTTTGTATTTTCTAGGTGCATAACTTTTGATATATACCTAGATATATACTATGTCTAGATAGAAAATCCAAAACGATAAATTTTGGAATGGAGGGAGTATGCAACAAAGTATAAAATTCAAAGAACGCCACTGATGGATGTACCTCTTGTACCGCCTTGCTTCTCAAGTAATTACTTCTTTTCTTTGTAACTTACTACTTTGCTGTCAGTTATGCTCTAATCAGCTTATCCGCATTTTCTTTTCTGGTAAGCTTATCCACATTATGATAAGCATTTTACCAGCCTGATTAATTACTGCTAATAATTGGACTGTTGGTGAAGATTGATAATGCACATGCTTACCATTTCCTAGTGTTGTGATTGTCTGCGGCTGTGACTACTACTCTAGAGAATTAGGAAAATAGGTATTAAACTTATTATATCGTACATTGTGGTTGGATCTAAAGAGTCACCGAGATAGAGAAACTAATCTTATGTACTCTACCATAACAATGACATAGCTAAAGAGTCATAGAGATAGAGAAACTAAAGCCTATAGATTCCAAACATTCACGCGAGAAGATGATGTATATATAGCTAAATAGTTCATTATTCAGAATTAAAATTCTGCATAATCTATTTCTGGTAAAGGCCCTTCATTCCAAAATGTAGGCCATGTTAGTTCTATCCTATGTCAAGCTTTCTCAAATTTGACAAAGTTTATACTAAATAGATACATTAACTTAAAAAAACTAAAATGATTGATATTTTGGAGTGGACGAGCAAATAAAAAGAAGTACCGTACAATTATACTCTTAGATTCAATAACAACTGCCAAAAAGACATTATTTGTTCAGGTCGATTTTTTTTTTATTTACGGAGTCAAACTACTACAGCTCCACACAGCGAGTCCCAACAAAAGTGGGAGATAGCAAATGATATACGGGCACGCATGCTGTTGGTCGTCACATGTGGTCATCTTACTGAATCTGATGCAGACCACTCTTTTATTGTATCTTAGTTCAATAGCTGATCTAAAATACTGTTATGGGAGAAGAAGGCTGCCGATGCAAATATATCATAGATGTTTTTATTTTTGATACTTAACATATCATAGATGTTGACAGGGCTTAGAAAACTAGTGCAAATTTGACGTCCACCAAGAAAACTAATGCGGACTTCTTGGAGAAATGGCAGCCTACTTCCTTGCAAGGGACAAAATACTCTTTCCCTACAGAAGTTATTAGTTATGAAGAAAACAATATAATTCCCATAGAATCTTTCTTTATTTTCACTCACAAAAAAGTAAAATCTTATAATTTTCTACGGAAATCCACGCCGCGCCACCATTTATGCAAAAAAAGGAAGACGAAATCCATATCACAATTTTATGGCTTATAAGCTCAACATAAGGGTAAGGTGGTGTCAAGAAGAACGTCAAATGCTTGCACGTTTGATGCGACGACTTTGATGGAATGCCTCTGGAGAAAGGGTACAGGAATGTGAGAAACTCATGCCCAACCCGTGTAATCTTTATGTTCTCTACAACCATATATTGGTGCAAAAGTTAAGCCTTTTTTCTCTTCACATGAAAAGGAAAGCTTTTGTTTTTTCGGCAAAGTCAGGGTACAGGACAGCACAAACTGGAGAGGTGGAGCCTCTCAAAAGTGTCAAGAAAGTGAGATGCAACCGCAGGATGTAATCACACGTCTCTAGCTCTAATTGGTGGAGTCAAAAGGGCATTGTCGGTAATTACAAGGTTGCAATCATAGAGATTATCCTAGCGATCGTATTTTTTGCCTATGGTTCCGGAGGCCCCCTCTCTGCCTGCAAATTAATAGGGCCAGAATTGCATAGGGGTATGGGCCATTGGTCCAATTTGTTTGGACTGGGATAAGACTAGTCCCGGTGCAAGATTTCATTGCACTGTTTCCAAGGATGCCACATCATCCCATGAGGTGTATTCTCATGAATGAAACAGGGAGTCCCAATGCACAGTTTCATTTCACGATTTCATAGGATGCCCATGACATTTAATTGTGAGGCATGTGATTGGATATGGTTAGATGAAATGAAACTCTATAGCTCCCAATGCAAGTTTCAATAGGTTTCATAGTCTTGGAAACAGTGTATACACAGTTTTTCATCCTGATGAAACTCCTTCCCTTCATAACTACCATGCCATGTCATCACATATGCTTATGTGGCACCGTATTTAATGTGCATGAAATCTCTATGAAACTCCCACTAGGATTAGCCTAATAGAATCATGATAAGAAAAACCTTATGTTGTTTTAAAGAAACAAGGCCAACTTAAACTGTGCTGTATAATTCTGGCATTAAGTTTCATATTCAGAATGTATGTATGCTCGTATTTTCGGTTAATTATTTTCTTGACAATGATGTACCGCACGTTGCTGTGTGAGCTTTCTTTAATTATTTTTGGTTAATTATTCAGAATGTATGTATGTATATGCTCGTATTTTCGGGTAATTATTTTCTACAATGACTTTTTTTTATCTCTTCAGCTTGTTTGCTTTAACTTATCAGCCATCGAACAATATTTTTCTCTCACAACAAATTAGCCGTTTCAGCTTTTCAGCCGATTTATAAGTCCAGCCGAACATACTTTTTTTAAAAGATTGCAGTGTCGAACAGACTTTTTAAAAAGATTGCAGTGTGAGCTTCTACCACGAGTAGACTGAAATAACTGCGCCTGCACATGATACTCGTCCTCTTGGGGAAGAGGAAATCAGGGCCGTCCATCTGGACACACAGCAATCTGACCATCTCGAGTCGGGTGTCTCTAGACAGTTCCATCCTTATTTTCCTCCTCCTCTCTCTCTCCAATAATCAACGCAAATTAAAATTAATTTGATAATCACTTTATTCTCTCTCCCGGCACATTCATCCGGCTGCTATATCCATCTTCCCTTCTATAAAGAGCCCGCCAGAATCCGCTCTGTCCACCACCATCGCAGCCTCCTCCTCCTCTTCGGCCTTGCCAGAATTGCGCGGCGGTGTTCTTGCTGCTCCCAGCATTTGGGTGGGTTGGGTTGCTAATTGGATTAGGGGGTGGCGAGGCGGCATGGCGGCGTTGGGGGCGAAGGTGGAGCGGCTGTCGTCGATCGACGCGCAGCTGCGGATGCTGGTGCCGGGGAAGGTGTCGGAGGACGACAAGCTCATCGAGTACGACGCGCTCCTCCTCGACCGCTTCCTCGACATCCTGCAGGACCTCCACGGCGACGACCTCAAGGAGATGGTACCTTACCTTCCATTATTCGTCTCATCCCTTCTTGTCCCAACTCGTCCATGCTCTTCTGCCCTTTGTTCCTTTTTTTTTTCCTTTTCGTGTCCGAGTTTCCAGTGCACTTCTAATCTTGGTTTGGATCCGAGCAATCAGTTCAGTGTCGAGCTATTATGTTATCCTTAATTTTATTTCGGTCTTCGTTTCCCGTCCTCTGCACATACTGTATGCCCCTGGTTTGCGGTCAGTTAGTTTTCACAGTGGAAAAGTACCAATCATTCATTGGTCAAAGGCATGAGAATGAGTTTAGTGCCATTATTTTGTTTTATTTTCGAACGATTTCTTGGAGCGCAGCTTCAGTATGGGTGGAGACTTGGAGTGTTTGTGGTTGACTTCAGACTTCGAGTAACTCTTTTAGTCTCGGGGTAAATAGTAAAACAAGGTGGTTACTGCTTAATCTGGTGCTTTTAAGTACATGTCAAGATTAATGTTGGAATCTTGGAGGGTGCTCAGGTTCTGGTCTTCTGGATTGATTTTTTTTAATTCTTTGCCCATATGATTGTTTCTTAGTATGAAGGAGACTGGCCATCTCAACTTCCTCTCAGAATTATCTTTTGGTCCAATCAAGATAGTTTTTTTCCCTTTACGAGGCCTCTTTTATAAACACATTATTCGTTGATTCATTAACACGTTAATTTCAATCGTGTTGGTAAAACATGACTTCATATCTGGAAAAACTAAAAAATGCCTTTGGTATTGTGTATCAGGTGTGGATCTCTAGTTGGCATGTATGTGGTCTGTGAACTGATTTGGACCAATTGGACAGTGAAACTTGCATGTTTTGGTCATCTTTTGACTAGTAGACTGTCACCTGTTGGATATCAAAATGTAGGTGAAAGACATTATCTCCAGTTCAGATATACTAATTTAGTTAAGTATTTGCAACTGAGAGTGACAGCAGCATTTCTTTAGGAGAACTGACATATCGTGTCAATCCAGGACATATATGGAATTGCCATTCTAAAGAAATGCAGTTCCTTACAGCTTGCAAAAAAAATCTGTCACTCCCTTCTTGTACCTTCCCTGACAGAACTTGAACCTCTAGAACGTATGACAGCTCCAGAGATAGGCTACAAAAAATGTTCTTTTAAAAATAATAACTTATAGTTTTGGATTAAAACAAACTTCTGTTCAAGTGGCCATATCAAGGCTAAGTTCTTGCACTCTGGAATGGTGGCTACCATATTAAATTTATTTGACTTGGCCAGTTGGCCACAACACTATTGACAGATCTAAATTTGTTTGCGATAGTTATGTGGATTCTGTAGATAGCAGCAACAAAATTAAGAAACACAGCTATAATTTTCTTTTCTTTTTGTAATCATGGACAGTCATTAATTGGGTCAGCTTGCTTAATAGGTTCAAGAATGCTATGAGGTAGCTGCTGAGTATGAAACGAAGCATGACTTGCAAAAGCTCGATGAACTTGGCAAGATGATAACAAGCTTGGATCCTGGGGACTCTATTGTGATGGCCAAAGCTTTTTCACACATGCTTAACTTGGCCAATTTGGCTGAGGAAGTCCAGATAGCGTACAGGAGGAGAATCAAACTCAAGAAAGGAGACTTCGCTGATGAAAACTCGGCAATAACAGAATCTGACATTGAGGAAACACTTAAGAGGCTTGTAGTTGACCTCAAGAAGTCACCTGCTGAGGTATTTGATGCCCTCAAGAGCCAAACTATTGACCTGGTTTTTACTGCACATCCAACACAGTCTGTGAGGAGGTCCCTGCTCCAGAAACACTCAAGGTTAGCCAGCCAAACAACGCATTTGTAGCTGACATGATTTTGTTTTAGAATTTAACCTTTATCTGAACATTCTTATTTCAGGATACGAAACTGTTTGGTTCAACTCTACTCTAAAGATATCACCCCAGATGATAAGCAGGAACTTGATGAGGCTCTGCAGAGAGAGGTACTTATTGCAAATCTAACTATTCATTTGATGCATAAGCATGATCTAGTTATCAAATTCGTTGAAGCTTGTGACCAAAGAGGTCCATTCTTAATTTGTTACCTGAATTCTTCTTTTTCAGATCCAAGCTGCCTTTAGAACTGATGAGATCCGAAGAACGCAGCCTACTCCCCAAGATGAAATGCGTGCTGGTATGAGCTATTTCCATGAAACAATTTGGAAGGGTGTTCCGAAGTTCTTGCGCCGAGTCGATACTGCATTGAAGAACATTGGGATTAATGAGCGTGTTCCTTACAATGCACCTCTTATTCAGTTCTCTTCTTGGATGGGAGGAGATCGTGATGGTGAGGGACATCTCTATCTATTTATCTTGTCTTCCCATCATTATTAAATGTGAATATTTGCATTACCTATTACCTTTGTTGCTTCACACGGGAAGATGACTGCTGCATGTCCCTGTGTTTGCACCACTGCCCTTATATAGATGGTAGTAGCATTTATCTTTGTATTCTAAATTTGTAATGCTTCTAAAATTTAGGAAACCCAAGAGTCACGCCAGAGGTTACCAGGGATGTCTGCTTGCTTGCCAGAATGATGGCAGCAAACCTATACTGCTCACAGATTGAGGATCTTATGTTTGAGGTAGCTATTACTTTGGTAATATGAATATAGTTTATAACTTCATTTGCATCTGATAATTGAAGTTAACGACTTCAAATAATCGCAGTTGTCTATGTGGCGATGCAATGATGAGCTGCGCATACGTGCTGATGAGCTGCATCGCTCTACTAAGAAGGATGCCAAGCACTACATAGGTAGGTGCCAGTGACATCATTTTTAGGTCTTCTTAGTGATGATCTGTTGTTAGGCATTTTTTTGACATTCTAATTATTTTACCTTCTCCAATTCTGTTGCAGAGTTTTGGAAGAAGGTTCCTCCAAATGAGCCATATCGGGTGATACTGAGTGATGTAAGGGATAAACTTTACAACACCCGTGAACGATCACGTGAGCTTTTATCAAGTGGACATTCTGATGTTCCTGAGGAAGCTACACTGACAAGTATTGAGCAGGTTGAGATTTATCCATGGTCATCAGAAAATAATATTGACTTCTGATTTTCCTCAGTGGGTTTCTAATCTGTAGAAGCCATCTCTTGCAGCTTTTGGAGCCCTTGGAGCTATGCTACAGATCACTGTGTGCTTGTGGTGACCGTGTGATTGCTGATGGAAGCCTTCTTGATTTCTTGCGTCAAGTTTCCACCTTTGGGCTCTCCCTTGTGAGGCTTGATATTAGGCAAGAATCAGATAGGCACACAGATGTCCTGGATGCCATCACCACATACCTGGGGATTGGATCTTACCGCGAGTGGCCCGAAGAGCGCCGCCAGGAATGGTTATTGTCTGAACTCAATGGGAAACGTCCACTGTTTGGCCCAGACCTTCCCAAGACTGAAGAAGTTGCTGATGTTCTAGACACATTCCATGTTATTGCTGAGCTTCCTGCTGATAATTTTGGTGCATATATCATTTCCATGGCAACAGCTCCTTCAGATGTCCTTGCTGTTGAGCTCCTCCAACGTGAGTGCCATGTAAAGACACCCCTTAGAGTAGTCCCACTTTTCGAGAAGTTGGCCGATCTTGAGGCTGCTCCGGCTGCATTGGCCAGACTGTTCTCAATAGATTGGTACAGACAAAGGATGAATGGCAAGCAAGAGGTCATGATTGGGTATTCAGACTCAGGCAAAGATGCTGGTCGTCTCTCAGCAGCTTGGCAGCTGTACAAAGCTCAGGAGGAGCTCATCAAGGTTGCTAAGGACTTCGGTGTGAAGTTGACAATGTTCCATGGACGTGGTGGGACTGTTGGAAGGGGTGGTGGTCCTACTCACCTTGCCATCTTGTCCCAGCCACCAGACACGATCCACGGATCGCTCCGGGTCACTGTCCAAGGTGAAGTCATTGAGCAGTCCTTTGGTGAGGAACACTTGTGCTTCAGAACACTGCAGCGTTTTACGGCTGCTACCCTGGAGCATGGCATGCGTCCACCAAATGCACCGAAGCCAGAATGGCGTGCTCTTCTCGATGAGATGGCAGTTGTGGCAACAGAGGAATATCGGTCCATTGTCTTCAAAGAGCCTCGTTTCGTCGAGTATTTCCGCCTCGTAAGTCCTTGTTCTTGGCCACTACCATATTACAGTAACTTAATCTGCAAAACTGAACTTTTGGAATAGGTTTGACCTGATCATTAATATGAATCTAGCGCATGATTTACTGTGGGAATTGTATATTTTGCAAACCTAACTAAAATGTTCACCGAAGCCATTCGATTAGGCCCTATATTCACTTTGTGATGTTTGTGTTGACAGGCTACACCTGAAACAGAGTATGGCAGGATGAACATAGGAAGCAGGCCATCCAAGAGAAAGCCAAGTGGAGGCATCGAGTCACTTCGTGCTATTCCCTGGATCTTTGCTTGGACACAAACACGGTTCCACCTCCCAGTCTGGCTAGGATTTGGAGCTGCATTCAAGCATGTCCTCCAGAAGGACATCAGGAATCTCCACATGCTCCAAGAGATGTACAATGAGTGGCCGTTTTTCAGGGTCACCATCGATCTTGTTGAGATGGTGTTCGCCAAGGGTAATCCTGGCATTGCCGCTCTGTATGACAAACTCCTTGTCTCGGAGGATCTACAGCCACTGGGCGAGAAGCTGAGGGCCAACTATGAAGAAACCCAAAAACTTCTCCTTCAGGTTTGTTGAACAAAACACATGCATGCCTTGCATTTTGTTTCGACCACCATTCCAGCACTTCACGATGTACTGAACTTCATTTTTGGACTTCAGGTTGCTGGGCACAGGGATCTTCTTGAAGGTGATCTCTACCTGAAGCAGCGGCTCCGCCTCCGTGACGCCTACATCACCACCATGAACGTCTGCCAGGCCTACACCCTGAAGCGGATCCGCGACCCAGACTACCATGTTGCGCTGCGCCCCCACTTGTCCAAGGAGATCATGGACTCCAGCAAGCCGGCAGCGGAGCTCGTGAAGCTAAACCCTGCCAGCGAGTACGCCCCAGGACTGGAGGACACACTCATCCTCACCATGAAGGGCATAGCTGCCGGTCTGCAGAACACTGGTTAAGACAAGGAGATGAACTATTTCTTCTGATCATTTGCTTTAGGCCTTTGTATTTCTGCCGATTTTAGCTGCATCTTTGATCGTCTCCCTGCACCGTGAGAAAATAATGGCGTTTTCCGCCGAAGTGGTGGTAAATAAAAGGGAGGCAGTGATCATATCCGATCTGTTCGTAGACAGTTGTGTTGTAACTTCACAATGGAACAGCCTAAAGTGTGGTATCTGTTTTGCCTGAAGTATTTCACAGGCAGGATCTGAATTGTGTGGATTGTGCGTTCCAGCTAGGTTCCAAGTCCCCGTTGCAATCTGTTGCTGGATTATGAGTCAGAATGCATAACAGTGTGCAATCAGTATCACAATTCAGCTGAACCGTAAAGCACCTACTTACGCTGTCACATACGGACACCATAAATAGGTGAAACCAGTGCACTTACACATTTCAGAATCAGGGTATCTTTTATGTTTCCTTACTACTACTAAATACCAGTATGCATAGTTTACCATCTTATATCCTTAGATGAATTGTTCATATAAATATAAAAATTAGAACACGGAAGAGGAAAACAAACCACACATTTAAAATCTGGATCAACACATTCTATTATTTTTCACCACTATCTAAAAAGGATGGTCCACTTGAAAGGATACCTAAGGAGCTACTTTTCACTAGAGTGCTAAAAAGATGTATTGTGGGGATCCTTTTCTTTATCACACATCTTTTCTGCAACGTTATAATTGAGCATACCATATTAGAGAAAGCAACCTTAGAACTATGGAAAAGATACCAAATCCGTAACAATTTTTTTTGACGAAATACACCCTAGGGCATCTTTGTACATAATTTATATTGAGAAAAAAAGAACATGAATGGAAAAGACTATGCTAGAAAAGGAAAACTACAATTAAAATTGAAAAATTCTACTTCATTACATTTCAATCGCAACCATGACCCCGTTCAAAACATTAACGTCTTGTACCATCTGAGCTAATATGTAAGGAATCGGTGCACAATATTGTATTTACAAGGATATTTAAGTACCATTATACAATTTCCCGTGATTTATAAAATCTTGTTGTAGTAAAGGTGCCTGAACCTAGGATGTTGTCCAACATGTTTTATTGTATTAGTAACGTAGGAGTTCCATTTCACATGAAAAAATGATATGTAATAATACAAACTAATATTCTAAAAAATATATTTTAGTTTTCTAATAAATATATTAGTATATGCTAAAAAATTAAAATGCAATGATTCTTATATTGAAAAGTGTTTGGTAATACTTCACTATATTTCACACATCAGAATATATGCTCTCGTATGAATTCCTGCCCTTTCCGAAAGAAAAAGGAATTTGCATTCCTCCTTGTGTCCTTCCTCTGTAAAAAAACGCAAACTACAGGGACCAGGGTGCACCAGCAAGCAAGCGACCATTTCTTTCTCCACGACTCCACCAGCGCCGCCTCTTTGCCCCCAATCTCTCTCCGCCTCCACCGCGATCCCAAGGACCACCAAACCCTAGCCCGAAGGCCCCCCTCCTCAGTCCACCATGGCCCACAGCAACCTCCCCCGCCGCATCATCAAGGTGAGGAAGCCCGTCGAATTTCGGTTTCTTTCCATTTTTATGCAAATATGGTGATTTTTTGGTGGTTTGCTTCCTGCAGGAGACGCAGCGGCTGCTCAGCGAGCCAGGTGAGATGCGTTACATATGAAAGATGTCAGTTTGGTGGTTCTTTTCTTTTGTTTCTTTTCTCCTAGGATTTAGTTACAGTAAGCTTGTTTGCCCCCAAAGGCCTTAGTTTTTTGTTTTCATTTAGCTAAAGAAATTAGAATGTCTATTTTTTTTTCATGCATACGCTCTTAACTGTCCGAAGATAGTTTCCATTTTATGTCTTGATTGCTCTTTAGAATTTTGGGGACTTCTTGGGTGGTGTATTGATGTTTCCCGGGTTGTATGGCTTGCTGTTTTTGCAGCTCCAGGAATCAGTGCCTCGCCAACGGAGGAGAACATGCGCTACTTCAATGTCATGATCCTTGGCCCGTCGCAGTCACCATATGAGGGTGAGGAATCTTTTCCTCTTGTTCTTCTGTTCTGTATTTTAATTGCCTTAGACATCATGTATATGTTTTTAATTGATAATATGGTTCTCTTAATTGGCTTTGGAAATAGTAGATGGAATCTAGATTATTGGAAAATTTTATTCCATACCATTCAAAAAGAACAAACTTTAGTCAAATAACATTCAGTCACATTAGTTCACTTTAATAAGATTGAAAAAGAAATGCTTTATAAAGATTTTAAAGTGCCTTCCATGTTTTTCTGGTTTGTTTCATTAGATTTTTACAGCTTCCTCCATGTCTGTTTGGCACTATGCGATCTGATCGTTTTTGAAAAGAAAGAAGTTTAGGAAGCTCTAGTGCATGCCCCCGATGCTCTTCTCTTCTCAATTCTGTAGTTTTGCCCCTGGTGGCTCATGGCAAAAAGTGCCATCGCACCTCCACTATGCTTGCTCCTTCAACGCCAGTGAGCAACTCTCCTTCATCCTTCCCTATACTCAGCTGAGCTCAGAGCTTCCAATACCTGCAAATCATATAGCAAGCCTCTTTCTCTGCCAGCTTGCCCCATGGCCTGCATGCCCCTGCTCCAAATCAGAGACCCGTGTGGCTTTCATTCATCAATCTGTGGCATTGTCCCTTTTGGCATTGTGTGAGGAACAGATTCACGATAGGCCCACGCTCCAGGTTTGACAGCAGTATTTATGCACCAGGGTGCAGGCCAGCAAGAAAACAAGGGGGCAGCAATGCATATGGAAATGAATTGCTGTGACTGGGCATGGAACAAGACGGCTTTGATTGGTTGCGCATACAATGCAAGCAAGAAATCTGGCTTGGGCTGAGTGAAGAGGCATCAGTTGAACAGGGGCAACCAGCCAAACAAGCTGGTAACTCTAGTTATGTGAAAAACACATTGAACTTATTGACATTGCTAGGATTTTTATAATTAGCTGTAAATATTTGTAAAGTGCGATGGGTGGTGTTTGTTATTGGTAGAACACGCCTTGCTGTGTAGGAAGTAGCTGTGAACAGGCCTAGGAGAGGGCTTGAAGCGATGGCGACGGGGAGGCGCCGTGCTGGTCGCATGGCGTCGAGCTGTGGTGGCGAGGGGAACGTGGGAGAGCTGGGCAACAATATCCCTTGATATTATTGCTTGATTCATTCCCTAGTACAATTGGGTTTATATATATCACCCCTACTACAATGGAGAATCCTAACCGATTACTCTTTGGCCAAACAAAGGCCTAAACCAACTCTATCTTTTCTCAAGAAGACACTAACTAACTGGCCTACTGCCTTGGGGTTCCTGGGGCTGCTGCCGGCGCCTCCTATATGGTATGCCGACCATAACAGTTATTAATTTCTCTTAACTAAGATCCAAAGTATTTTCTGCAAGTGCTGGCAAACAAGTCATCCTTGCTAGCTTTCTTTGTGTGCATTTCTGCTTCATTGCCCTGGTTGTATTTTTGTTTTGATGCATAACAATTTTTTTTTCAGAAACTTTCTTATATGGTTTTTTTGTGTCTCTTGTGATGATTATTGCACTCTGTGCTACCATTAATGCATCCTTTCTCTCCTGTTCAAAGAATGCAAAACAAATTAGTGGTATTTTTGTTTTTGTGCTTTCTAATATGGTCCCTGATAACTGTTGATTGGACTACCTGTCAGGAGGAGTTTTCAAGCTTGAACTATTCTTGCCTGAAGAATATCCAATGGCTCCACCAAAGGTATTTCATTACTACTGCCTGACTATGATTTCAGTAATGCCATGGTTCTATGAATCGATATAAATAATAAATAGTTCTGCTGATGCTTGTCAAGCTTAATTTAAGCTAAGCTATAGAGTTGATCAAATTCAGAAAGGTTGCATATATATATATATGTGTTGCTGCTCAATGAGATTTAGATTTCAGGTTCACATTTAACTGGAAATCATCATATGATTTATTTTTGGTGACACCAGCTATTCAGAATACTCTTGCAAATTTCAATGGCTTCAGTAAACTTGTATAACATCATCCATGCTTTTATTTTACTGACTTAAATTTGTCCTCCACTGTTTTTGTTAGTATTTCATATATTGGTGGTTAGTTTGGTTTAAGATCACAAGAATTTGTACATTTATGGTTTCTGAAATCATTACTGAACGTAGGTTCGATTTCTCACAAAAATTTATCACCCTAACATTGACAAGGTAAGCTTGTTACCTCATGCTTCTCTCTTAGGGTATTAGTATACTGTGTTGCTTAATACTCACACTCATACAGCTTGGTAGGATATGCCTTGATATTTTAAAGGACAAGTGGAGTCCTGCCCTTCAGATCCGAACAGTTCTTTTGAGGTGAATACTTCTGCTTCGCTGATTTTCTGGATTAACATCAGTCAGCTCCACTAAATAAGGTGTATAACACCTGAAAGGGGCTTGTTGATCTCCATGTCCATTATAAGCTTACAGTATTAAGAGACCCTACAGTGGCAAATGTGCACCTTCAGAGTGTTACACTTCGATATCCTCGGCCACTAAAAAAGCAGATTAGCATATAAGATACATCAATTTAATATCAGTGGATAGTGTGTGCATTGTGGAGGAAGCTGCACTTGCTTGCCATTATTGCATATTATTTGCCAGAATGCTGTTGGAATGTGGGCAAAAACATTTACATGTTTGCCCCTTTTACAGTTTGTTCATATATGCCTAGTATGTGTACTTTGTATCCCGATATCTCAACCCTAACACAAGTGGGGATGCACACAGCTCATATGCCTGCTTCACTACTTTCAGAGCTGCTAGTGTTTACACTTTTACTGTTTTTTTTGCTTTATTCACAATCTGTTCACATATGCCTAGTGTGTCTCAGTTACCTCTTGATCATAACGCACGTAGGGATGCGCACAGGACATAGCATGCACACACATGCCAGCTTCACAACCTTCAGAGCTTGTGGTGTTTATGCTTTTCCAGAAATAGTTGCTGAAAAGAGTCAGAAAAAATAACTGAACTTGAATAACTTAATCTTAGCTGACGAGCACATATTCTTGTTTCTGGTCTTCAGCATCCAGGCGCTGCTCAGTGCCCCAAATCCTGACGATCCACTTGCTGACAATGTTGCAAAGCACTGGAAATCTAATGAGACTGAAGCTGTGGAAACAGGTGAGGGAGTAACTTAATCTCGTTCATCTTTAGCTTCAGAATTTGGACGAATTATAAGCTCAATGGTGTTCTTGAATGACAGCCAAAGAGTGGACTCGTCTATATGCCAGTGGAGAGTGAGCTTTGCACGATGCAATGCTTGCTTGGTAATAATCTTCGTGGTGGAGCTCAACTTGAACAACCATTGGCTGGTTACATTTGAAACTGAAGGGGTCTAGTGATGTGTCGAATTTTATCCTCTTTATGATGTGTCCTACAGTCTGATGTACATTAATCTAGCTGGGCTGTGACGAACCCTCATACATGTAAAGTGTTCCTTTGGCATGTCTGGTACTTGACCTTGAGAGGTTAGATGATTATACATATATCATAATAAATATGCTGAGATGATGTGTGTGCCTGTTATTTCTTGAATTATCTTATGCGTATTTTTTCCCTCTAGGGATCCCAGGATTTTATATCTATACCTAATATTGAAGAGAGGATGTTTCTTTCAACCGTCAACCGCCGCGGGCATTTTGAATATTAAAGAGAGGATGTTTCTTTCAACCGTCAACCGTCGCGGGTATTTTGCAAAAAAATCCCCTCAAGTTTTTAGTAATCAACCCGCAGTCCCTGTTCGACAAACAAAAATCCCCAGACCAAAAATCGAATCCGCATCTTCCTCTCTCTACTCTACTCTGCTTCCCGAGGCCCGTGGTCCCACTGGCGACATGGACTCACCAGAGATCCGAGGCCCGTGGTCCCAGCGAAGCGCTCAATCTAATATGTCGCCACTCTTCCACGAGATGTGCTAGCCGAGATCTGCCCATCGGCGGGGGCAATGGCCGCCGTGCACGAGGAGGCTGCGTCGTGGTCGGAGGAGGCAGCGTGGCGGGCCTGGGGCATCACCGTGCCGCTCCGTAAGTCTTCCAGTCCGCCGGTAGCGGAGGCCGCGACGTGGTCGGAGGAGGTGGCGTGGCGGGTCTGGGGTGTCGCCGTGCTGCTCCAGGTCCACCTCCACGATGCCGACATCACCGCGCTCCCCCCGCTGCCACCCTTCCACGAGATGTGCCCGCCAGCGGCAGGAATGGCCGTCGCACACAAGGAGGCCGTGGCGTGGTCGGAGGAGGCGGCACCGGAGGCCGGGCTCAACATCGCCACCACCCGATCTCGCATCTAGCAATCAGAGTAACAGTGATTAAGAATTGGAAGCCACGGGAGAAGGGAAGATGGCAAGGCAAGTTGCCGAGATCCAGGAAGCGGAGAGGTGGGAGGGAGCTTACCCGATAGATGGAGGCGGGGTCGTCGGGGCGCTGCTTGAGCGCATCGAGGTCGTGGAGTAGAGCGCGAAGCTGCTGCTCCTCCATGGTCGCCTCACCGCCACTTGGTTGTTGCCCTGCTCCTCCGATTGTATTGGAGTCTCTACCAACATAAAATCTGTGCGTGCAAACATGAAATTAAAAGAATGAACCTGGAACTCTACCTTTAAATCCCGCCATCCTGCGAGCCGGAATCCTGTGGACGGTCAGCGGCGAGCAAGGGCAGGCCGTAGCGGCGGCGCTGGCCGGCAGCGTCAGGTGGAAGCGGGGAGTTAGAGTTGAGGATGGGGGCCGGCGCGTCAAACCTGAGCATGGTGACGGGACAAACATGACGACCTTGTGACTGCGGGGAGTTGGCCGGTAGGGTGTAGTGGGCTGGTTTGGATTGCATTAGTCATTCTGTATCTTAGCGTATTACTCAGGAGAGTTTGTGCAATGCTTAGTGATATAATATTTTCACATTATAACTTTATTTAGATATCTTTGTATTCAATATAAGTTATCTAAACTTCAAACATCATGAGATCTTTTATTTTAATATAGAGAGCTCTAAATGTTCCTACAAAATGAGATGCTAAGCAACCATACTATTTTCAAAAAAAAAAAACAACCATACATGAAAAAAAGAATAATAAGCTGCGAACATGTAAAAATACGTAGCAACGCATGGGCATTTCTACTAGTTTAATATAATATGTAGAATCCAGGCCTGAGTTTACAATGTGGCCTCGCCACTGAAACTTGGAATTTTTTTATTTTAACCCTTTTAAAACTAAAATTTTAATAATAACAAATGCCGAACTAAATTTCTAAAAACTAGTTTTTTTAGTCATGCCATGCGCTTTGGTGTGACAAATACTTAGCCACGCTCCACGCTGGCACGGACAAACTCCACGCTGGCACGGATGCTCCCACGTATGCTTTGTGCCCGCCATGGTCCATAACGACGCTTCTCCTTTATTTTTCCCCAGCCCTTGTCTCTGCGATCTGTATCGTAGATTCAGCATTGCAAACAAACAAGTACTCCCTACAAAACATTACATTGCTTGAATCACCAGCGTGCATTGATCCCAAAAATGGATCGAATCAAGATTCAGCAACACATCGGATTATTGTCCCACGAAGACGAGGCTCTCAAGCCGCATTGCCCCATGCAGTAGCCGTCGTTAAGCTGG
Source organism: Setaria italica (assembly GCF_000263155.2). Classification (NCBI taxonomy): domain Eukaryota; kingdom Viridiplantae; phylum Streptophyta; class Magnoliopsida; order Poales; family Poaceae; genus Setaria; species Setaria italica. Next base: position 26,191,429 of record NC_028451.1, on the reverse strand, counting down.
CTCTCACCATTACTACAAAACAATATTTGTAAGTTCGGACTATTTGGCATTTGCAGATCCATCCTACTTTTTCACAGCTCGAAATGTTGTTTATAGGAGCAGGCCTCTAGCCGCCCCTGCAACACGCTGCCCTTGTAATTGAGCTTTTCAGGAACAACTTGAATTGTACAATTTTACATACCAGTTGAAAAAAGAGTAAAATGTGCTAGAGGTAACTAAACTTGTATCGTACGATCAAAAGGTACTTCAACATAAAAAATGTATATTTATGTACCTAAACTTTTTAAGTGGGGTCACGGGACTAATATAGTTGTCCATTCGGGCTGCCCGGCCCGGTCTGGCATGGGCCCAGCAAGGCCCGTTAAATTCGTGCCGTGCTGGGTCGGTCCACGAGCTGCATCGGCGGCCCAAGCATGGGCCGCAATACCTTTTCCGTGCCGGGCCAGCCCGTCAAGCACGGCTGGCTTCGGGCCACCGCGAGGCACGACGGGCCTCGCGCTGCCGCTGCAGCCGCTCCTGGCCTCCCGCACCGGCGCTGTCGGCCCCTTGCGCTGCCGCCGCCGCTGCCGGCCGAAGGGGAGGCAGAGGTTGGAGAGGAAGGGGAGGATGGAGCCATGAAGGGGAGCTGGGAAGATGTGAGAGACAGAGGAAGGCGATGGTGGGCAGCAGATAGGGAGAGGAATGGGTGACGGGTGAGAGTTAGCAGGCCAGATTGGCATCTATATTGTTGTTGGGCCGGTTGGGAGGAGTTTAACGGGTCATTTCGGGTAGACATAGTAAAATCGTGCGGGCCAGGCCACCCGTCAGGCCGAGGCACTAGCCCACACCCGGCACGAGCCATCGGGCCGGCCAGCCCGAGCTCGAAGAGTTACGGGCCAGGCCGGTCAGGCCGGGCTTGGGACGGGTAAAAAACTGGATTTCATGTTGGACTGTCGGGCTGATGTGGCCGCATGCCCATGCCACCGTGGCATCTTGAGCGATTTGGCACCGTGGCACCTTGAACGATTTGGCAAGAAAATGGCACCGTGGCATCAAGCTACGTTTTGTCCCTCTGGCCTCCAAGGACTCACACCAGGCCCCGATGGATGGAGGAGTTAGTTGATTGGTAGTTGGGGGTCGTAGAAGCGTAGCAAAGACAATAGGAAAAGGTTTTGACATCGTAGTCTCTGGAACATCTAGGTTATATTTGGATCCACACAACTAAAATTTAGCTAGCTAAAATTTAGAAGGTTTTTTAGCTAGCCAAAGTTTAGCTAGGGATGTTTGGATCTTTTAACTAAATATAGTTAAAAAGTTATTTGTCTATCTTATCCTCCACTCCCACTTTAAATACTTTTCTCGAGGAAGGTGGAGTGGTTGTTTGGTGTTTTATTACTTTAAGCTAGGTTTAGCTAGGTTCAGCCAGCTAAAGAAATCTTTATCCAGCTAAAATTTAGCTAGATCTTGTTTGGATCTATAGCAGCTAAATTTAGCGAGTCGATGGATCCAAACAGGACCCTAGCAATAGGTGGATAATAGAGTATTCAATGGAAAGGTGGCGCCACTGACAAGTACGGTAGAGGATGTTGTCGTAGAACGATGTTGTTGGATTGTGGTGAGGATAGATGATTTATTGCATTTGGTGTTCCAAATGGCTAGTTTCCGCTTATCCTTAACAATACCTTTTTTCTATTTTATTTCTTTGTAATTTTTTCTTTGCACTTTGATTTGAGGTCGCATGTGTGTTATAATACCTCTAACTCAATAAAATGCTTGCCCAGCCAAGTTCTTGAAAAAAAAAATCCGTAGCTAGCTAGGAGAGAATAATTAATTCATATTTGGAGGTCAACTTATCCGGATTTAAAAAAAAGAACCGGGGCCATTTGCAACTGCCCTTGGGATAATGTCACGTAAACAAGCGTGTGTTCGGACCTCATCAGCTTGCAGTGATTCGATTTCCTCCATCCAGTGGCGGAGAAACAGGCCCCCTATCTGGCTTCCATGAGCTATCTGACTTCCATAAGCTAGATAAGAAGAGTAGTAACTTTAAGACCCATTAAATCCATAATAAGAAATTAACTCAACATTTTAACAAATTAGATTCAACATTTTCTAAAACTTAAATCAACGTCTAAAAAAGCAGATTCAACATTTTGTAAAACATTATCAACATATCTCGTTCAACATTTTTTTGACCTAATTCAACATTTTGAAAAACTCAATTCATCATTTTTCTAAACCTAATTCAACATTCGAAACCATCATTATTTTAACCGCTTCTTCTTCCTCGTGGCAGTAGGAGCACCAGCGGTGGCGCGCCGGGCGGGCGGGCGGCAGCGCAACACGGTGGTGGGACGGGCTGCGGCGACGTCGAGCACTATCTGCTGATGCAAGCGTGCGGCGGCGACGCGGCCTGATAACGGCAGGTGCCGGCGGAAGCACGCGGCGACGCGGCCCTATGGGCGCTGACGCCAGCGCACGGGAGGCGCGGCGTTGGCGTGGTCGGGGGACTAGGCGTGCGGGTGGCAGTGTGTGGGATGAGGAGCATGCATAGGCGACAACACGTGCTAGGGTTGAGGGAGGAGATCAGCATCCAACGGTAGAGAGCTACACGCACGAATCTCAAACACTCGTAGTGTGGAAGAAAAATGTTTCTGGAAGCTAGATTGGATTCCCGACTATGGCCAGGGGGCCCCTATATGTGGATAAGCTATTTATCTTTAAACCAAGTAGCCCAATAACCGAAACCCATAACGGCCCAGTTTCGATTTTCTACTGCAAAGCACTAGCGCGAGCATGCGAAAGCATTCATAATTTAGTTATTTTCATCATTTTTTCTTTCTTTCTTTATTCCGACGTAAAACACTGCGGTGTCCAACATCATAGAACAGTTTAAAACAGTTTAGAACACATTCGTGGAACACACGGATCAACAATCTAATTTGGATAAACTATTTCAACACTTCGTATAAACTAGTTCAACATTCTATGTTAAAAATGTTGAAATAGTATGTTAAAAATGTTGCAATTGTAAAGGTCAAATATTGATTTTCCAAAAAAACTAAATAATAATAATAATTATACTTATATTGATATTCAACATTAGTTTTTTCAAGAAAAATCATATTCAACATTAATTACTATCACATTCAACATTTCGAATAAATAAGTTCAACATGTTGTATGGCAAATGTTGAAGTAGTATATCTAATAGTATATGAAAAATAGTTCAACAATTCTCGAACCTCGCTCAAAAATTTAGAAAAATGACCTCAACATTTATATGAAAGATGTTGGTAAAATATCATATTCAATATTTCTTAATATCTAGTTCAACATTTTTTTTGCAAAAATTATTTCAACATTTGTATGTAAATATTGAGGTAATATAGAAAAATGTTGAAACAATTAGTATAAATGTTGAAATGGTTCATGCGAAGTGTTGAATATTTATTTTTTATGAAAAATATGCATATTGGATCTCATGGTTCAAACGGATTCGAAAAATGATGAGCGGTTAAGGAGATAAATGATTTTGCATCTCGAAGTTGTCATATAATACTTTTCCATCCCACTCCTAGCCAGCCTCCCACAACCGAGCGTCTTTGAGCCTACGACAGGTGACAACGACATGCATTTTGACATGTGATAGTGACATGCCTGACAAGCGTGTGAGATGGAGAAAAAACCAGCACCGTTCCCTTCGGCCAGGCGCACAAATCTCAAAGTGGAAGGTCACTTGACTTCCCACCTTCCGAAAGACAGATAGGATTTCCACTACGGCCATTGGCCTAGGCGTTGGGCCGCATTCTCCATATGATGTTACTATAGCTACTAGAGGCCCAGCCCAACAAGCAAATTATCTCCATTGAGTGGCCTTATACGTGGGCTTAGCCCAGCTCCGCCCCTGCCTCCATCCTTCACCGTAAAAAATCTCATCAACAACATGGCCTGGTGAATAATGCTGTGTAACATCCGAAAAATCACCAACCTGAAATCACCCGTTAAAAATCGCTTTTAAAATCTTTTTACCGCTAAGCTCCCGGAAATCTAAAATCTTCCCGGCGATTTCTCCGTCCCAGCACCCAAGCCGACAGCCATCATTTTTACCCGTGCCCGTAATTTCCACCGCGTGCCGCCGTCAGACGCCACGCGTGCTCCGACTGCGTGCCGCGAATGCCGCCGGTCTTCCCTTTTTCTTTCTCTTTTTTCCTCCCTTTTTCTTTTTCCTTTTCCTTTTTCCTTTCTTCTTCTCCTTCTTCTTTCTTCTTCCTCCTTCCTCCTTCTCTTTCCTCCTCCCTTCTTCCTCCTAGCACCCACCTACCCCGGCGCATTTACTTCGCCTGGCCCCCTCTCCGGTGCCTGGCCCCGGCTCCCTCCGGCCCCGGTGCGCTCGGGCCCTGCCGCGCCTACGCCCGGCGCATTGCGCCGGCCCGCCCGGCCTCGGCACCCGCGCCGCACGTCGCTGGCACCGGCGCGACTGCCGGCCCCTAGCCCGACCCCACCGGCGTGCCCACCATGCCGCGCCCTGGCCCCGCTCCACGATGCCGACCACCGCACGCCACCGTCGGCCCCTACCGTCCTCCGGCGCCGCCCGCCGCACGCCACCGCCGGCCCCACCGCAACACCGGCCGCCCCCATCTCCCCAAGCCGCACCACACCCCCCTGACCTCCTCCACAAGCCGCTCGTGCCGAGCCGCCACCGCCGCCCGTACTCCTCCACCCGAACGTTGCCTCCACCGAACCATCGCCGGCCGCCCCCTTCCCTCTCCGAAGCTCCAAGGTAAGGGGCAAAATGGAGCCACCTTCCCTTCCTCCGCCACCCCTAGCCCACGGCTCGCCGCCGGCGAGGCCCGGCCGACCGGCTGCCGCCGGCCCCATCTCCTCTCTCTCCCTCTCCAAGTTCCTGGAGAGGAAGGAAGAAGAAACCACAAAATTCCGATCTAACCCCCAACTTTCGTCAAATTACAGATTAGTCCTTCCACCACTCTCATAAACCTATTCGCGGAAAAGCCCCTCCACCTCCAAAAGTATTCACAAATAGGTCCCTGGTTTATCTTGAATCAGTCCTAAACCTCCCTTTTAAGCCCCTAATTCATGTTTAACTCGTCATTTCATGCGTCAAACTTCCTCCAATTAATCCCAAATTTTACCACATCATCCTCCAGAATACTTCCGCCGATCCATATCCAAATTTCCCAAAAATACTACTTCTACCTATTTTCCGTTCGCGTTTTCTGTTCGGAGCTCAACGGTTAAAAACCAACTTTCTTTTAATTATTTGTGTGTCCGTTTGTGTGTGTCGTAGATCGCGGATTACCCGAGGAGGAGCCCAAGGAGGAGTTTGACCGCGAGCCCGAGTCTGAGGACCAGCAGCACGAGCCGGAACTCCCGGAAGGCTTTGAAGACGGCAAGTCCAATCTCACCCTTTGATGCATACTTAATACCTAGTTTTTCAAACACAACCCATTGGCCTGTTTTATAAAATGCATATTGTTTTATTGCAAGACATGGTTGGATAGCCACCCCTTGATTGTTGTGAATGTTCCTTGTTATCCTATGGTTGTCTCTAAATATGACCCGCTCTATTTAGGCGATAACCACTGCTAGAATGCTTAGGAAATAGCTACTCGGCTTCAATCATTATTACAATGGTTATTTGGAAAATAAATATGTGTGTGTGTGCAATTGGGAAAATGGTTTTCCGGGTTCAGAGGAAAGGAATGTGTAGACGAGATGGATGGGTGTTTCTTGTGTGAAATGCCAGGATGTTGTGCTCGTACCTTAGTGGTTGAGCAATGTCGGGCGATATCCATCTTGTCATGATTAAGGACCGAGTTGATGTGTCATCTTGCCTAATTCCACCATCGTACAACCACTCGACTGTTGTATGGGCAACGGCTTAGCTTAAATCCCACTAGCTAAACTGTTAGTCTTCAGCGGTGCTGGTGAGCAACGGAGCCCATGGAGAAGGAGTAAGATCTTGGTGACTTAGGTCCCGGTTACGGTCTCGTGGATGAGCCATGAACCCCTTGAGTGCTTCCGTGAGGGCTAGCCAGTCTTAGCTGAGGTGGGTAATGGCTTTGTTAGGATCTGCACCAGCACTAAGGTGACCGTGCTGCGGTACCCTACTTGTGGGAAAAGTGTACAACCTCTGCAGAGTTAAAACCTATCCGGGTAGCCATGTTCACGGCATTGGACGAGTTATGGCTTGGTCACATAACTAGCACTTGGGCTTGGTTGTCGCATGTGTGTGTGTGTGTGTGTGTGTGTGTGTGTGTGTGTGTGTGTGTGTGTGTGTGTGTGTTGGATTTTGAAAGTGTCCGGCAGTTGTGCCGTGAGCTATGGTGGACGGGGAGTCCGATAGCGATAAAACTTGGATCCTTTGTGTAGGATCAACCCCACTTAATGTTTCGATTACTAAAGAAAAGCTTTACAAAAACTTGTTTGAAAACGAGCCTATGCATGTGTTGGAAATTTAGCTTTACCGCAAATAAACTCTCACCTATCCTTGTTATATCCTGTGCATATACTTGCTTGTATTTCCCTCCGTGGATGGGGTTGGACTTGTTGAGTACGTTCGTACTCACCCTTGCTTCGTTACTACAGAGGAAGACCCGGACTTCATCGCCGAAGACCTTGAGTAGAGGTTGTGTCCGCACCCAACGCTGCCTGTGGTGTTGGCCTTTCCAAGATGCTGCTGCTACCGTGTAGTCCCGAGTGCTATTTTTTGGCAGTCGCTTGGTTAGCCGCTGTTGTTTATTTACTTCTTATCGCTGCGTGGCTCTCACGCCCACTCCCTCAGGAGTTGTACGGTAACTGAATTATCTGTCGAATAAATGTGTTATCAGCCTCCTGGGACTGATATTTGTATCACATTTAGTCTCTAGTTAGGTGGGGACGCTTCATGCTGTATCAGAGCTGTCGTTGGCTGTAGGACGCGACCTTAGGACCGGACTAGCCCTTTTTGACCAAAATAAATGACTTACAAAATTTCTGCCTACCTCTGCTCTATTGCAAAACTAATTTGTGCCCCGGATCTTTTCTAGATGGCCGAGGAAGGATGGGTCAACAGCCACTACTTAGAGGAGCCCGGTTGTCCCAGATTGTTGTTCGCCTGCATGGACTGCCTCGGGATCTACGAGCGTCCGGAATACACCAGCAGGGAGTACGAGGATCGTGGAACCCCTCGATGTGAGATGATTATCTACATCGGGCGGAGTAGCTGCTACCCTGACATCCAGCCTTGGAATATGACTGCCACCGGCTTCCGGCACAAGGATACTTATCAAGAGGCAGCTCGGAAGGCCCTCCGTTTCCTATGCCAGATCTACGAGAGGCACATCGGCCGCACTCCGATGAGGTTCTACCCGCCTGTCAAGAAAAACCGCCCGGTATGGCTGGTCCGGGTAAGAACTTTGGAAGGACGTGGACAACGCGAGGACGACCCTACCGTACTCCACATGGATGCCTACCTTCTCACATTGGACGAGCTCTACGACGAGTAGGCTGCTAAGTTGAAGCAGCAGACTCGTAGGGCCGAGGACGCAGAGGTTATGGTGAGGAGGCTTCAGGTAAAGTTAGCCACCGCTAAAGCTCGAGCCGCAGCCGCCCAAAGCAACAAGGCCATGCCGTTGAGGCCCTCAAGGAGGCTGAGGATCGGCACTCCAAGGAACTGAAGGATGCCCACCTCACCATTCGTGCCAGAAGGAGGATGGTGACCATCGAGGACGAAGAGGCCCCGATCCTTGAAGGAATTCCCATCGCCCCAGGGTCCAGTAAACGGAAGAGCCCGGATGCCACCCCAGCGCCACCGCCTTCGGAACAGAACTCCGAGGTGTCGGATGGAGAGGCGCCAGAACCCCCTCCAGCGGGCGGGACTCTAAAGGATGAAGTGCTGGCCCTCCTTATCCTGTTAGAAGACCACTCAGTCCAGGGAGAAGACTCGCCCTGCGAGTAGTATGCCCAGCCCAGAGTTGCCTAAGGGAATGAAGGCGTCATGGTCCGCAGTTTAGAGTTGTACCCCCCTTCAGTTGCGTGTTGTAACTGGTCGTGTAGTATGTGTTTTGGCCTTGCCCCAGAAGTGTTGTACCCCCCTGGGCAAAATAAATAAAATTGCTTGTGTTTGTTGCTTGTTAGTCTGTGTGTTTGTCGACAGGAGGTGGATTCTGTCTCTTCGAAAATACGAAATAACCACTTTAAAGATCACTAAAATCCAAATCCTACTCTCATAAAATCTCGCTCAATCTGCAGATGCTGCCCAAGCGTACCACCAGGACTTCCCCAAGTCAGGCCCATGCCACCCCCAGTGCTGAGAGGCAGCCAGAAATGCAAGAACCACCTCCGGCAGTGCTTCCTGAGGAGCAGGAAGTGAGCCAGCCAGAAGGAAGGGGAGAAAGCCAAGTGGGAACACAGCAGCCACCACCCCCACCAGTTATTGATCTGGTTCAAGTGATGAACAACCAGACCCTTCTACTGGAAGCTCTGGCCAACGCCGTTACCCACCAGAGGCCCCGCGGGCAGAACATGAATGAGAAGTTGACGGACTTCCTTCGGACCAAGCCACCCACTTTTGGCGGGTCCATCAACCCTCTGGACGCAGATGACTGGTTGCGCGTCATCCAGAGGAAGCTGGAACCATTTGGTTGTAAGGGCAGGGATAAAGTTCTCTTGGCTGCCTACCAGCTCACTAGAACTGCCCTAGCTTGGTGGGAGAGCTACTGCTCTGCCGCCCAGGATGCCTCCACTATCACTTGGGATGAATTCGTGACAGAATTCCATCGCTATCATATCCCCGCAGCCACCATGAAGCGCAAGGCGGATGAGTTCCGCGAACTCCGCCAAGGCAACAGATCCGTGGAAGAGTACACCTTCCAGTTCATGGAGCTGGCTCATTATGCTCCAGAGGAGGTGGACAAGGATGAGAAGAAGCAGGACATGTTCAAGAAAGGCTTGAACGCGAAACTGAGGACCCTGCTCACTCCCCAAATCTACCCCGACTTCAACACCTTGATGAACATGGCCATCTTGACTGAGAGGGCTAAGGCAGAAGAACGGAGGGACAACAAGCGCCGATTCCTGGAGAGCAAGACGCACCAGCAGGACCGATTCCAGAAGCCGAGGAGCTTCAGTCATCCCTTGCCCAGATCCCAAGCTCCCATGCATTACCGGACCCAGTCCCAAGCACTCGGTTCACACCAGACCGCTGCCTTGTTTAGGAGCCAGAACCCTGCCAAGGCCCCACAGAGCAGTGCCAGCCAAGTCACTGGCAACAGTAGGGCATGCTTCAACTGCAGAGAGCCAGGTCATTTCATCGCCAACTGCCCCTATGCCAACAAGCCAGCAGCATCAGCCTTCTCCAACTCAGTAGCTGGGCCCAGGGCAGCATTGTCAGGAGCCAACCGTGTGCAAGTCCGCAGCAACAACAACCCCAGCAACAACAACAGCCAGCAGATGAGGCCGCCCCAGCAATCATTTGGACGAGCCCGCGTCAACCACATCGGCGCGCAAGAGGCTCGCGAAGCTCAGGGCGTGGTACTCGGTGAGTTTCTAGTCAGCTCAGTCTTGGCGACAATACTTTTTGACTCTAGAGCATCACATTCCTTCATATCCTCAAGTTTTGTGGAAGAACACCTTATACCCACAGTACTACTAAAGTTACCCCTATTAACCCGGACTCCTGGAGCCGACATTCGGTGTCAACTAGGTTGTTCCCGGGTAAGGATTAATTTAAGTGGGGAAGAATTTCTAGCGGATCTAGTAGTACTTAAATCTAAGGGGATAGATGTGATTTTTGGAATGGATTGGTTGAGCCTGCATGACGGTCATATAGGGTGTGCCGATAAGGTAGTGCACCTGACCATTCGGGATGGTGTGCAAGTGACCTGTCACACTCGAGGAAGTGGCCCAGACCCCATGGTGTTTAGCATGGAGACCAAGACCATAGAAGAAGTCCCGGTAGTAAGTGAATACCCGGATGTCTTTCCCGAGGAACTACCTGGAATGCCCCCAGATAGGGACATAGAGTTCGTAATCGACCTTGTCCCTGGGACCTCTCCAATAGCCAAGAGACCCTATAGGATGGCAGCCTCAGAGTTAGCCGAACTGAAGAAACAGTTGGGAGAATTGCAGCAGAGTGGCTTTATCAGGCCTAGATCATCCCCGTGGGGAGCCCCCGTGCTCTTTGTCAAGAAGAAAGATGGGAGCATGAGGATGTGCGTAGATTATCGCGCACTGAATGAGGTCACCATTAAGAACAAGTACCCACTCCCCAGAATAGATGACCTATTCGACCAACTGAAAGGAGCCAAGTATTTCTCCAAGATAGATCTGAGGTCAGGGTACCATCAGCTCAAGATTAAGGAGAGAAACATCCCGAAGACGGCCTTTGTCACCCGTTATGGTCAATTTGAGTTTACGGTGATGTCTTTTGGATTGACCAATGCACCTGCTTATTTCATGAACCTCATGAACAAAGTGTTTATGGATGAGGTAGATAAGTTTGTTGTAGTCTTTATTGACGACATACTTATTTACTCCAAGAGTGTTCAGGAACATGAACAGCATATACGGGTGGTGTTAGAGAAATTGAGAGCCCACCGACTCTATGCTAAATTCAGCAAGTGTGAATTTTGGCTTGAGAAAGTGGCATTCCTTGGTCATATCCTGACCGCGGAAGGAGTCGTAGTTGATCCAGAAAAAGTTGAAGCTGTCTCCAACTGGCAACAACCCACCAATGTTAGTGAGATTAGAAGCTTTTTGGGTTTAGCTGGGTATTACAGGAGGTTTATTGAAGGATTCTCCAAGATAGCCCGGCCAATGACAGAGCTGCTCAGGAAGGATAAGAAGTTCACCTGGACCGAGTCATGTGAGCGGAGCTTCCAAGAGCTGAAGAAGAGGTTGACGACAGCCCCAGTATTAACCTTACCTGATATCCAGTGAGACTTTGTCATCTACTGTGATGCATCCTGACAAGGATTAGGATGTGTCCTCATGCAAGATGGGAAGGTTGTGGCATATGCTTCCCGCCAACTCAAGCTCCATGAGCAGAACTACCCAACCCATGAATTAGAGTTTGCAGCCGTAGTACATGCCCTCAAGATTTGGAGGCATTATCTGATTGGGAATAAATGTGAGATCTACACCGACCATAAGAGCTTAAAGTACATCTTCACCCAACCCGATCTGAATTTAAGACAAAGAAGGTGGTTAGAACTGGTAAAGTACTACAACCTAGAAATCCACTACCACCCCAGCAAAGCTAATGTTGTGGCTGACGCTTTAAGCCGGAAATCCTATGGACAGCCCGGACCCGAGAATGCCCACTTACAAGGGGAAATAGCTCGGTTAAATGTGCACATAGTTCCCCAGAATACTAGCCGCAAGCTAAGTGTCCAGCCCACTTTGGAGGATAAAATCCGAGAAGCCCAAGGTTCAGATCAGGACTTAGTAAAAATCCGCAAGCAAACCGGAGAAAATAAAGCCCCGGATTTCAGGGTGGACGGCAAAGGAACCCTGTGGTACAGGGACAGAATTTGTGTCCCCAAGGACGGAGAGTTCAGGCAGACCATCATCGATGAAGCCCATAACTCGGCATACTCCATTCACGCCGGATCCACCAAAATGTATATGGACTTGAAACAGAAGTACTGGTGGAATGGAATGAAGGCGGACATAGCTCAGTTTGTCGCCCGTTGTGATACTTGCCAAAGGGTCATGGCCGAGCACCAGAAGCCAGCCGGCTTGCTGCAACCATTGCCTATCCCGGTTTGGAAGTGGGATGAGATTGGCATGGACTTTGTAGTAGGCTTGCCCAGAACTCAGAAGGGAAATGACTCCATATGGGTAATAGTGGACCGACTCACTAAAGTCGCTCACTACCTGCCCGTACAGACCACATATGGTGGAGAAAGACTAGCCCGACTCTACGTCGACAACATAGTGAAGCTGCACGGTGTGCCCAGCTGGATCATCTCGGATAGAGGAACTTAGTTCACCTCTAGGTTTTGGAGAAGTTTGCATAAAGCCATGGGCACCAAATTGGACTTTAGTTCAGCCTTTCACCCCCAGACTGATGGCCAAACAGAGCGAGTCAATCAAATCATGGAAGATATGCTGAGAGCGTGTGTCCTCACCTATGGCAAAGATTGGGAACAAAGTTTACCCTATGCAGAGTTCTCATACAACAATAGTTACCAAGACAGCCTAGGCATGTCACCATTTGAGGCCCTTTATGGTAGAAAGTGTCGGACCCCTTTGATGTGGTCAGAAGTAGGAGAACGCTCCCTAGTCGGACCAGCTTTCATCAAGGAAGCAGAAGACCGTGTGGCAGAAATCCGAGAGAAGCTGAAGGCCGCACAGTCCAGATAGAAGAGCTACTCGGACAAAAGGAGACGGGAATTGTGCTTCAATGAAAGAGATTTTGTCTACCTCAAGGTCTCCCTGATTCGGGGTACTCGAAGGTTTCAAGTACAAGGAAAACTAGCACCTCGGTATATTGGACCTTACTAGGTGTTAAAAAGAGTTGGAGCCATAGCTTACCGTATCCAACTGCCTGAGGAAATATCGGATATACACCCGGTATTTCATGTCTCCCAGCTGAGAAAATGTTTGAGAGTACCGGAGGAACAAGTATCGGTAGAGACAATAGACCTACAAAAGGATCTTCGGTATCAAGAAGTGCCCATCAAGATTCTGGACACCGTCACCAGAAGGACAAGAAATACAGCAGTCCGGATTTGCAGAGTATAATGGAGTAGACATGGCGAAGAAGAGGCCACATGGGAACGCGAGGACGCGTTAAAGAAGGAATTTCCCTACCTTTTCAGGACTCAGTCGAATCTCGAGGACGAGATTCAATTTAAGTGGGGTAGGTTTGTAACATCCGAAAAATCACCAACCTGAAATCACCTGTTAAAAATCGCTTTTAAAATCTTTTTACTGCTAAGCTCCTGGAAATCTAAAATCTTCCCGACGATTTCGCCGTCCCGGCACTCAAGCCGACAGCCATCATTTTTACCCGTGCTCGTAATTTCCGCCTCGTGCCGTCGTCAGACGCCGCGCGCGTGCTCCGACCGCGTGCCACGAACGCCGCCGGTCTCCCCTTTTTCTTTCTCTTTTTCCCTCCCTTTTTCTTTTTCCTTTCCCTTTTTCCTTTCTTCTTCTCCTTCTTCTTTCTTTTTCCTCCTTCCTCCTTCTCTTTCCTCCTCCCTTCTTCCTCCTGGCGCCCACCTACCCCAGCGCATTTACTTCGCCTAGCCCCCTCTCCGACGCCTGGCCCCGGCTCCCTCCGGCCCCACGCGCCCGGGCCCTGCCGCGCCTGCGCCCGGCCTTGGCACCCACACCGCACGTGGCCAGCGCCGGCGCGACTGCCGGCCCTCGGCCCGACCCCGCCAGCGTGCCCACCACGATGCGCCCTGGCCCCGCTCCACGACGCCGCCCGCCGCACGCCACCGCCGGCCCCTACCGCCCTTCGGCGCCGCCCGCCGCACGCTACCGCCGGCCCCACCGCAACACCGGCCGCCCCCATCTCGCCGGCTATAAAAGGGAGCCGCCCCGGCCGCCCTCTCCCCAAGCCGCACCGCACCCCCTAACCTCCTCGACCCGCCGCTCGTGCCGAGCCACCGCCGCCGCCGCCCGTACTCCTCCACCCGAACGCCGCCTCCACCGAACCACCGCCGGCCGCCCTGTTCCCTCTCCGAAGCTCCAAGGTAAGGGGCAAAATGGAGCCCCCTTCCCTTCCTCCGCTGCCCCCAGCCCACGGCTCGCTGCCGGCGAGGCCCGGCCGGCCGGCCGTCGCCGGCCCCATCTCCTCTCTCTCCCTCTCCAAGTTCCTGGAGAGGAAGGAAGAAGAAACCACAAAATTCCGATCTAACCCCCAACTTTCGTCAAATTACAGATTAGTCCTTCCACCACTCTCATAAACCTATTTGCGAAAAAGCCCCTCCACCTCCAAAAGTATTCACAAATAGGTCCCTGGTTTATCGCGAATCAGTCCTAAACCTCCCTTTTAAGCCCCTAATTCATGTTTAACTCGTCATTTCATGCGCCAAACTTCCTCCAATTAATCCCAAATTTTACCACATCATCCTCCAGAATACTTCCGCCGATCCATATCCAAATTTCCCAAAAATACTACTTCTACCTATTTTCCGTTCACGTTTTCTGTTCGGAGCTCAACGGTTAAAAACCAACTTTCTTTTAATTATTTGTGTGTCCGTTTGTGTGTGCCGTAGATCGCGAATTACCCGAGGAGGAGCCCAAGGAGGAGTTTGACCGCGAGCTCGAGCTCGAGGACCAGCAGCACGAGCCGGAACTCCCGGAAGGCTTTGAAGACGGCAAGTCCAATCTCACCCTTTGATACATACTTAATACCTAGTTTTTCAAACACAACCCATTGACCTGTTTTATAAAATGCATGTTGTTTTATTGCAAGACATGGTTGGATAGCCACCCCTTGATTGTTGTGAACGTTCCTTGTTATCCTATGGTTGTCTCTAAATATGACCCGCTCTATGTAGGCGATAACCACTGCTAGAATGCTTAGGAAATAGCTACTCGGCTTCAATCATTATTACAATGGTTATTTGTAAAATAAATATGTGTGTGTGTGTGTGCAATTGGGAAAATGGTTTTCCGGGTTCAGAGGAAAGGAATGTGTAGACGAGATGGATAGGTGTTTCTTGTGTGAAATGCCAGGATGTTGTGCTCGTACCTTAGTGGTTGAGGAATGTCGGGAGATATCCATCTTGTCATGATTAAGGACCGAGTTGATGTGTCATCTTGCCTAATTCCACCATCGTACAACCACTCGACCGTTGTATGGGCAACGGCTTAGCTTAAATCCCACTAGCTAAACTGTTAGTCTTCAGGGGTGCTGGTGAGCAACGGAGCCCATGGAGAAGGAGTAAGATCTTGGTGACTTAGGTCCCGGTTACGGTCTCGTGGATGAGCCGTGAACCCCTTGGGTGCTTCCGTGAGGGCTAGCCAGTCTTAGCTGAGGTGGGTAATGGCTTTGTTAGGATCCGCACCGGCACTAAGGTGACCGTGCTGCGGTACCCTAGTTGTGGGAAAAGTGTACAACCTCTGCAGAGTTAAAACCTATCCGGGTAGCCGTGTCCACGGCATTGGACGAGTTATGGCTTGGTCACATAACTAGCACTTGGGCTTAGTTGTCGCATGTGTGTGTGTGTGTGTGTGTGTGTGTGTGTGTGTGTGTGTGTGTGTGTGTGTGTGTGTGTTGGATTTTGAAAGTGTCCGGCAGTTGTGTCATGAGCTATGGCGGACGGGGAGTCCGATAGTGATAAAACTTGGATCCTTTGTGTAGGATCAACCCCACTCCATGTTTTGGTTACTAAAGAAAAGCTTTACGAAAACTTGTTTGAAATCGAGCCTATGCATGTGTTGGAAATTTAGCTTTACCGTAAATAAACTCTAGCCTATCCTTGTTATATCCTGTGCATATACTTGCTTGTATTCCCCTCCGTGGATGGGGTTGGACTTGTTGAGTACGTTCGTACTCACCCTTGCTTCGTTACTACAGAGGAAGACCCGGACTTCATCGTCGAAGACCTTGAGTAGAGGTTGTGTCCGCACCCAACGCTACCTGTGGTGTTGGCCTTTCCAAGATGCTGCTGCTGCCGTGTAGTCCCGAGTGCTGTCTTTTGGTAGTCGCTTGGTTAGCCGCTGTTGTTTATTTACTCGTGGCTCTCACGCCCACTCCCTCGGGAGTTGTACGGTAACTGAATTATCTGTCGAATAAATGTTTTATCAGCCTCCTAGGACTGATATTTGTATCACATTTAGTCTCTACTTAGGTGGGGATGCTTCATGCTGGTTGCATGAAGATCAATCACATAGGCATGCTTAACCTAACGAGAGCTCACGATGATAATGCACACCATCTAACCAATCTGCAGGCTCCAATTCCATCTTGAGACGCTTTTGGTGGCAAGGTGTTCAAGAGGAGGATTCTTCAAAACCTTTTTACTTCAGGTCCTGGGAAGATATATGCCAACAGAAATCAGGGCTTGGTATAAGAAACATCTACACTGTGAATAAGAGCTTAGTTCTTCACTCTTCTTGGCTAGTTGCTACTAATAAAGATCCTTTTTTAACCTCTATTCCAGATATTTTCCAAATAATAGTTTCTGGAGAGCTTCTTGCTCCGGAACTAGATCTGCTTTTTGGTCTTTTATTTTGCAGGTGAAGCATTACCTTCATGAACAGTGTGTGGTGCAGATTCACAGAGGTAACTCCAATATCTGGACTGACCCTTGGTTTGATAATTGGGAAGGTATTCATAGTCACTTGATTAATCCTCATATCAATAGGCAACTTCCCAACTTAGTTTCTGATTTGTGGAATCAAAATCAGTCCTCTTGGAATGAAAATCTTATCAACTCCACCTTTAAACATCCAGTTGCTAATGCTATTCTTCATGTTTCTAAGGTCTATTCTAATTCTGTGGACCAGCTTTGCTGGAAACCTTCTTCAAAAGGTACCTGTTCCACAAAAGAGGCTTACAAATACTTAGCTGCTTAGAATTCTCACTCTTTGCCAAATCAGGGTCCTAGAGCTATCTCTGCTGCTACCCTTTCTATTCTTACAAGAATCTGGAAGCATAAAACCATTCCTCCTCGCATTAAGGCTTTTTCTTGGAGGCTAATTAGATACTCTTTAGCCACTGGTCATAGAGCTGCAACTTACAGTACTAGAATTGATAACACCTGCAAGCTTTGTGGTGCTGATGAAACTGATTTCCATTTATTTTTTTAATGTGCCTTTGCAAGAACTGTCTGGTTTGCTGCACCTATTTCCTTGAGAACTGACTGCCTGATTCAGGAACTTGATGGCCTACAAACTACTTTGGCTTCAGTTCTATCAAACAATTTCTCAGATGACATCTTGCAGGAGATCTTTACTAGACTTTGGTATCTTTGGAAGGCAAGGAATGATTATAGGTTCAACAACAACAAATGGTCGGTCAGCAGACTGACTCATGAAGTGCAGCGGACATTGCTACTTCTATATTGTTTAACTCACATGCCGGTGTAACAAGAAATTTGGCAACAACAAGTTCTACTGCTGATGATTCCATTAATCAATCTTTTCCTGTTATTATACCTTCCAAGCTTGGCAGCCTTTTGTTTTTGCTTATGCAGATGCAGCTCTCCAACCTAATGGGGAAGGAAGTAGTTCAAGAATTGCTGGATTGGGGGTCCTGATTGATCTTAGAACTACTTCTTTATCTTGTTGTTTGCAGGTTCTTGGATCAGTAAGGGTTGATTCGGTGGTGATGGCAGAACTTGCTGCTCTCTTTTGGCGGCAAAATTTCTTTCTTTGCTGCAGGTTCAATCTGGAGGCATTGGTTTATACTGCCTTCAAGCAGTCACTTATCTGAAGAAGGGTCCCTTGGATTCTCCATGGAAACTTCGTCCGTGGATCTCTCACTTTCAGGAGCTTGGCTTACACGATGGTTTGCAAGTGACTAAAATCTCTAGCGTTCAGAATCAGGCAGCACATCAACTAGCAGTTTCAGCTAGATCTCTTGCTTCTGATGGGCTACTTCTTAATGTCTGTTCCAATCTTGCAAGTGACTAAAATCTCTAGCGTTCAGAATCAGGCAGCACATCAACTAGCAGTTTCAGCTAGATCTCTTGCTTCTGATGGGCTACTTCTTAATGTCTGTTCCAATCTTCACCATGGTCATGGATGTGCTATTCTGGCAGCGCTCCAGTCTGTAACTTGGGGTCTTCTGACCTTTCACCGTGTACATTGCTTTTAATGTTGAATGAACTCCTTTATAAAAAAAAAATTATGCAGACTCCTAGAGGCTACATATATATAAATGCGACTATTGGCATCCGATGACCTGCTGCATTGCACCTGTTTGCGAGAGGGACCGAGTTAAAAATGGAGAGCTAGTGTGAGGTCGCCCATGGTGGTAGCAACCATCCCCGAACCTATCGTGGATATGTAGGAGATTGGAGTGCACCAAAGCTCATCGTCAGCTGGACTGCTGCACAACAGCCTCCTGCGCCATAATTCTTTGCTAGCATGATGGGGGAACGTGGGAGAGCATAGAAGCCACTGGCAAATGTAAGATCTAGAGTGCTGAGCAAGTCAATTTTCCGATCTTTCCTGCACCAGGGAAATGCTCTTCAGATATTATCATATGATGATGGTTTACTATATATCTGCTTCTTTGTAGTGTTGCAAGTCACTACTAGCTAGTGTTAAGATTAGAGATGAATCATTTGAGATCTGGCCGAACCTTTGGCTTGTAATGAACATTTCTCTTTAGGTCATCAATAAAGTCAATGTCAAAAATACTAGAGTGTTTTTGTTATTTGACATTTTTCTCCTTTTCCATATACTTGATTCTTTACCTTTTGATATAATGATATTTGTGTTGTCTCTCCTGTAACCGGGGAAAGAGAGAATTCTTTGGTTGCACCTCCCCTCCCCCGCATCTTAGCCTCCTCTCTTTCATGCCCCAAAAAGAAAACGCAAAAGCTATATGGAGAGGCCTCTCTATTTAAAGCTAACTGGAGACCCCTGTTGTTACATCCATGAAATCAATGGAGAAAATAACATGACACCCAAGAAAGCAACAATGGGCAAAGGGAAGGCCGCGGCCTGTGGGCGGGAGGTGGACGGGGCGGCTGGCAGCACTGCTGATCGCGGGTGTCTGGCGGGGTTATGGTTTTTGGGTTACCTGGGTTCAGGGTTGTGGGGGAGGCCCCATGGCCGGTGGGCATAGAGGGATGCTCGGCGGCGGCAGGCCCGGCGAAGGAGCACGGGGTGTGGGCGGCGAGGCTAGGAGGCGATGGCGCAACCGGCCGGGTGGTGGAGGATGTCCGGTGGCCGGTGTCGGTACGGTGGCGGGGGCAAGGCAGTGTAGTGGTTAGGAAGGATGGGGAAGGGGGCGTAGTGAGAGGTGGGTGGACGGCATGGCAGCGAGGTCACTGCCAGCCGCGGGCGGTGGTGGAGGCTGACTGTGGCGGTGGTGTGTGTCGGAGAGGAAGAAGATGAAGTAGGTGGGTGCGCGGACACGACGATGGCAAGATTCGGACGAAGGGGAGGAGGAGGAGAAGGAAGGGTAGGGAGGGAAGGAGGAGGGGAGACTGGAGGGCTTCCGCCAGTGCCGGCTGGCATCAGGGTGGAGGCGTGGGATGAGCACACAAAGGATGGAGACTCGCGGAGGAAGAAGACGACGGACTGGAGGAGACCGAGTGGCAGATGGATAAGGCTGTGATTCGTTGTACCTTGACAGAAGGGGGGCTTTCGCATTACTGCTAATGCAAGGGGTAGTGACCACCAAGAGAAAAGTTCCAGCTCTCTAATGAGTGATGAATCGGAGCGTGGAAAACCGCACACAACTCTTTGATAAATTAGAGGGTGCATAGCATGGCAGCCGAGGTTGGGAGGGGGGAGTCTTTCGACGATGAACAAAAAGGTTATAAATGCGTTTTTTTGTCATAAAACCATGATTTATTGTGCGGGGTGACGAAAACCCTTCGTCATTAGTTGAGCGTCATAACCACGATAAGTGACGTTCCTTATTTCGCTGTATCACTAAGATTATAACACCTACGAATTGTTAAACAGAAATGTCATAAAATGGTTCCTACTGTTTTCCACGATGGATAAAATCTGATGTAGCATGGCAATTGTGACAAATTGTTTTGTCATAAAATAAATTTGGCACATTTGTTGTTGGGTCGAGCCCAAATTTTTTCCCATGGGCCAATGTTCTTCAGATAGTCTAAAACATAGCCCAAAATTGATTCCGATAGCCCTATTTGTTGTTGGGTCGAGCCCAAAAGTTGTGCAAATTGTTTGCGACCCTTTTAGTCCCGATTTATGAATGAAATTTACTTTTGGTCCAATTATATGTGGGCTAAGCCCACTTAAGGCAAACATAAATTTAACCAATCAGATCTGAAGTTATTTTAATTCTGATCCAATTGGTAAAATAATAAACATAACATACATATTTATGTATACAAGAAAAGAAAACAAATTATTGTTCCCCATCCAGACAACCACTACCATATTGTTCATCACATATCATAAAATATTACAAAATAATTGTTTCACAAAAAACAGAGATTAACAAAGCTGCATCTAGCTTATAATCTCAAGAGATAAAGTAGAGCATTGATCTTAACCTCTTGTATAGGTTAGCAGTTGACGAAGGAGTGCTTCACTATCTTCTGTTACCTTCTTCGAGTTATAAATCTTGGCTGACTGCAATTTGAGAGTTGATTCTAATTCTTCTGCCTTCTTCTTCAAGTAGCTAACTCTTGCTGGTGAGCAACAAACCATTGTCGAATTTGTACCCTATCTTGTTTGTCGACGTCAACTTGCTCCCCATCAACACTGCTGCATAAGGATTTGGTAGAGTTTCTTGAGTACTCAATTGCCTCATCAGGTTTTTTAGCAAGAAGTAGCATTGATTTGAGAACTTCCATCTAGCAACAGTGGATCCAAAATCATAATTTGGCTTGATGAGTGACATTATGCCTTCAATTGTCCCTAATGAGTTTCCTTCTATATTTGATCTCCAACATCGATTGCTTGACCCTCTTCACCACATTGGTGAACTGGTCCAAGTGCCTCTTCACCTTCTACAGTTTAGCGGCAGTCTCTTCAAACTCCATACTAGCCTTTTCGTATTCTTCCTTCCACTTCCTTGCCTCGTAATCACTATAAGGGTTTTCCATTTTTAGCTCCTTCAGCACTGCATCATTTCTCATTTTCTTTCTTGTGTTCATCAGGGAATTGGTTGTCTTCCCAAAGTATCGCTTCATCAAGTGCAGCTCATAGGTTGTGTCATTAGCCTCCTTCTTCGCAATTCTCGATGCTTCATCCCATGACCTTGCTTCCTCTTCAACTTTTTCCTTCCTCACCTTTAGTCCTAGCATCCCATTAAGGATCAACCCACCTAAATGATGCGCATTTCATCCCTTCATTCTGCAGACACCGATTACGTTCATACAATTCACCATTTACAACACTAACATCAAAAGTAGAAGCAAGGTTTATTAGAATTGAAACAATTTATTGTTTACCTCACAGCAGCATGCATACCGACACACAGGGTTGACACCCGTCCAATCATACCTCACATAGAAAGGAAACCCGTGCTTGCACTTGTTTTCATGATCCAAAACTATAACATCATGATCAGGCAACAGCGATCTATAGCTATTAGTGACTCCAAGAACCCATGGAAGCTAATAAAATACATGAACTTATCAAATTATAAACTAGATACATGATTTTTGCTATGCACCTATGGGAGCCGATTCTTTGAGAGAAGTGATTTTGTGGTTGAAAGTAATTCTCTTTGATTCTCTAGCATAAACTCTTAAAATCAGGATGGAGAATCACTTCATAAACTATAGCCTATCAAGTTCTAAGACCAATCGGAATGCAAATCTAAGGGTAGGATAAAATTGGAATCTAGTATCTTCAACCTAGATCCCCAAATCCAGAAATTTCCCTCCCTAGGATGATAGGGAAAAGTAGTGGCACAAAACGGGGGACTGACCTGATCGGAGCTCCTCCTTCTCCTCCCTTCACCGCTAGGCCCACTAGGATTTTCCATTCTCGCTGCAGGCGATTGCAGATCTGCGCACCGATGCTAGCTCTAGTCTTTACCACAACCAACAGCAGCGTGGTGCTAGCGAGTATGGGCGCTGTTGGCGCAATATGCTGCAGCGACGACCATTGCATCGTGTGTCGGTGTTTATACCTGGCAACCAACCGGGGGGGGGGGGGTTCCCAAGGTAGTGTTTTGGTTGGTGGGGCTTGTCGAGATCAGGAACTTGAAGGTAAACACAAACACACAATTTAGACAGGTTCGAGCCGCTGAATAGCGCAATACCCTACGTCCTGTGTGTTGGTTGGATTGAATTGCTTTGGAGTAGGTCCCTGCCTCGCCTTATATAGTCGGGGGTAGGGTTACATGTCGGTTGATTTACAAGAATACTAGTTGGACACAACTAGAGGAGTTCTACTCTTATTACAGTGAGTACTTTCATAATCCTCGACTAGTTCCTATCTTTTCATGTAGACTACACTGCCCTGCGCCATGGTCTCCATGTTAGATACGTCTCGATGTCCAACCTCATATTTGGGACTGTCCAAATCTTCTGGTGGTCCCATAGTTGTTTGTATGACAAGCCCCGAGTACTTGTTAGCCAAATGCAGCAGAACCAAGTACTTTTGAAGTCTCCACCGACTACTCTTGATACCCTTCGAGTACTTCATCTGGTTAGATTTTCAAAGGTGCCCAAAACTGCCATGAGGCTAGAATGTGCTCAAGCCCTTTTGGAACTTGTAATATTCCTCTATATTTGTTACATGGGAAGTCGCACTCCGTATGGAGTAGCCCTCGAGCCTTAGGTTGAATCGAAGAATCAGATTGATGGTCAATATGTAATCTACATCACTTTCCCCTTAAAACTCGGACAAAAGACTTTCTGTCAATGGACACGTGGCACACAACCCCCGAGCCTTTAGTCGACTAGTTTGGTGGGTATAAGGGTCAATCTTTGGTCAACATGACCATCTCTGGAAAATAATCTTATCTCTTCCTGAAATAAAAGTAACCACCAATCAGGTCTCCTGAATTTTGGGGATCCTTTAAATCAAAAACCATTCACTTGCACAATTTTTATTGTGCCACTGTTGTACATAACAGAAGTTTTTCCCTTCTATTTTACCCTTGCCATTTGCCTTTCCAACTTCTGTACTGTAGCCCTAACATCACCACCACTGCTCGATCTTCGAACGCTAGTGCCTCCCCCTCGACCACTCAGCCCCCGATGTATACGACTGAAGACGCTCGTGACATCAAGGATGGGAAGGAAGACCGATGCCTCGAAGCCCACTGGGAGTGAGAAGAAGAAAAAGAGATCCGGCAAGGGAAATGATCCTCAATTGCTCATGGCTAAGTACGGCAATACCAATCAGACTGCACCGCCCAACGCCGTGTGCGCCTGAAAGGAGTCAAAAGCAACTAAGGGTGACATCAAGGCTCTTGTCACTACAAAGCTATTGCAAGATCAGTGCTATATTCAGTGGAGATCCGCCCTCAGAAACGCCTGCCCATTGGAAACATATCCAAATGAGATGGTAACCTTTTTGCATTTCATCGAGCGAGGTCTTGGGATGCCGATCTACGATTTCTTCTAGGGTCTCTTTGATTACTACAAATTGGAATTAGTTCATCTGAATCCCAATGGAATTTTTGATACTGCCATTTTTATCCACTTCTATGAAGCTTTTCTAGGAATTAGGCGGCACTTTCAGTTATTTGAGAAGTTTTTTCCGTGTCAAGCCGCAGCCTTCAAAAGATCACACCCTCTTGGTTGGAGGCACGGGGATTCAGATGCGAGAAATAGTGAGCAGACAGTATTTGGATTACAAACTAATAGACTCCAATGCCGGGTGGAAAGAAAATGGTGTTATAGTGGCAACCATGATCCAAAACTACCCAAACTCTCAGGACACCATCCCTCTTGGAACAACCGGTGGTTTGATGAGCCAAAGCATGATGATTGCCTGTAGTTTCCTAAGTTGATTGGCAGAATTGCCTAGTTAAAATAGGAAGGACTTACTGGAATTGGAGTAGCTTTTAGCTTTATGAAGCATCACATCCAGCCTCTGCAACAGCGATGCCATTACAGCTACGAGTATACCGGCCTTAATGATCCATCCAGATTCTATCCTGAGAAAACCAACACGTACGAAATAATGGTTTGGCTCAAATGGATGTTCAAGAATGTGAGCAGGATCCCCACGATTGTACAGGAATTCAGTGCCTCACACCTGCCAAAGCCTGTAAGTACCCGTGGCCGTAGCCCCTGGTACCTATTTGAAGTTTTCGAATTTGCTAACTTGTCTTTCTGTGTAGGAAGATGTTGCCCTATATTTCTCTGCTCCTCCTCCTCCCGGATCTGAAGATGCATGTGAATCCGCTCCTCATGTATTCACATAGGAAGTTATGAGGGGTGATGACCAGGAGGAGGAAGCAGTTGAGTCCTCTAGCGGCACTAGTTCTGATGTCGTAGAGCAATATGAAGTCAAGGCTCGGCCATCTGCTAAGGCCGGATTGTCCTTCAGGTTGAAGATTTGCTCAGCTATAGATGAGCTTGAAGCTGCGATCCCTCCACCACCGAAGGAGAAGCGGACCGTTGTTGCGAAATGGGTCGTGAAGAAGTTCGTCACTGCAGATGATGTGCCTTCCAAGGTTACCTATGAGGAAGGATGAGATCCTGAGTATCATATACTCCCAAAAGGTGTCTCCAATATCACCACCGCGTCCACTCTAGATGACGCTGGTGGTTCACAGGTGATCGAACTGGTGACGGATGCGGAGAAGGCAGCTACTTTGGCTGCTCAAGATAAGTCACCGGTGACCAATAAGGTGATTGAGATTGATGACGGTCCGTCACCTCACGATGCTACTGATGACCATTCATCTGGTCAAGTTGTGGACCCTGCCAACGGAAAAACAACTCAAGGACCAGAGGGAGTACTGCAAGCTAGTCGATCCCCCTTGCAGATGTACAGACCGCGCCCAAGGTACCCTCCCTGGGCATCAAGCTTGTGCACTTAATGGGAGAGCCCAAATTAAAGTTGAAAAGATTGTCTAGGTAATCTTGGCACTCTTGCGACTACTTGTTGTATCACGTTGTCTTCGCTACTTAACTTTGTGAGTTCTTGGTTTTGTAGGAAGTCCTTGGACGTGGAATTGTCAAGGCTTGGCGAAAAATCTAGTACTGATGGTCGAGTCAATGGCGGGTGTTGAAGTGCCAGCCCCCGAGCCATTTCCCAAGGGCCCAGTGACTACTCCTGGCATCGTGGCCTCTCTTGTAGTCCCCGAGCCATTTGTAGAAATTGAAATGGCATCAGCTCTAGAAGCCATGGCGATGGAAGCTATCATGGCTGGACCATCAAGTAGTCATGCCTTGGTGTCGCAAGAAGAAATCCATGTGAAGTTTGGAGCTGATAAGAATATCCGTCTGGAGGACATCCAATTGATCGACAACCCGTTACTGGACCCAGAAATGGTGTCAGTGATGATGGAGTCGCATCGTCACCTAGGCAACTATATGCAGGGTATATCTTCTTGCCCTTGTGTTGTTGGAGATAATCGATAAATTTGTGCTCATGAATTGACATGAGTATTGATTTTGTGCTACAGGACATCATTGAGCGCTCCCGCCGCAAGTGGCAGATGCTTGAAGCATATGGAGATACGGTACTTTGTGCGGAGGCGCTGGAGGCGGAGCTTGCCAAAAAAAAGGGTAGTCCCCGCACCCGCTGTAACACCCAAATTTTTAAAGAATTTAAATTCACTAAAATTTGCTCAATTAGGATGTCATTTAAATTCTTAGGCATATTAATTTTCATTTTCTCCAAATTAAATTAATAGGAGTTTATTGTGCATTCATGCTGGTGCATAATTTTTTGGTTGATTGTGTTTGAATCAAATTCAAATTTCAAATTCAATTTCAATTTCCCAAACCTTTCCTTTTCTCCTTTTCTATTTCTTTCTCTTGGGCCGCATCCTTCTTTTCCCCTTCTTTCTTTTCTTCTAGTGGCCCAGCGTCACCAGCTCCATGTTCCCTCGCGGCCCAATGCCAGCGCCTCTACCGGCCGCTTCCCCCTCGCTGGTCCAGCTCCTCTCCCCGCTCGCTCGCTCTCCTTTTTCTCCACAGCCCGTGAAGCCTCGCTGGCCCAACAGCCGCGCTAGCCTGTCCCCGCTTCGCGGCCACCGACAGGTGGGCCCCACCATCGTCTCCCACGTTCGGCCGGACTCCTGCTCGCCCGCAAATGCCGCCCGAGATCTCCGCGTGGGAGCCGCCTCCTCGGCCGATTTGAACGTGGCCACCCCTTATCCCTTGACGAGCAAGCCGCCGCCATCCGCACCTATTTAAGTCACCGCACCCTCCCGACCACGAGCACCCGCGCCAGCACCCGAAACCCTAGCCGCCGCGAGCTCCAGCGCCGCCGCCACTTCTCCGCCACCAAGCACCGCCCTCCGGTGAGCCTCAGTCATCATGAACTGCCAAAACGAGATTGCCTTGTTCTTCTCGTGCTTTTGGTGTTCACCGCGCGCGAATCCGAGCCCCGGAGCGCCGTTTTGGCCAACTCCGGCGACCCCGCCGCCGCTCGCCGCCTCTGCCCTTTTTTTCCGCCGCCACCGCGCTACCGCCGACGCGTGTGACCGTCAAATCCAGATCCAATGGCTGGTAGCAAGTCAACCAGATCGCGTACCGGTCAACCGCGTCGCGCCACGTCGCTTTTGCACTTAAGCCCTCGCCTTTTCCGTAAATCAACCTGCGGTCCAATCTAGTTCAAAAGTATTTGTGTTTTGGTCCTATTTTCTTTCGGTTTAAACCCTGAGTTTCTCTAAAATCAACCCGCCGACCATTTTGGAGTTTTTGCGTGTTAAACCTTCGGTTTATACGCGTAATTATGTATAAGCCCTCAGTTTTTCGCAGTTTGATCCTAGAAGTTTTGATTTTCTCGTGGAAAAGCCCCTGGATCTTGTTTTAATCATATCTTTTGCATCTTAACTCCGTTTTTCGCGTTCTTTATATCCACGTGTTCGTTTCAAAGCGTAGATCAATTTTACAAGCTTGTTTTCTCTATTTAATTGTGATTGGTGTACTTTTCTATTACTTTTTGCCCATGTTTGCTTGTATGTGCTCGTGTGACGCGTGTAGACATTCAGCAGTTCGAGGGATTTGAAGATCAAGCCTTTCAGGAGTACGAACAGCAGGAGCAAGGCCAAGAAGGCAAGTTGTGCCCTTGATCACTTCTTTCCAGTCCTATACACCTTTACTTTCTCGTACTCAACATTTATGCTATGCACATGTTAAGGTTAAATTGATGGGTCCCAATTAAGGTTCGCCTAGATTGAATTTACCTTTGCCTTGACCAACTGGGTTTACCTTTTATGTTGGGTAGCTCATGCTTAGTGCTTACTTGGTATATGGTGGTTTAACTGAACTCAATGTTTAATCTTGCTTTACTTCTGTTATACCTTTCATTAATACAAGATCACAAGTGTTTAATCGGAACATGGAGAACCACCCAGGAAAAAAAATGCTACCACAAGACTAAATGGCTCTGGTCTTGGCTGAATAATTAGAAACTCTAGTTTGAAGCGGTCTTACCGAAAGGGCAAGAGGGGGAGACAGTAGTTGGCGTATAGCACTTGCTCTCTTGGGAAGTGAGCTTGGCTAAGACACTATACCACTAGGGGACTGCTATATTCTGCTTGATCATGAAACCTTAGCGGATCACTTCTTATTAGGGAATCTTTGTAAAGGCCTCGTAGCATTCCTATGCAATCACACCTCAGAAGTGTGGTATGGTGCCTTGCAAACACCGCATGGTTGGGTCCAAAGTTCTTTTGAACTTTTACGTGACTTGTGGGTAAAGATGTGCCACCTCTGCAGAGTGTAAAATTGATTGCTCAGCCTTGCTCACGGTTAAGAGCGGCCTGGACCCTCACATGATAATATTATCGAAAGATGGACTTAAATTGTTGTCATTTCATGCATATGTTGTTTACTTTATTTATGCTCATGTCTAATTTCGGGTGGTATAAACTTATACTTAGTTAATTGCTAATAAAATTTGACCAACTTAATTAAAAGCTGATGCTAATTAAGCCTTAGCCATACCTTGATTTGCCTTACACTACACTATTCCCCACGACTTGTTGAGTACCAACCATAAGTGTACTCACCCTTGCAAAACCGCTGTTCAGACCAAGCTAATTTGGAGGAGTATTTGCACGACTTTGAGGAGTTCTAGGCGTATGGTTCTTCAGTCAGCTGCCTGTGGTGTCGTCGTCGTCTTTGGAGTTCCGCTGCGTGATAATTTAGGCTTGTGTTTTATTAAGACTTTCGGTCATGTAATAATGTTTAATAATCCCTCTATTCACCTTAGCACTGTCTTTGTTATTCACTATTGTCATACATGTGTGTAACTTGATCCTGGCGCACATGTATTGAAAGCACTCGGTTTTGTCCTTAAAATCGGGTGTGACAAAAGTGGTACGAAAGCACTGTAGGACATTAGCCTAGTTAGAAAATGGTTGTATTTAAGGATTATAATAATCTAGTAGCCATTCCTACCTTTTCTTAATTTAAATCTACTTAAATATTCTTAAACTTGATTTGTCTCATACTTGTTGCTATTTTTAATCCTTTATTTTACTTTTATCTTGGTTCAGTCAAAATTTTATTCTAAAATTCTTCCTTTTCTTTCTGTTAGATGGCTCGCACCCGGTTGACAGCACGCAAGAGCACCCGTCCCCCACGTCACGGCATCGCACCATATCACGCCATGGAGCCTAGAGAAGAGGAGGAAGAGGAGGTCTACTACTTTCAGCACCCGAGGGATTAGACTGACGAGGACGCCGTGCCCGTGGAGCAGGAGACAGCACCGACACCAGCACCTGCACCAGCCCCGGCGCCCGTACCTGTCATCGACATATCAGACAAGGAGCCTGAACCAGAAGAGCGCCCAGCACCGGAGCTAGAAGTAGCTGCACAAGCTCTTGAGCCCGAGAGATGGATCAGATGGGTGAAGGAGGACTTTGGACAAGGAGTGCACATGGCTGACATGCTGAGGTGGACTTGTCACCATTTGGGATATACCATGAGGCCTATCTACAAGTGTGCACGGTACACACACCCTCGCTATACTACGTTCTGGGAGTTGAAGGTTACCCTTCGTGAGGAGCATTAAAGAGGATGGGAGGTGGTGGCTGTTCACCATGATGTGGCGATGAGGAGGACCATGGAGGCCGGCATAGCCAAGGCAGCTAGGAGAGCGCTTGAGGTCCTCTCTCACGAGGAACGTCCACGGCTACAGTACACATATCTCTGGTACCTTATGCCAGGGCTTGTGGTGAAGCAAGGACATTCATAGCTACTCACGGTGATGTCGACATGGCCACGGACTATCTCCGCAAGTACCTATCTGCAACTCTCACCACCTTGAATGAAGCCAACAACACCCTCTTGGATACTCAATGGGAGCTGCATGAAGTTAGGTGGGAGAGAGATGTACTAGTTGCTTCTACGACAAGGGCACCGCCGCCGCAAGAGGATGCCGACTATCCCGCTTCGTCACCGTCACCCAAGCGTCCCCGCTATGACTCGCCCGGCATCGCTGCAGAAGATCTTTAGGAGTTAGGAGTGTTAAGTTTAAATTTTTTGTAGTCGTTAGTCGTCACTCGAGTGTGTTTAGTTTAAAGTGTGCTTAGATGCTTGGTTTTGTGCTAAATGTTTGAGCTGGATCTTTGTAATGAGTGCGGTATGTGGGGTAATTGCCACACAATACCGGTCTTAGTAATAAAAGTGCTTGGTTGGGTTTTAGTTCTGTTCTAAATCAGCTTCTAATCTTTCTTAATCTTGATCTCCCATTTGTCTAAATCTATCTGTCATGCAAGCTATGAGATGTTCAATTCTGTTCTCGTCATTAATCAACACGTAAGTACTGTTTTCTTTGTATCTCGAGCTACAGAGATCCAAATGACATGAAATTAGTGGGGTTAGTTTCAGAATTTCGTGGAGTATTTTATGTAAATTTTTCAGAATTTGTGGAGAATCTTTGTGGGAGATATGTGTGAATTATTAGAGCAATCAGAATCTAAAACTATCGACCGACACTGTTAGCTTGTTAATTTTGTAACCCGAGATCTAGATGTCTGATTGAGGTTATTCTAGTTGGGTTGGTTTACAAATTTAGTATGTTACAACTTGGTAATTTTTCACTAATTTTGGGCACTTCAACTGACGGCCACATCTAATTCAACAGAGCTAACAGAATCTGTCTTACTTTTATATCTTGTCGCTTTATCTTTCTCACTTATCTCTTCACACACATATCTAAATCTATTGTCTCTAACGCTTAGATGGTAAACACCAGGTCCAGATCAGGAGTTGACCACCCCGTAGTGCCTCATCACAGGAACAACAACAGCAATCCCAACCCCGCTCCGCAGCAGAATCAACAAGCACCTGCAGGGATGGAACAGTTCTTAGCCGCCCAGACTCAGCTCCTCGCCGATCTGACCAACACTGTGGCAGCCTTACAGGCTCAGCTGAACAACAACAACAACAACAACAACAACCAGTAGCAGCCGCCGCCAAGGGATAGGCACAGGGAGTTCATGAGCCACAAGCCCCCAACGTTTTCACACTCTAGACCCGCTAGATGCTGATGATTGGTTGAAGACTGTAGAGAAGATGCTGAACATTACCCAGTGTTCGGATAGGGAGAAGGTCCTGTATGCTTCAGGATGCCTGGAAGGACCAGTTGCAGATTGGTGGGATGCTTACACCACCACTCATGCCAACGCCAATGGCATTACTTGGGAGGAATTCAGGACTAACTTCAGGAGTCACCACATTCCTTTCGGATTGATGAAGCTCAAGAAGAAGGAGTTCCTTGCTCTTAAGCAGGGAAATATGTCAGTGGCTGAGTACAGGGACAAATTTGTCCAGTTGTCCCACTATGCTCCTGAAGATGTTGCAGATGATGAGCAGAAGCAGGAGTTGTTCTTGGATGGCTTGATTGGACCAGTCCAATACCAGCTGATGTCGCACACCTTCCCTAGCTTTCAGAAGTTGCTGGACAAGGCAATTGGCCTGGATCACAAGAGGAATGAGCTTGGGGAGATGAAGAGGAAGTTTAACTCTCAGTCATCATCAGGAAGCAACACTCGCCCTTGCTTTGCCCCACAACAAGGGACACAACTCCGTCCAGGGGGCCCGAGTGGGAATTTTGGGCAGCAGTCATTCCAGCGCCCCGCTCAGCAGCCATTTTAGCACCCCAGCCCCCAGTTCCAGCATCCAGGGATGCAGACTCCGCGCCCCAGCTTTCCGCAGAATCGCCAGATGACTCCTACCGGCGTTCTAGTGAGGCCTAATGCTCCAGTGGGCAACACTTGCTTCAAGTGTGGGGAAGTTGGCCACTATGCCAACGCTTGTCCTAAGAGGAGTATGCCGTCTACTCCCATGCAGAATAACAGCACACCTCGGCAGAATCCGCAGGCGCAGTAGTCAAGGAATGTGAACCAAACCCCGCAATGCTCTCAAGGACAACAAAACTATGTGCGTGGCAAGCTGAACTACGTGGATGTTGATACCGCTCAGGAGGCTCCAGAAGTTGTGCTCGGTATGTTTCTTGTCAACTCAGCCCCCCATCAGTTTTATTCGATTTTGGAGCATCGCATTCATTCATTACCTCCCACTATGTGGCCAAGCATAACCTTACCATCTGCACCATGAAGCAACATATGTTAGTTAGCTCACCAGGGGGGGAAATGAAAGCATCATATATGTGTCCGAAGGTCAATCTTAAGATTATGGGGGTAGATTTTTCAGCAAGATTGATAGTCCTCGACTCAAAGGGGATTGATGTAATTCTGGGCATGAGTTGGTTAAGTATGCATGATGCAACCATTCAATGTGCCAAGAGGTCGGTCCTATTGACAAGTCCAGCCGGTGAAAGAATTGAGTTTGTGGCTACTCTACCTTCAGCAGCAGATTGCACCGTTAATCAGTTGGCCGGAAGATCTTTGGAAGATATCAAAGTGGTGTGTGATTATCCGGATGTGTTCCCCGATGATTTACCAGGTATGCCACTTGACCGTGAAATTGAATTTGCTATTGATCTTTTACCTGGTACTGCACCTATCTCCAAACGTCCCTATAGAATGTCGGTTGAGCAATTAAAAGAATTGAAACAACAATTAGAGGAACTATTGGCAAAACAGTTTATTCGGCCTAGTTCATCACCATGGGGAGCACCGGTTATCTTTGTGCCAAAGAAGGACGGTACTCAGAGGATGTGTGTGGATTATAGGTCACTAAACGAGGTAACCGTCAAGAATAAGTACCATTGCCCCGCATTGAGGATTTGTTTGATCAGATGAGAGGAGCCAAGGTATTCTCCAAGATCGACTTGCGATCTTGTTATCATCAGTTGAAGATCAGGCCGTCTGACATACCTAAGACTGCCTTTACTTCGAGATATGGTCTCTATGAGTACACGGTAATGTCATTCGGGCTGACAAATGCTCCAGCTTACTTCATGTATCTGATGAATAAGGTATTTATGGAGTACCTGGATAAGTTCATTGTGGTGTTTATTGATGATATAATGATTTATTCCAAGAATGAGGAAGAGCATGAGGAACATTTGAGGTTAGTGCTTCAGAAGTTGAGGGAGCATCAGTTGTATGCAAAATTCAGTAAGTGTGAGTTCTGGTTGAAGGAGGTCCCTTTCCTTGGTCATATCATCTCCGACGGTGGAATTGCAGTGGATCCAAGCAAGGTGAGGGATGTTTTGAAGTGGAACCCACCGTAGACAGTAACTGAGGTTAGGAGTTTTCTTGCAGGCTACTATCGCAGGTTCATCGAAGGATTCTCCAAGATAGTGAAACCCCTCACTATGCTGCTAGAAAAAGGAAGGGAATTCAAATGGACAGAGGCATGTCAGGCCAGTTTCGAGGAATTGAAGTAAAGGTTGACCACCGCTCCAGTGTTGGTAATGCCAGATTTGCATAAAGGGTTTGACATATATTGTGATGCATCTCGACAGGGTTTAGGCTGTGTTTTGATGCAGGAAGGTCATGTGATAGCCTATGCTTCCAGGCAGTTGAGGAAACATGAGCAAAACTACCCGACTCATGATTTGGAGTTAGCCGCAGTGGTACATGCCTTGAAGATTTGGAGGCACTATGTTCTGGGGACTAAATGTCAGATCTATACCGATCACAAGAGTCTCAAGTACATCTTCACTTAGAAGGACCTTAATCTGAGACAGCGACGATGGTTAGAGCTTATCAACGACTATGATCTGGAGATTCACTATCATCCTAGCTAGGCTAATATGGTTGCAGACACTCTGAGTTGGAAGGATCATGTTAACCTGGCCTTAGCATTCCAGCTACCTGATGAGTTGATGAAAGAATTTGAGAGGCTTAACTTGAGCGTTGTTGCACATACTGAAGGAACAACGATGGAAGTGGAGTCGACGTTGGAGCAAGAGATATGAAAAGGACAACTTGAGGATGCCAAGGTCAAGGAAATTAAGGAGATGGTAAAGGAAGGAAGAGCCACAGATTTTACAGAAGACTCTCAGGGAACTTCATGGGTCAAAGGAAGAATTTGGGTACCCGATGTGGGAAATATCCATGAGACGATCGTGAATAAAGCTCATGATTCAGCCTATTCTATTCACCCCGGTGGTACCAAGATGTATCAGGATCTTAAACAGAGGTATTGGTGGCCCGGAATGAAGAGAGATGTAGCTGCACATGTAGCAATTTGCGACATATGTCAAAAGGTCAAGGCTGAACACCAGAGACCAGCTGGGTTACTTCAGCGATTGAAGGTGCCGAAATGGAAGTGGGAAGAGATTGGAATGGATTTCATCATGGGTTTGCCTCGCACCCGAGATGGGTATGACTCCATATGGGTCATAGTCGATCGATTGACTAAGGTAGCTCACTTCATACCGGTAAGGACTACTTACACCGGGTCCAAGCTAGCGGAGTTGTATATGGCAAGAATTGTGTGTTTGCATGGTGTGCCCAAGAAGATAGTGTCTGACAGAGGTACTCAGTTCATGTCACGCTTCTGGCAGAAGTTGCATGAATCTCTAGGTACAAGATTAAATTTCAGTTCAGCTTATCATCCTCAGACGGATGGACAGACTGAGAGAACAAATCAAATACTAGAGGATATGTTGAGAGCATGTGCATTGAAGCATGGAGGCAGTTGGGACAAGAGTTTACCCTATGCAGAGTTCTCCTATAATAACAGCTATCAGGCCAGTCTCAAAATGTCACCGTTTGAAGCTTTGTATGGTAGAAAGTGCAGAACACCCCTTTATTGGAGTGAGATAGGAGAGAGTCAGTTATTCGGACCAGAAATTATACAAGAGGCCGAGAGACAGGTCCAGATCATCCGAGAGAACTTGAGGACTGCACAATCCCGACAGAAGAGTTGTGCTGATACCAGGAGAAGGGAATTGACCTTTGAGGTAGGTGATTATGTGTATCTCAAGGTGTCGCCCATCAGGGGTATGCGCAGATTTAAGGTCAAAGGAAAGTTGTCACCTTGCTTTATCGGTCCGTTCAAGACTCTTGAGAGAGTGGGACAGGTAGCCTATCGACTGGAGTTGCCTAATAAGTTGTCAGATGTACACGACGTGTTTCATATCTCACAACTTAAGAAGTGCCTCAGGGTTCCCGAAGAACAGTTGCCTATGGAGGAATTGAATGTTCAAGATGACCTCACTTACACTGAATACCCCGTTAAGATCTTGGATACTTTGGAAAAGGTTACCAGAAACCGGACGATCAGGATGTGCAAGGTTCAGTGGAGTCACCATACAGAGGACGAGGCAACTTGGGAAAGAGAGGACGAGCTACAGAAGGAATTTCCCCATCTCTTTGCAGGATCTTCCGAATCTCGAGGACGAGATTCTTCTTAAGGGGGGTAGGATTTGTAACACCCAAATTTTTAAAGAATTTAAATTCACTAAAATTTGCTCAATTAGGATGTCATTTAAATTCTTAGGCATATTAATTTTCATTTTCTCCAAATTAAATTAATAGGAGTTTATTGTGCATTCATGCTGGTGCACAATTTTTTGGTTGATTGTGTTTGAATCAAATTCAAATTTCAAATTCAATTTCAATTTCCAAAACCTTTCCTTTTCTCCTTTTCTATTTCTTTCTCTTGGGCCGCATCCTTCTTTTCCCCTTCTTTCTTTTCTTCTAGTGGCCCAGCGTCACCAGCTCCATCTTCCCTTGCGGCCCAACGCCAGCGCCTCCACGGCCGCTTCCCCCTCGCCGACCCAGCTCGTCTCCCCGCTCGCCCGCTCTCCTTTTTCTCCACAGCCCGCGAAGCCTCGCTGGCCCAACAGCCGCGCCAGCCCGTCCCCGCTCCACGGCCACCGACAGGTGGGCCCCGTCATCATCTCCCACCTCCGATCGGACTCCTGCCCGCCCGCAACAGCCGCGCGAGATCTCCGCGCGGGAGCTGCCTCACCAACCGATTTGAACGTGGCCGCCCCTTATCCCTTGACGAGCAAGCCGCTGCCATCCGCAACTATTTAAGCTGCCGCACCCTCCCGGCCACGAGCACCTGCGCCAGCACCCGAAATCCTAGCCGCCGCGAGCTCCAGCGCCGCCGCCACTTCTCCGCCGCCAAGCACCGCCCTCCGGTGAGCCTCAGTCATCATGAACTGCCAAAACGAGAACGCCTTGTTCTTCTCATGCTTTTGGTGTTCTCCGCGCGCGAATCCAAGCCCCGGAGGGCCGTTTCGGCCAACTCCGGCAACCCCGCCGCCGCTCGCCGCCGTGTGCCATTTTTTTCCACCGCCGCCGCGCTACCGCCGACGCGCATGACCGTCGAATCCAGATCCGACGGCCGGCAGCAAGTCAACCGGATCGTGTATCGGTCAACCACGCCGCGTCGTGTCGCTTTTGCACTTAAGCCCTCACCTTTTTTGCAAATCAACCCGCGGTCCAATCTAGTTTAAAAATATTTGTGTTTTGGTCCTATTTTTTTTGTTTAAACCCTGAGTTTCTCTAAAATCAACCCACCAACCGTTTTGGAGTTTTTGCATGTTAAACCTTCGGTTTATATGTGTAATTACGTATAAGCCCTTGGTTTTTCGCAGTTTGATCCTAGAAGTTTTGTTTTTCTTGAAGAAAAGCCCCTAGATCTTATTTTAATCATATCTTTTGCATCTTAACTCCGTTTTTCGCTTTCTTTATATCCACGTGTTCATTTTAAAGTGTAGATCAATTTTACAAGCTTGTTTTCTCTGTGTAATTGTGATTGGTGTACTGTTTTATTACTTTTTGCCCATGTTTGCTTGTATGTGCTCATGTGACGTGTGTAGACGTTTAGTAGTTCGAGGGATTTGAAGATCGAACCTTTGAGGAGTACGAACAGTAGGAGCAAGGCCAAGAAGGCAAGTTGTGCCCTTGATCACTTCTTTCCAGTCCTATACACCTTTACTTTCTCATACTCAACATTTATGCTATGCACATGTTAAGGTTAAATTGATGGGTCCCAATTAAGGTTCGCCTAGATTGAATTTACCTTTGCCTTGACCAACCGGGTTTACCTTTTATGTTGGGTAGCTTATGCTTAGTTCTTACTTGGTATATGGTGGTTTAAATGAACTCAATGTTTAATCTTGCTTTACTTCTGTTATACCTTTCATTAATACAAGATCACAAGTGTTTAATCAGAACATGGAGAACCACCTAGGAAAACAGTGCTACCACAAGACTAAATGGCTCTGGTCTTGGCTGAATAATTAGAAACTCTAGTTTGAAGCGGTCTTACCGAAAGGGCAAGAGGGGGAGATAGTAGTTGGCGTATAGCACTCGCTCTCTTGGGAACTGGGCTTGGCTAAGACACTATACCACTAGGGGACTGCTATATTCTGCGCTGATCATGAAACCTTAGCGGACCACTTCTTATTAGGGAATCTTTGTAAAGGCCTCGTAGTGTCCCTATGGAATCACACCTTGGAAGTGTGGTATGTGCCTTGCAAACACGGCATGGTTGAGTCCAAAGTTCTTTTGAACTTTTACGCGACTTGTGGGTAAAGATGTGCCACCTCTGCAGAGTGTAAAATTGATCGATCAGCCGTGCTCACGGTTAAGAGCGGCCTGGACACTCACATGATAATATTATCGAAAGATGGACTTAAATTGTTGTCATTTCATGCATATGTTGTTTACTTTATTTATGGTCATGTCTAATTTCGGGTGGTATAAACTTATACTTAGTTAATTGCTAATAAAATTTGACCAACTTAATTAAAAGCTGATGCTAATTAAGCCTTAGCCATACCTTGATTTGCCTTACACTACACTATTCCCCACGACTTGTTGAGTACCAACCATAAGTGTACTCACCCTTGCAAAACTGCTGTTCAGACCAAGCTAATTTGGAGGAGTATCTGCACGACTTTGACGAGTTCTAGGCGTACGGTTCTTCAGTCAGCTGCCTGTGGTGTCGTTGTCATCTTTGGAGTTCCGCTGCGTGATAATTTAGGCTTGTGTTTTATTGAGACTTTCGGTCATGTAATAATGTTTAATACTCCCTCTATTCGCCTTAGCACTGTCTTTGTTATTCATTACTGTCATACATGTGTGTAACTTGATCCTAGCGCACATGTATTGAAAGCACTCGGTTTTGTCCTTAAAATTGGGTGTGACACCTGCTTATGAATTTTGATGGCACGGTCGCCGAGTACCACAATTGCATCCAGGAAATTACTGAACAAAAGGATCGCCTTGTTGGACAGAAAAGGTCCTTGAGCCAGAAAGTCAAAGGTAATAATTTGCTCTTGCAACTTGTGTGTGCTGATTCTGCTTTGTAGTCTTTGACCCTTTTTAAGTATCAACGTGTAGCTTTGAAGAAGGCCAAGAAGGATCTCCAGGCGCAGGTCACGGATTGGAAAAACGCTTATTACCATGTGACTGACCAGCATGACAAGCTCATTCTTCACGTGGAAAAATAGGAGAATCACCTTGAGAAGGAGAAGAAAATGTGCGAGGATGGTGAAGCTGACTTGGTTTGAGCCCTGGAGACTTTGAAGGACCATGAGGCAGATGTGGAAATTGCTTCGTTCACTTTGAAGAAAATTTGTGAAGCCGCCCAGCCCATTGCATATATGATAGAACCTCTAGTTGAAGGTGTGGAGCCACGTCCTCTCGCAGAAATACTCAAAGACGTGCCAGACAAGGTGACCGGCTATATCCAGAAGATGGCAAAGTCGATCTCCCAACAGGTGCTGAGCTTCGTGAAGTCATTCTAACCAGGAGCCAATTTGACACCCATTGCAGAAGGCATGGCGAACGACTGCTCTGATGAAGCCTTCAAGCAGTACATGCAGGAGATGGCCCTAATTGCGAAAGAGGTGGCCAAACTAGACCTTGAGTAATTCTGCATTTAAACAAACATTAGTATTGTAAATGAACAAGTAGTAATGTCTGTGATGTAAAGTAACTAAGTCTTTGTGCAATTTTTATTGCTTTGAGACTTGTTTATGTGCATGCTACGAAGAATTCTGAGTTGCACTTATGTAATTGATGTAGTTGTTTGCACAAAGGCTACTAATGTTAGCCTCATCAGATGCCGATATAGACCATTTGTAGTCAAGCTCTCCATCTTGAGAGTGCATGTACTCAGACTATCTGGGTAGTTGACCTTTGGATGAGTAGTCTTTTCGAGAATTCTTTGATAGAGCTCGTATTTTTACAACCTCTATGGGTTGTATTGACATATGCTCATGAAAATTCGGAGCTACAGGCTTGTTCTTACAAGCTGCGGCTAGATAGAATTGTCTAGATAGTGGTTGATCAGGTAGTTAAATAACCCCTAAGGATATGTAGACTTGTTTTTATAAGCTGAGGTGTAGTGATGTGGCCCAGAGTGCTGAATAGCTCATGGTGATATTGGGGACTTGTTATTACAAACCGTGATTGGACAATTTTTCCCAAGGAGCTGGATAACTTGTTAGAGTTGTGCAGACTTGTTATTCCAAGTTGCAATTGGACAATTTTTCCCAAAGAGCCGAATCGCTCATTAGAATTTTGCAGACTTGTTATTACAAGCTACGAGTTGGGAAATTTTGCCCAAGGAGCTGAATAGCTCGTTAGAGTTGTGCAGACTTGTTATTACAAGCTGCAATTGGATAATTTTGCCTAGAAAGCTGAATAGCTCATTAGAATTTTGCAGACTTGTTATTACAAACTGTGATTTGAGCAATTTTGCCCAAGGAGCTGAATAGCTCGTTAGACTTTTGCAGACTTATTATTACAAACCGCAATTGGACGATTTTGCCTAGAGAGTTGAATAGCTCATCAGGAGTACTGCGAACTTGCTTTAGTAAGCCGCGATGAGGCAGAAATAAGTAGTCAAATTATGATGAAAATATAACTACTTTATTGAATTGTAAATCTACAACTAGGGATGATTGGCCGATTACATGAATATGTAACTCTAAATTAAGGATAAAATCGATAGAGTTGCTTGATGTTCCATGAGTTGTCGACATCTTCACCAGAGGGGTATTGTAGCCTCTATGATCCAGGTCTAGTGACCTTAGAGACAATGAAAGGCCTCTCCCATGGTGAGTTGAGCTTGTGCAGCCTCTTGGTGTCCTGGATACGATGAAGGACCGTGTCGCCTATGTTGAACGAACGTTCTTTGATGTTTCAATCATGGTGGTAGCGAAGCCCCTCGAGGTATCTCGCGGACTGAATGAGTGCTGCACAGCAGGCTTCTTCGAGGTTGTCAATATCTAGATGCCTTGTTTCTTGTGCTGCACCTTCTTCATATTGCTTGACTATTGGAGACTTCCACATGACATCAGCAGGTAGCATGACTTCAGATCCATAGATGAGGAAGTAGGGTGATTGCCCTATAGGCTTGCATAGCCGGGTACGTAACCCCCAGAGTACATTGGGTAGCTCCTTGAGCCACTTGCCTCCCTTGGTATTGGAGATGTCATGCAACCTTTTCTTGAGAGTGTCCAGAACCATCCCGTTGGTGCGCTCAACCTGGCCGTTGGCCCAAAGATGAGCGATGGAGACATACTGGACATCCATCCCATTGTTCTCATAGTATTCCCAGAACCAATGGTTATTGAAGTTTGAACCTAGGTCCATGATTATGTAATTGGGGAAGCTGTAACAATGAACAAGCTCATCGAGGAAGTCAAGTACTTTGTCTGCTTTGGGCCATGTGACTGGCTTCACCTCGATTCACTTGGTAAACTTGTTGATGGCCACCAGAACTCGGTTGAACCCTCCAACATAGTTGGTAGAGTTCCAATCATGTCAAGCCTTTAGCATGCGAAGGGCCAAGATGGTGGTATCGTGATCAGCTTGTAGGCAGGGGCGTGTTGCTGCTTGGCGAAGAATTGGCACCCTTGACATCGTCGGACTAGTTCCTCAGCATCAGCGAAAGCTGTAGGCTAATAGAACCCTGATCTAAAAGCTTTGCCCACGATTGTTCGTGAGGATGCATGGTTGCTGCAGATGCCTTTGTGTATCTCCTCTGGGATATCCTTGCCATCTTGCCATGAGACGCACTCATGAGCACCCCTAATGATGTGCCTCTTCTGTATAGCTTGTCTCTGACTAGAATGTAATTCTTATTGTGTCGCGAGACTTGCTCTGCTTCCTTCTTTTCTGGAGGTAGCTTGTGCTCTTTGATGTAGTCGATGAAGGGCGTCGTCCAGTCTACGTCGATCATCATAACCTCTCGACTAGGTTCAAATGGACCAGGGTCAGTGGTTGGAGATGGTGCCGGCTCCGCCAATGGATGGCTTGCACAGTTCATAGATGAAGACCCCATCTGGTACTTGAGCTCGAGTAGATCCCAGCTTGGATAAGGCATCCACAGCTACATTGTTGTCGCGGATGACAAGGTGGAACTCCACACACCGGCCTCCGGGTACGAAAACGTGGGTGACAGACCCAATACGTGAAAATGCCTAACGAACGCGTGTTCGGCCATGTTGACTTGATTGCTCACCACCAGTGAGTCATCGTAGACCAACAATTGCTTGATTCCAAGCGAGACTGCCAAGCGGAGCCCATGTAGAAGCGCTTCGTATTCAACTTCATTGTTGAATACTTCCTAGAAGATTTGTAGGACGTATTTGAGTTGTTTTCCTTTGG
Organism: Setaria italica; assembly: GCF_000263155.2. Taxonomy (NCBI): domain Eukaryota; kingdom Viridiplantae; phylum Streptophyta; class Magnoliopsida; order Poales; family Poaceae; genus Setaria; species Setaria italica. The sequence goes on along the minus strand of NC_028451.1, from coordinate 26,150,673 downwards.
GGGATATCAAGAGTACTCCTGCACCAGCGCCTTCGAGCTTGAGTGACCCATCAAAGTAGATCACCCAATGCTCCCAGCATTTTGTTAGTGTTGGTAGTTGATTCTCCCGCCACTCTGCCATGAAATCGACTAGGGTCTAGGACTTAATAGCAGTCCAGGGCTTGAATTCTATGGACAACGCTCCAAGTTCAACTGCCACTTTGAGATCCTGCCTGTGACGTCTTGATTGTGGAGAATTTCTCCTAGGGGGAAGTCAATGGGAGGTGGTGACTGGTCGGTGGTGGCTAGTGAGCGAGCGTCAAGATTGACTGGGGATTCCTATGCATGCTCTCTGTAATAGAAACTTTCTTTTAAGACATGCACAACACATTTTTCATTAAGAAAAAGAAATGTTTGAATAGGTACAACAACAACATGACAACAATAAACTTGAAGAAATACACATCACTACATCCCAAAGCTTAGGAAAAACCCGTCACACAATACAAGGGACTCAAGACTAACGAAGCGGAAGACAACCAAGCACAAGTGTGAAGCTCAATCTTGCCGAGTGATGAGCAACCACAAAAGTTTGAAGATGATAGTGCACTGAGATGACCATTGTTAGAGAAGAGAGAGCGACCACCTTAGCTTCGATCCATAAGACAATAAACAAAACACATGCCACCATCACCAAAAGAACACCCTAGAGACAAACCAAGCAATGAACACCCTATAGACAAGATTATACAACCGCCAACACCAGCCAGAGCACCCACACTAATGGTGAAATCTGCATGATGAAGGTATCCTGAAGACAACGCCTCCTAGAAGGACATGACGCATAAGCGCGATCGTCGCCCATCCGACCTCAAGACTAGGTTTTCACCCAAGGATGTAAGGCCAAGGTCATTACAATACCTTTAGCAAGGTGAACGACATCCTCGAACATCGTTATTGTAAGTGTCAGCCAAAGCAAGGCAAGGCTTTCGCTCGTGACCCAAAGACCCACCCTTCATCCTGATTATCACCGGCGGTGTGGAACAAAGTGTTGGTGTTTAGACCCGGCAACCTACCGAGGGGGTAACCAAGGTAGTGTTTTGTGCATGGGGCTCACCGAAGACCAGGACCTCGAAGGTGAACTCAAACACACGATTTAGATAAGCTCAGGCCACTTATGTTGCGTAATACCCTACATCCTGTGTGCTGGTTGGATTGTATTGATTGATGATATGTTTGGAGGGGGTCCCTGCCTCGCCTTATATTGACGAGGGTAGGGTTATAGGTCGGTTGTTGTACAAGAGTACTAGTCGGATTCAACCAGAGAGTCCTACTCTAATTGCTATTAGTAGTTTCCTAATCCTTGACTAGTCCTTGTTTGCCACATAGACCACACCATCCTGCACCGTAGTCTCTATGTCTGATACGTCTTGGTGTACAACCCCATATTGTAGGAGTGTCCAAGCCTTTTGGTGGGTCCATAGATGTTTGGCCGACAAGCCCCCGAGTACTTTTTAGACACATGCAGCAGTCCCGAGTACTTCTGTAGACGTCGCTGACTAGTTTGTGGTGCTCCTTTGAGTACTCCATCAGATTGAATCTTCGAATGTGCTTGAGTACTGCCATGCAACTAGAAGGTGCTCAAGTCTCATTTAACTTAGTCTTGAATCTTGATATGTATGTGCGATTTGAAAAAATCGCACTCCATATGGAGTAGCCCATGAGCCTTAGGTTGAATCAAATAATTAGGCTAAGGGTCAATCTTGTAATTTCACATCTTTTGCCCCATAAAACCTGGAGAAAAAACTTTTTGTTCAATGGGCACATGGTACACAACCCCCAAGCCATTACACGACTAGTTTGGGTATAAGGATCAACCACTGGTCCAATGTGACCGTTCGCCTTCAGAAAACTTATCTCTTCCGAAGAACTTGGTAACCGTTCTGGTGATAACTGATGGCTTAAAAAATGGAATATTCCACATAATCTTCGCCGCTCAGTTACCTTGTGCCGTGGTTATTAATGATGGAGAAATCTTATCTGTTCCGTTTACCCAAGCTAGTGCACCTGAGCCATTCATCTTCTCCACTACCATCCTAGCACCGTTGCTTACACTCACTGAGCATTGTTGCCCTAGTGCCACAGCTTGTCATCCCGGAGTGCCGCCACCCCCTACTGTGTAGCCATCCAGCTGATGCGCCAGAAGACCATCAGAGCAATGGCACCCTAGAAATCATCCTCGAGCAAGGCGACAGAGTCGAAGAAGCGCAAGGCCACCAAGAAGGAGAAGGAGGTCTAGCTGCTGACGCCCAAGTACGGGAAGACCGACCAGACGGTGCTGCCAAATCAAGCCATGGCCTGGAAGCCGTCCACCTTGAAGGAGGTGGAGGTCCAAGTACTGGTGCGTGCCAATCTGCTCTAGGAAAAGGAATTTGCAGATTGAAGGGAAGCAATCGGAAATTCGTGGCCCTTTGAGGCCTACCTGAACGAGACAGTGATCTTCATGCACTTTATCGAGCGCGGGCTGGCACTGCCATCGTCCGAGTTCTTTAGGGGACTGCTGAGGTACTACCATCTGGAACTAGTCCACCTCAATCCCAACTCCATCTTGCACGTTGCCATCTTCGTGCACCTCTGCAAGGCCTTCCTAGGGATTCAACCCCACTTCCAGCTGTTCAGGAAGTTCTTCAGAGTAAAGTCCTAACCCCGGATGGACCACACACTAGTAATTGGAGGGGTGGGGATCCAGCTTCAGGAGCACTATTAGAGCCAATACAATGCGTGGATGGAAGTAATGGTGGTTTTACATTGCAAATCATGAGCCCCATCTTCCCAAGGTCACCGACCATCGTCCAGTGTGGAACAACCACTGGCTGGATGAGCTGAGTAGTTCCAACAGCTTTTAGCTGCCGGATCTGATTAAGAAGATTGCCCAGCTCAAGAAGGATGGTCTCACCGGTGTCGGCGTTGCCTTCAGCTTCATGAGGAGGTGTGTCCATCCCCTGCAGCTTCGTTGTACTGCGGGATACAACTACTCGAGGCCCAACAACCCGTCGAGGATGACGTCGGAGGAGCTGTCCCCTGATGAGGTGATGGCATGCTTGCAGCATTTCTTCAAGTGCATTATTGGTATCCCAGCGATCTTGCAGGAGCACTGCGCTGGGAACCCACCGAATCCTGTAAGTACCTATGACCTACAGCCCCTGAGTATAATTTTGACTTCTGTCATTGTACCGAGTAGTCTACTATTGCATGTAGGATGACTTGAACTTGTATGTCTCCACCCCCCTCCACTAGATCTTGATGTCACACCCCGTATGCAGTCCCTTGAGTTTATGCAGAGGGTGCTTGAGGAGGAGGAGGAGAAGGAAGGAGAAAGGAAAGAGTCGCTAGACTGGTCCTCCCTCAGCAGCTCTGGTTCAGAGTCTGCTGAGAAGTATGTTGTGATGCCCCGTCTTTTTGACAAGGTGGGTTCATCTTCTGGGATGTCCAAGTGCGTGGTGAAGGACATTTAGAAAGTCGATGTGGTGCCACCCCCGAACAAGGCGTGTACTACCGCTGCCAAACGGGCGGTGAGGAAGGTGTTAGCTGATGAAGTCCCCCATCAGGTAACAAGATCCTGAGGATCGAGTGTCTGTTCGTTGTTTGCTTTATCACCAAAATTTGACTTTGATCTTGCTTATGTGCAAGTAGTCAAGGAGGAGATAAAGGCAGAAGAAACGACTACTTTGATCCTGCGGCGGCGGAGGCTGCTGACTATACCAGAGGTCCCAACGTTAAGTACTCGACGAGAGGAGACAACAGCTAAGGCTAGCGAGGATGCGACTGTGATCCAGCAAGCCACGCCCAAGAAGTAATCACCTACCGTCAAGGCCCTGCGCGTGGGAACTGGGCTGTAACACCTGCCATGTTAGTCATCAAAGTGACTTGGAGGAGTTGGAAGCAATTCAAGAAGAAAGGAGAAAGGAATTGACCGAAAATCAAATTCGGGTCAAATTTGGCCGAAATTTGAATTTTGAATTTGAAATTCAGAAAAATTCGGCGAAAATATGAAGTGGAAGTATAAAGATGATTAGAACTCAAGGGTCAAAAATTTGGGATAATATTTGATCCTAAACACTCAAAAGAAATCAGAGAAGGAAATGAAAAGCTACGTTTACTATTCACCGTCCGAAAACAAGAAATCAGAAAAACAGCTCAGAGTCCATTTTTGGAAATTGAATTTTGATAAATTTCTCAAATAAGTAAATCAGGAAAACTATACCATGTTGAAGTATGAATTTTGGACTCCTAAATCTGGGTGTTGTTGATCAGGAATAGCAGAGGGAACTATTTCAAATGGAAGCCTAAAGTTGGCACTTTGTCACAATCGGCAGCTTTGCTGGAATTTGGTTAAGTCTGAAATTGGTATTGAGTGCATGACTTTAGAACCAATTTCTGGAGAAATTTCCTTAAAAGTGAGCAGATGTTTTTGGACATTAGTGTAATATGGATTATGGAGAAGGTAAATGAATAGTTGTTGTCCAGAGAAAGTGGAAGGTTTGAATTCAAATTGGAGCCAAAAGTCAGCAATTGAGCAGATTTCGAGCTCCTTGCCGAATTAATTCTAAGTCTGGAAAACATAATGAGTATCTATTTTTGAAACCGAATTCTGCCCAATTTTTCAAGTAAGTGAGCAAAGGAAACTAGACAGAGGTGAAGTATGATCCTTGGAAATGTTTAATAAGATGTTGTTGCTCAGAGATAGCAAAAGAATCAAATGTAAATCAAAGCTCAAAGTCAGCACTCTAGCTATTTCGGCCAACTCTCGAAGCTGCATAAATTCTAAGTCTGAAAACCGTGTTAAACAGCAATGTTTGGAGCAAATTTCAGGAAAATCCAGTGCAAAGGTTATATGGTTTATGGTGCAAAATGGAATCCTTATTAGTTGTAGAACACAAATAGGGAGTGGTTGGCCTATACGAAATACAGTTGAGCTACTGAAATTTGTGCCAAAGAAGGGTAAATGACCACATGTGAAGACTGTCGAAACTGAATTGTCTGAGTTCAGTTACAGGAGGTCCTGGCCGAACTTGGAGCTCCAAAAACTTGGTGTTAGGGTGCTCATCTCGGGTAAAGGCCAATCTATCAAATGTAGTGCTCAGATTACTCTACAAGATTGTTTAAGGGATGTTTGAGAGATTGGGTTCGGATTTGCCGATTTTTGAGACTTAAACCTGTAGACTGGGAAGAGATAAGGAAAGCAGAACAGCATAACAGAGGCGACACAAGAACCGTGCCGCCGCCGGCATTTCGAAGCACCGGCCAGCACACGGCCACGTCCGCGCTCACGCAGGCGTGCAGGTTGTCAAGGTGGCGCGCATGCACGGTGAAGACTCACATCTCTACCGCTCTGCCTCATTCGTTTAACCCTCCGCTTCTTCGTCTGCCATGCGAGCCAGAGCTCGGTCAAGCGACGACGCTGCCGGCCAATTCACCCACGCCGCTGTCTCCCCTCCCGTTCCACCCATCAAGCAGCTTCCATAACCCCTCTATGACACCCCCAACCCAACCGAAGTTCATCTCCCCGTCGGCAAGCCAGTAATCGTCGCCATACTGGTCCGCCCGCCGCCACCACCATCCGCCGATGAGCTTCCTGTGCCGTCCTTTTCTCTTCAATTTGTGGATCCTATTCGCGCTGCGGGGTCGGATAGGAGCCATAGGGGGAGGTCAAGGACCCGGTTGTGCTGTCATCTGGTGAAGCCACGGCCGGCAACCGGCCAAGCCGCAGCCGCCCGTGGAGGGGCCGGCTCGGGCCGCCTCCCGGCGAGCGGGCGGTGGGCGCAGGTGCGCCTGGCCTGGGGCGCCGCCGCCCCGGTCGGCTCGACCGCTGGCGAGCCGCCATCGGTCGGGACCCCGTCCCGTTTTGCCGCCGGCGTGCGTCCCTGTTTTGGCGCAAGGAAGAAGAACCCAGGCGCCAGGGGGTTGTGAGGAGAAGAAGGAAAAGGAAAGGCCAGCCGCCGTTTTGGGCCGAGAGAGAGATGACGGCCCAGCTAGCCCGCGCTGTGTAAAGAAAAAGAAAAGAGGGGCCACCGTCCGTTATGGGCCAAGGGGAGGTGTCGGCCCAGCTGACCGCACGGTGCAAAAGAAGAAGGGGAAGGCCGGTGGGCCGTTTGTTGGCTTGGAAAGGAAGTGGGCCAAGAGGCCCAGGTGGGAGTAAAGAAGAAAGAAAGGGGGGAAAGGTGGGCCGGCGGGTGAAAGAGAGAACCGGTGGGCCGTTGAGCGTTGGGAAGGAAACAAGCCGTGCGGCCCAGGTGAAATTAGGGAAGAAAGAAAAAGTGGGCCGTCCGGGATTGAGAAAGAAGAGAGAAGGGAGAACCGGCCCAAAAAGAAGCTACCGCAAGAAGGCCCACTCGGGAAAGGTTAAGTTGACGGGCCACCTTTTGGCCCAAGGGAAGATTTCGGCCGTGGGCCCCTCTCGTCAGTGAAGAAGAGAGGAAGGAGAATAGGAGGCCGGATGGGCCCTAGGTGGAAGTGATAGTGGGTAGAAGAAGGTTAGGTGAGACAAGTTTGGGCCGGGGGTTTTAAATAAACCTTAGGTTTTTCCTTTATTAGATAAATAGATTAAATCCGGTTTTCACCATTTAATTCACAGGAAATTCTAGAAGTATCCAAAATTAGTGAAACCAATTTTATTAGGATTGTTTTATTTTCCTTTATGCATTAAAATTCTTAAACCCTAGGGAAAATAATAAAAATTTAGGTATTTATTTAATGCCTTTTTATGTAAGGTATTTAAATAAATGCTTAAACTTTATTAAATGTATAAAACGGGAAAAATGCTTTATTATCCACAAATTATTATTAATTCATAGGAATTAGGATTTTGAGATTAGAAAATTATTATAATGCTTTTAAAAATAAATAAAAAGGTCTAAGATAGGATTAGTAAAGGAAATAAAAATGATGGGTTAATCTTTGGGGTTTTCGTGTGTTGGCTTGCAACTTTATCATGATAAATTGTATAGTCCTTGTTGGCTTGCAACTTTATCATGAAGGAAAGTTGTATAGCCTTGTATTCAAAAAGTTTTGTATCTCTAACTTCTGCATATACAGAATCGTAGACGTCACAACTCCTGAAGAGGAATTCATGGAATTCAGCTGGAGATGGACAACATTCGCGAAATGTGGAGTGCCTCTTTTATTAAAGAAGTTTTCCGAAGAACTAACCTTTGTTGATCCCAGGCAAGCCCCGGTGCATTTATACCTATCTATTTTGGAGTCGTTATTTCATGTGACTAGTTATAGGTTATTTGTTTATTGTATGCACTAAGTCTAGGAGTTGAATGAAACCTATTCTTGTGTATGATCATGCCTTGATTTAAGGACATCTTTGCCACTTGTTCAAATCCTAGAAACTACCCAAGTCTAGAATTGCTTACTTGCTTACATGATTGGTTTACCAACCTTAAGGAAAACTCTTAAGTCATACATGTTGCTTATGAAGGACAGTTTGGAATATGGAAAGGGACAGAAGCTAGAGATGTAGTTCTGTCTGTTAGATTAATTTGGTTAAGGACCGATTCGTGTCTTAACCATTGATCAAGTGATAACATCTGATCACTTACTGGGTATGGGACCAGTAAAGCCCAGTAGATTAGTAAATTCTATGATCAGGAATGCTTCGTACTCGCATTTGACGTGCTGGAGATTGGCAGGGGTGTAGCCTGAAACTCACATGGAGATCAGGCCAGACATGGGGTCCCATGTGGGGGTGCATCCCTGGGTCCGGGTAGTTGTATTCCTAATCATTGACTTTGCTAATCGAGAGGTTGTGAGATACGACCGGAACAGTCATATATTGCTGGTGATCGGGGTACTCTCCTGCAGGATGTAATTAGATCCGGATCACCGCAATTCTCGGTTATGAATGCACTTGATCGCTGTTGAGCATCGTAGTATGAATTCATGCAATATAAAATCTCCTGTTGTCAAGTACTGTATGACTTAACCGTTGTGGTTGTTTTTACTTCTGCTATCATTTAGAATGGTTAGGTAATAACTTAACCCAATTAAAAGATAAAACTAAGGTATCACTTGTAGTAAGCTTTTCGGCAAAAATTGCATTAGCCAAGTACACCAAAAAGCTAAACATACACTTCCAAATAAAGCTATTATATTGGTTAGTCGGGTAAGACTTGCTGAGTACTTCGTACTCAGGGGATCCCTTGTTGTTGTTTTCAGAAAGCCAGCAGGGACCCGCCGAAGAGGAAGCTCCGAAGATCTAGGGTATCTTATGAGTCTCATGATACCCTAGAATAAAACTTAGATGTTTATCTTTCTTCCGGACCGGTTTATGTTTTAAATTCTTAGAACCACGCTAACCTGCACTATTAAGTTTGTTTCAAACTATGGTTGTAATATATCGTACCTTTGTTATGTCTTCAAAAATGTAATATTTGTTGATATTATCCCATCGCGGATTTTATCCTGATGTATGGTTATGAGACACGCCGTGGATCCTTCGAGGAGTCCTAGGGACACTCGACGGACTACCGGACTTACGCTGTTTTAGGTGCGTTTCGGATAATTGCCGTTCTAACGGCGATTAGGCGCACTTAAACCAGCTTAAGTTGGGCGGTTCCGCCACATGGGCCCTCACTCAGGATAAGGAGGTCCACCCAGTAAGTATTCGTGTACTAATATCAACTTGATGTCATCGAGTAGTATCACCGAGTAGTGTGTCATAATAGTTGTCTTGTTGTTGGAGATCCGCTAGCATGAAAACCAAGGGCCCGAGCATGAATTATGGTGCTGATAGCAGTAACCACTCAGCCTAGGAAGTCATCCCAGAGTGTGGTGCTGATGGCAGTAGCCACTCAGCCCTCAAGCTTGCCTTGGAGCCCGCTGTTTTGCTGCTAGAAGATCAGCCTGCATCTGAGGTTGCCCCTGGTGCGGTATCTCTTGTTGTAGCTCTTATGCATGATTTTTTATCATCACTTGACATTTTTGTAGTACTTGCCCCTGAGCTGCCGAAGGCCGAACCCGTCACGGAGAGTACTTACGTGATGGTGACGGAGCTGGTGGCCATGATGTTGAACCCGGATGCTGAGCTGGAACCGGAGGCTAGGGTGGAGCCAAAAGCCGAGGTTGAAGTGGCAGCCGCTGGTGAAATTGAGGCCGCACGTGTAGCCCCCGAGCCAGAGGCTGACGTGGAGGCTGCCGGGATGCTACAAGTGCTGGTCGTTATCCTGCCATCCTTGGCGGGGCCATCAACTTGTCACGTGGTGACTACCTCCTTGTCGTTAGAGGTTGGTCCATCGACTACCCGGGCGATGGTCCCTCTCGGTGCGCCGGGTGCCGAGGAGCATGATGACATGCAACTCCGTCCCGTGGTGAACCGAGAGCGAGACTGGCTGATAGCTGACCCCCTAGCCACTGTGGATTTTGAGACCACACTAATGGACATGTACTGCCAAGTTGGCGAGTACACACAAGTAGGCTTTTACTGCTACTCTTGATCTTTGTTTTTGAATGGTACTTGCTACTGAACATGAGTACTTACTCTGTTGTTGTAGACACTGATTCAGCACTCCCGCAAGAAATCAAGGGTTCTCGAAGTAGTTAAAGACACCATCCAGCGAGTCGAGGTGCTGGAGCAGAAACTGGCCAAGGAGAGGCAGTACTCATCCCAGCTTCTTATGAAGTATGATGGTTAGGCTGCTGAGTACTGGAACCTCTTGCAGAAAGCTGATGAAGAAAATGATCGGCTCTAGATACTCAATAGAGGGCTGAGGACCCAAAATAAAGGCAAGTTGTTATCCTTCGTTGTCTCCTATAGTAATAGCTTGTCCCTAGCAGTGTTGAATTGTGTTGCGTCTTTGTGCTTGCAGAGCTCACCAAGAAGAATAACGATCTCCAAGGTCGTGCCGTTGACTGGCAGGTGTCCTACCGGGTCACTGATGAATTTGACAAGGTGACCAAGAAGTATGAAACCTTGGAGCACGAGTTCAATACGGAGAAGCAGTTGCGCAAGGACGGGGAGGTCCAGCTTGTTGATCTAATGGAGAAACTCCGAGTGCAGCAGGCTGTGCTGGAGGTTTATCAAGTCGTTCTTTTCCTTAGTTTTTTACTTGTTTCTCATTGTTCCTCCTTTTCAGGCTATAATTGCTTGAAAGGTTGTTGTTGAGAGGCTTCAAGAGAAGGAGAAAGACACACTTAGCCATAGCACTAAGGTTATGGAACTTGGTAAGGTTGCTAGGCTAAAAAAGAAAAATACAGCTTTAAATGATCTCAAGACTTCGCTTTCTGAGGCCAATGCTGATTTGAAAAACAATAAGGATTTGTTTGTGAAAACATGCAGCGACCTCGTTCAGAGAGTGGAGAGTTTAGAGAAAAATTCACATGATAATCTTGGAATTTGGAGAAGTTGCACAATACCATCGGGAAGGATTCAACAACAATCTCATATTTGAAGAAAGCTTGTGACGTGATCCATACACTTGTCAAGAGCCTCGAGGACTAGAAGATTTTTATTAATGAAGCAGAACAGATTTGCACAAATTCAGAATGGATATAAAGTTGCTTTAGCGGAGTTTGGTGCTGAGCCCCTTCCTTTCCCTACCGATAAGGGCGCCAAAAAAATGTTCGATTGGATGGAAAAGGAGTTTGAGTATTTGCTCGGGGTTATTACCGGAACTAGCGACTATGTTACCTCTTTTTGCTACGAGGGCATGCTTAAACCATTGGAGAATGAGGGCTGCTCTGATTTTTTGAAGTTTGGGGCACACAGCTACCAGTTTCCTTTAGCCTTGGAGCTTGACAAGCAAGAAATGTCCAAGAACATTAAAGTTGTGAAGAAAAATTTCATGACACAATTCTGGATAGCTTCTGGGCACGATCATGCAAGGCTAGCTGCCCAAGATTGACTTGCTATATAAGATTTGAGCTCTTGGCTCTTGCTTTTAGGCTAGGTCCTGCGCAGAAATGCAAGTCGACCTTGCGTAGAAATGCAAGGTAATAGCCTATTTGAGGATTGATAATCATAAGATAGAGGGGGAATTGTATTTCATTAGAATGTAAAAGGTTTACATGGATCCGCCTTATTAAAAATGTTGGCTCCAGTGTGGAGCCCCCCTAGCAAGGGAAAGAGTACGGTCCGTTTGTGGAAAAATAAATATGATAAAGTAAACTTTGTGCCCTCGATGTTGTTTATAGACTCACAAGTCGAAGGCTTTTGTGCGTATAGCTACAGTGGGTAATATTTGCGTAAGTTGTCCACATTTCAAGAGTGTGGTAACTCTGCTCCAAGCTGATCTGTGAGGTAAAAGGATCCTGGCCTGTTGCTTCGAGTAACAGCATATGGCCCTTCCCAAGTTTCTTGTAACTTCCCAAGGTTCTCCCAGCTTTTTCTATGTCTGATAACCAAATCCCCCACCTTGATTTCTTTTTTCACTACCTTCTTATCCCACCACCTTCTTGTTTTTTCTCGGTACTTGTCAAGGTTCTCTGCCATTTGTAGTATGTCAAGCTCTATCATGTCTTTATCAATCTTTTCATTGTCTGAGTTAGCCTCGATCTTTAGCACTCTCAAGCTTTCATCCTTCATTTTCTCAGGCGTCATTGCCTCAGAGCCATATAAGAGCCAAAAAGGTGTGAAACCTATTGCTCTTGATGTTGTGGTGTTGTGAGACCATATTACTCTTGGGAGCTCATTTACCCATTTTCGTTTCTTTTGATCGACCAAGCATTTTTTGATACTTGAGAAGGTTATGTCATTTGCTCTTTCTACAACTGCATTGGATTGAGGATGATATACTGAGGAAAATTTTACCTTAGTTCCTATACTTGTACACAACTCCTTGAAATCACTACAATCGAATTGCTTGCCGTTGTCCACTATTAGCTCTCTAGGAACCCTGAATCTGCAGATGATGTTCTGCCAAAAGAACTTTTGCACAGAGCTTGAAGTTATGTTTGCTTCATTCTACTTAGTTCATCCTCATCGTGAGGCTTGAAATGTCCCCTGAGATAGGCCATGAGGCCATCTAATCAAATCTGGTGATGGCATTTATAACCTTCGAGGTTGGCTCTTTTGTTGATGGTAAATGGATGGCTTTGTAGAAGACATCAGGAGGCATAGGTTTATTTTGTGCCGCTACTTTTGCTAGTTTGTCTCCTTCATCGTTTTTCTACCCTTGGGATGTGTTGTACGGTGAATCCCTTGAAATATCTCTCCATTGATCTTACTTCGGCTAGGTACTTCATGAGCTCTTGCTCTCTAGCCTTGCTGTTTTTCTCAGTGTGCTCTTGAATTACTTTTGAGTCTGTTTTCACAATAAATACTTGTGGGCCCAAGACCCTCATTTTTTAGCCCCAAGAGTAATGCTTCATATTCAGTAATGTCGTTGGTGGACCTTGCTTCGTTTGTGAGATCAAGCCTTGCGGCGTATCTGATTTTCAGACCCGATGGTGAGGTGATCATGGCGGACACTCCAGCCCCCTTGTCACACCAATCCCCATCGTAGTGTATGATCCATGGTGCCTCGATCTCAGTTTGGCTAATACATGGATATGTCCAGTCGACTATGAAATCAGCTAGAACTTGAGATTGATTGCGCTTCTTTTTTCGAAGTCCACCACGTACTCAGACAGCTCTGATGCCCATTTTGTTATTTTCCCGAGGCTTCCCTATTTGTGAAGAGGTCATGAAGTGGCTGGTTGGTGACTACCACTATTCGGTGACCTTCAAAATAATGTCTTAGCTTGCGTGCTGCCATGATTACAACATAGGCAATTTTTTGTAACTGTGAATATAACAGCTTTGAGCCTGAGAGTGCTTCTGATGTGAACTAAACTAGTGTTTATTTTTGCTTGCCCTCGTTTTTTTTCACTTGCACCAAGATGGCACTAACTACGCAGTTCGAGGCTGACAAGTATAGCAACGAGGGGGACTTTGGCTCGGGCGGGCAAAGTTTTGTCATGTTTGTTAAGTAGTCTTTTAGCTCCACAAAAACTTTGCTTTGCTGCCACCCCCCCTCAAATTTCTTGGGACTTCGCAGCACCTGGAAAAAAGGCAGGCTCCAATCAGCAGCTTTTGGGATGAACTTGTTGAGAGCTGCTATTCTTCCTATTAACATCTTTTTACCAAGGTTGGCTCTTTCATGTCAACGAGGGCTTGAATTTTTCCCGGATTAGCCTTGATGCCTTTTGTTGAAACCAGGCATCCTAATACCTTGCCTCGTTTAATTCCAAATACACATTTTTCTGGATTCAGCTTTAGGTTTGTTGCCCTTAGGTTGGCAAAGGATTCTACGAGGTCATGAATATAATCCTCTCATTTGTCACTTTTTACAACAATATCGTCTACGTAGGCTAGGATGTTTCTTCAGAGTTGCTTGCACAGGACTATTGCGATCATTCCTGAAAAAGTTTGTCCTACATTCTTGAGCCCCTCGGGCATTCTTACAAAGCAGTATGTCCCAAATGAAGTTACGAAACTTGTCTTTTCCTTATCTTCTTTTTTCATTCGAACATGGTGATAAACTCAGAACATGTGTAGTAGTGACAACATTTCACTGTTTGTAGCATCATCTACAACTTTGTCAACCCTCTCTAGTGGGAAGTCATGTTTTGGGCAGGCCTTGTTTAGATTAGTGAAGTCTACACACATCCTCCATTTGCCATTTTTCTTCTTAACATAGACTGTGTGCCAACCAGTCGGGGTACATAACCGGGCGTATCACATTGGCATCAATTAGCCTGTGAACCTCTGATTTGATAGCTTGTATCTTGTCTTCTAACATTCTTTGAAGTTTTTATTTTTTGGTCTTATGCCTTTTTTTATTTCTAGCTTGTGTTCTGTTATATCTCTATCGACTCCTTGAAGATCACTTGTGGACCATGCGAAGACGTCCTTGTTTTTGATTAGGAACTCAATTAACCTTTTCTCTTCATCATGCTCGAGGTTAGCCCCAATTATTACAGCTCTGTCTAGAATGCAATCATCTAGCAGCACCTTCTGGTTTCGCTGTCGGCGCTCACTTTCACCTTTTCTTTGTCTCTTTTAGGCTCAACGTGTGGTTTTTCTTTTCTAATGGCTCCGCCTTGTCAGGGCTTACTAAGTGGTGTACATTTTTCTGGCTCGGGGTTGCACCTTAGCTGTTTGCTGGTCACCATAAACTGTGATGACACCTTTCCTGGCTAAGATCTTCATACACAGAAATAGCTGTCTTATCACTGCGCCAAATCTAATGATAAATCCCCTGCTAAAGATAGCAAAGTATGGATAGTATATCTCCACAACGTCAAACATTATGTGTTCTGTTCTGGCGTTGTCTAAGTCTCCAAATGACATCGGAAGTGATATTTTTCCCAAGGCTCGAACTGTCTTTCCCCCGAAGCCAAGCAGTGGCACTTCTGCCGGCTGTAGCAGAGGAGGATCAATTTTCATTTCTCTAAAAGTGCTCACAAAAATTATATCCGCTGAGCTTCTGTTGTCAACTAGCACCTTTCCAATTTTCTAGCCAACCACAATAGCCTTGATCACCATCGCATCATTATGCGAGGCTGTCTTAAGTTTTAAGTCTTCTTTGGTGTAAGAAATAGGTATGTGTGCCCATTCTGGCTTAGCTAGTGTCCCGTCAGGGATGATGCAATGGACTTGTGTGAAGTAGTTTTGCCTTTGTCTTTTATTTTCAAACTTAAGAGAGGATCCACCTGCTATTGGCATGATCATGCTGTAGGTGGGCAGGGCATTTGAATTGGTTTCTGCGTTTTCGAGTTGCGAGGATCCTCCCGATATTGGCATTATCATGCCATAGGTGTGTAAGGCTTTGGGGTTGTTGTTTTGAGTATTGTTAGGCTCCGGGTTAGGTATCTACTTGGGTAGGTTTGGTGGAGGTAGCGGTATTTTGTGTAGAGACTGGGAAGGTGCGAAGCTTGCAGTTTGCGAGGCTTACTAACTTTGGGGTTGAAACTGCGACGAATGTTGCCACATCATGTTGGGTTGGTGGTTGAATGAAGGGTTGGAAAAAGAGTTTGCGAGGTTGGTATTTGGTTTGTATGTGGCTAAGCTTAGAAGTATGGCTGTTGTGGCCAAAAAGACGTATGGTGGATGGTTTTAGGTGCTGCGGCAGCTCCTTTTTCTTCGGCTATTTTTTCGAGGGTTGTTTTTATTTCTGGGCAAAAATCGGTTGCATGATCTAGTTGCTTGCCGTGAAAACTGCAATAAAACATTTGAGGTTGACTGTTTTGGTTGTGCAGCCTCTGAGGTCCTCTGCCTCGGCCCCTTCCTCTTCTGGTGTGGCAGCCTCTCTGCCCATTGCCATAATTTGCTTGCTGTTGTCGTTGAGGCTGTCTACTATGATCTTGATTTTTTTTGTTGTGAGGATTGAGCACCCTCGACTGGTAGCACGTGTTGAGCTGGGTGTGGCTGTTGGTGTTGTGCAAAATTGTATCTCGAGGCTTGCCAATTTTGGTCTTTTTGAGCTTGCCTTTGGCAGTTTCTTTCCATCGCTCTTTTTCTGTGATCCTCATCTGACCTGCAATACCTTTCCAACTTGGCGAACAAAGCTTCCATGGTTTTTAGCTTTTCTCTTGTTAGATGCAAAGCTGTTGAGCTTGGCGCTAGCCCTCTGATGCAGGCTGCTATGACTACGCTTTCGTCCACACCCGGAGTTTGTGACTTCCATTGCACAAATCTTCTGACATAGTTGGCCAGGGGCTCTTTGTCTTTTTGGATGCAATTAAACAAGTCGCTCGGGTCTGATGCCGCTCGATGGAAGCCTTGGAAATTTTGTATTTGGTTTGTCTTGAGGTCTATCCAACTGTAAATTGACTGTAGTGGAAGTAGCAATTACCAATTCAGCGCTGCTCCTTCGGGAGCTATGATTAGGGACTTAGCTAAAACCACATCGTCTCCTTCAGCAGATGCTACTTCAGCTTCGTAGCTCATGAGTAACTGGCAAGGGTCATTTTGCCCATTGGATTTTGGTAGTGTGACCGCCCTGTAGGTTGTAGGCCATGGGGCCGTTTGCAAGCCCAAGGACAACGGAGAGTTTTTATCAATTGTTACGTAAGCATTTGTCATCACTGGGACGTTGTGCCTAATGAGGTTGGGATTTGCATGGGGGATAGGCGTGTCATTCATGACATGGTGCTGCCTCAAAAGTGGTGGTTGTGGTGGTGTGTTTTGCAAGTATTGCAGTTCATCCAACTTCGCTTGCAATTCCGCTAGCTGATTTTTTGCTTGATTTAATTTTGCTATTTTGCTGGCCGCTAGCCGTTGTGCTTCCAATTCTTGAGCCAATCTTTCCTTTTCTTTTTTCAGGGTTTCGAGTTGCTTTAATACTGAGGCTAGTTCTTTTTCTACCTCCCCAAGTTGATCATTTCTTGTGCTTGTTTCTGGTTGTGCTTGGTTTGAAGTCACCGCCTCGACTCTTTTCTTCTCACTTCTTGTTCTAAAACTAGCCTCGATTCTTTTTAGTTTCTCCAGGGTGTCTGTGTTGTTTTGATCAATACAAACAAGCCCTCTCTCTTGCTCCCTTTCACCCTCGATAGCTTCCAACGCTGTGGTCTTCTTCTTTGGTGTTGGAATCATGGGTTGTTATGTGGCTGAGAACACGGTGGGTGCCCCGTTGGTCTCAAAGGAATTTGACACCAAACAGATTTATGAATGGAATGAGATAACACTTGGAAGTTCTGAAAAAACAATGAGTCTCCCTTCACAACGGGGTAGGCCTCCCCTTTTATAGTGACCAGTGAGCCACTTTACATTCCGAAAAATGTCCTTTCTCAACCATTACATTCCAAGGATATGCCATACACAAAGGTCATTGTGGTAATACGTACAAATTGAATTCCTCAATGTAGTCACGTTTCTCACGCTTTCATGTAGTCACCCTTCTCACGTCTTCATTTAGTCACGCTTCTCATGCCTTCATTTAGTCACGCTTCTCACGCCTTCATGTAGTCACGCTTCTCACGCCTTCATCCTTTCAACCACGGGACTTCAACTTCGCGCCAGAGAAGAATGCCCAACCTCATGGCACTTGGTCCATCGTGCTGCTCCAAGAGCTTCTAACCTCATGATGTCTCCCTTGAAGTTTTGTTCCTGAGTAAAGAGTAAAAGAGGTGAAAGCTTGGTGTTCGAGACCGACTTCGAACACTCGAGGGTTAGCCCAACCAGTAGCTATCAACTTCAAATCCCCAAAGTAACAAAGAAGATGTGAGGTTAAGCGAGTTTTATTCCTTAGTCCAGAACTTGCGAGGTTAGAGAGTTTTTACCTACGAACGGCGCTCGAGGTTGTTTAGTTTTTTTGGCAAAATCCCCAACACATTTTATATGAATTTGCCGTTTGGCTGTGCATCATTGATTGCTTAAATATGTCTATTGCTGTGTCATAATAACTTATTTCTTCTCTTTTGGTTCAGCTTTGTTTTGTACAGTGGGGAGTGGAGAGGAGGCAGGTTGAGTTGCAGATTAGTTCTAAAAAGATTCCATTTGCTGACCAGATCAGCCGGTCGGTCGTTTGGACATATAATCGGCTGAGCTTGATCCCTAATCCATCAGCTTGGTTGTAGCTAGCGTCTAGTCTGGATGAGATATCGACGACTTCTTGCGAGAAATTAAATCGTAACATTATTGGATCAATGATGCTGGCTTGGGCGTGTTGCGCAGTTTCTTTTCCCGGGATGCATTCCATGCTTGCACGTCGAGGCAGCCTCTGGTAGGTAGACGGCTAGACGCCAACGCGATGTTCCGAGATGACAGCAAAGATGCCAACCTTTCGACTAATTGTTTACTACGTTGATCATTATCGTAGGGCCCCTTGAATGCTAAGGGCCCAGTTAACATTGTCAATCCGTAAGATACGAATAAATTATTCGATCAAACACATTTTGCTTCCTATAAATTTCTTCGCTAATATATAGTTCTACCACTGCATCCGATCTTTCCATCGTGTCCTGCTGTGCATCCCTCCTTCCTCTAGCTTCCTACCCAGCGCATCGATCAATGGCCTCTGGGAATGCCGCTGGGCTCAAGACGGCTACTGTAGCCTGCATCCTGCTGGTCCTAGCGGCGTCCATGGTTCCAACGCCGGCGAAGGCTGGTTGTGCTTCCGCTTGTGTTGACGCATGCACGAAGTATGCTGAAACGTTCTGCTCGGGCTTCAACGTCGCCTCATGCTCAACGCCGTTTCCGCTGGGGAAGACATGCCAAGACGTGGTGGCTTTCCAGCCGTGCGTGGCCAGCTGCTACCAAGGCTGCACCACTGGACAACTCGCAGGTTGCATTGTTTGACGGGAAGTGCGTGCCTTTTTATTACTTGTGCTTGTGTCTGCTTTGTTTCAGAGTCATTATTACTACTGCAAAATAAAGGTGCATATATAAGGCATCCTACTACCGTTGTAGTTCCATGCATGCATGGAGCTGAATGTTGAATGAATGGCTTGTGTGGTTTTGCATGTAATGAAACATGTAATTTCTCTCTCGGGGTTCAGCAGCCTCAAGGGGAATTTCATGCGTGAGCCTATTGTAATAATTTGTAAAATGATGTTTTTATTTTGTTGGTCTCAAAGAAATTTGACACCAAACAGATTTATGAATGGAAAAAGATGACACTTGGAAGTTCTGAAAAAACAACAAGCCTCCCTTTACAACGTTGTTGGGCTCCCCTTTTATAGTGACCGGTGAGCCACTTTACATTCTAAAACTATCATTTCTCAACCACTACATTCCTAGGATATGCCGTACATAGAGGTCATTGTGGTAACATGTACAAATAGAATTCCTGCACGTAGTCAAGTTTCTCACGCCTTCATGTAGTCACGCTTCTGATGCCTTCATGTAGTTACGCTTCTCACGCTTTCATGTAGTCACGCTTCTCACGCCTTCATCCTTTCAACCTCGGAACTTCACCTTTGCACCAGAGAAGAATGCCCAACCTTGTGGCAATTGGTCCGTCGTGCTGCTCCAAGAGCTTCTAACCTCGCGACGTCTCCCTTGAGGTTTTGTTCCTATGTAAAGAGTAAAAGAGGTGAAAGCTTGATGTTCGAGACTGACTTCGAACACTCGAGGTTTAGCTCAATTGGAGTTTAGTTATCAGCTTTAAATCCCCAAAGTAACAAAGAAGATGCGAGGGTAGGAGTTTTATTACCAGAATTGCTTCCATAAGAAGTTGCCAGGTTAACTGAGTTTTGTTCCTTGGTCCAAAACTTGCAAGGTTATAGAGTTTTCACCTACGAATGACACTCGAGGTTGTTTAGTTTTTGGATGATCCCCAATAGTAGCCCCTCATGGGCGAGGGTGGACTCCGACGGGCCGAACCCGCGACAAAGGATCACTCTATCGAATATGTGAACCTCAAGCGTCAGAGGAGAGATGAGCCAACGGTTAGTTTTTGTGTCTGTCGTGTCGATTTCTGATTGGTTGTCACTTTGGCTTCGGTTCAAGATTCAAGGCGTCCATTCACGCCTGTTAGCGCATCTATAAAAGGCAGGGGGTGCAGGTCGCTTGGGGTTACCCTCGTGTCTTACTGTGGACTTGCGCATCGGTTGCTTAGTTCTTTGAGATTCGTGCTTCCTCAGCTATTTTCGTTGACCTTCAAAGCTTCAAAGGTATTGCTTTTATCTATATTTTTTCATTCTTGTTTAGCTCTTGCTTTATTGTTTTCCTTTGATGTACATTTTATGTTTTGTTCAGCTGGCTCGTATTATGCAGACCGTGAGGTCGATGACTGCTGAAGAACTAGCAGAACTAGCAAGTTTGCGTGGTGATGTTGCCGAGGGACAAGAGGCTCATGAGGTTGTGGTTTCTTCCAATAGTGATAGCGGAGAAAATTTTACAAACGTTGAGGCTGACCCATCCGAACTAATGGCCAGCAAGGATGATTTCCCTCTGACCCTTCATTTTGGGCAGTCTTTGGTTTCTCAAAACACGATCGATTTTTATGTCAGCAAGGGCTATTTTTCCGAGGGTATTGCTAGGCCTCCCGGTGATGAGCTTGTGCCAAAACCCGACATTGGTGAGGCTGTGTTTTTTAGGAACTTCTTTACCGTTGGCTTGTGGTTTCCCTGTGATAAGATGCTACCTCAGATTATGGATAGATATGGCACAAAGCTTCATTAGCTTACACCAAATTCTTTTGTGGCTCTTTCTAAGTTTTACTGGATCGAGTGCACATTTGGAGGCATGGTCGACCTTGATGGTTTTGCGAGGTTGTTCAAGTTTCATGTTCAGAAGAATAGAGTTGAATTTGATGATGAGGATGGTGCTTTTGAGACACAGTTCAGTTGCTACATGTTTACAACCCAGAGGAAGAATGAGAGAAAGAAGATTTCTAGGGTCGAGCTCTCTATGGCACAAAAGAATAGATGGGACGATGAGTGGCTCAGCTACTGGTTTTACATCAAGGTGGACATGTCTGAGGCTGCTGGTTATGGTCAGCCGTTCTACCAGTTTTTTAGCTGGATGTCCCCCCTGAATGTTACAAGTGCTCGACCATTCCTAAGGACAAAGGCTTTCCGGACTTGCGAGGATGCCTTTGTTCTTGCCTATTCGTCGATTGCCGGGCGAGACCTGGATGAAGATGATGATGAAGAAGGATTTTTGGACAAGGACTTGTCTTTGGCTTCATCCTTCCACCTTAAGGCCAAGGAAAAGTCTCCTCCAAAGGAGCTACACCCTGAGGATGTTGCTGCTGCCAAGATGGACAAATCTAACCCGATGCTTGCCTAGCCACATAAAAATGTCCTCAAACTTTCACATAAATTAAGCCTTGTTTATTCTAGCGGTGCCTCTATTAAATTTTTGATGGAATTGCAAAATATTGTTGGCACAGCTAGAGAGGCGTCTAGCGAGCCCTCGATGCTTCTGGGAGTGGACCCTTTACCCGAGGGCTCTGCTTTGCCTCAATCCGTTGTTGACTCCAACAAGGCTTTTGGCACCACTCTTAGGGAGAAATTGTTGTCTATTCATGTGCTTGAGTTAGCTGAGAATGATGATCCTTACAATACGCCGCTACTGTGGGGTTCTAGGGACTCACTCCATGCTGTAGATGAAATAGCAAAGGTAGCTTTGGGGAAGGCTAAAGCTGATACTTCTGATGAGGTTCCTGAGGAGGGCGAGGTTGTCGAGAAAAAAGATAAAGTTCCGCAAGTCGCTACAATGGCTAAGCCCTCTATTGAAGATGATTCTCGAGGCAGTGCATTTGACCCCGAAAGTTAGTGTTTTGACTCTTTTGCCTTGTTCGTTCTTTGTTTGCTTGCTTACTTGTATGATGTTTTTCGTTTTGATAGAGTATGAGAAGTCTTTGTGGTGTTTTGATCCTGATCACTTAACCAGAATAATAGCTACCCTCGGATATAAGGTATTGTTTCTGTGACTAACCAGGTTTCGGTGGTTTATCAAGTCATTCTTTTCCTCATTGTTCCTCCATTGCAGGCTATAATTGCTGGAAAGGTTGCTGTTAAGAGGCTTCAAGAGAAGGAGAAAGACACACTTAGCCACAACACTAAGATTATGGGACTCAAGGCTGAGGTCGCAAGGCTAAAAAAGGAAAATAGTGCTTTAAATGATCTCAAGACTTCACTTCTGAGGCCAATGCTGATTTGAAAAAGAATAAGGAATTGCTTGTGAAAACATGCAGCGACCTCATTCAAAGGGTGGAGAGTTCAGAGAAAAATTCTCAAGATAATCTTGGCGTTTTGGAGAAGTTGCGCAATACCATCGGGAAGGATTCAACAACTATCTTATATTTGAAGAAAGCTTGTTCCAAAAAAGATACGATGATCCGTACACTTGGCGAGAGCCCCAAGGACCAAAAGATTTTTATTGATGAAGTGGAACAGGTGCTGAAGACCAGATTTGCACAAATTCACAATGGATATAAAGTTGCTTTAGCAGAGTTTGGTGCTGAGCCCCTTCCTTTCCCTACCGATAAGGGCGCCAAAGAAATGTTCGATTGGATGGAAAAGGAGTTTGAGTATTTTCTGCCTCTTTTTGCTGCGAGGGCATGCTTAAACCATTGGAGAATGAGGGCTGCTCTGATTTTTTGAAGTTTGGGGCACGCAGCTACCAGTTTCCTTTAGCCTCGGAGCTTGACAAGCAAGAAATGTCCAAGAACATTAAAGTTGTGAAGAAAAATTTCTTAAGACAATTCTGGGCAGCTTCTGGGTGCGATCATGCAAGGCTAGTTGCTCGAGATCGACTTGCTATATAAGGTTTGAGCTCTTGGCTGTTGCTTTTAGGTTTGCATCTTTTCTAGTTGTTTTCTAACTGGTACTGCTTTGAACAGGCCAAAGGAGAGGACTCGAGGAAAGAAGGTGAAGCTAGCGGCTCCGAGCAACACGAGGTAGAAGCTTGAGGCTGGACGTGGGTTGCTTCAACATTTAGGGTCATGAAATGAAACATTTGGTGTCTGTAATATTTGATGGTTGGAAACATTTGGTGTACAAGATGCCTGTTTGATCTTTGCTGTTTAAACATAGTTATTAACTATTATGTTCGTTATCTTTTTCGTGCTTTCTGCTCGTGCGCTATCACTTACGAATTCTTTTTCTTCGAGCATAGTTCTATGGTTGGTTGTTGTGCCAGGTGCGTTTGCTGAGGTTTCGAGGCCCTTGGCCCTTTGAGTCTCGAGTTTTTGAGGTTCGAGTCTTGGTTAAGCGATAGAAATTCTTTTCCAACTTGTAGCAAAACTCATAGCAGAAAGGAATAAACACTATTTTTCTTTCGAAAAATATCAACCCCCCATTCCTTTATGCGAGGGTTTGATTTAGGTTACTAGAGACTTATGATGTTCAATCATTTGTTGGACTTGAATTTTTTATTTTGATCTATTGCCTTACTGTATTTTTCACGCAAAGGGATGAGAGCCTTTCTGGTAAAAAAATATCATCCTCCCTTTTCATTCTTTTGTGTGAAATATATTGTATGGTGCCTTTTCGATTAGAGGTTATGCTAAAGTTTGTGTCTTCGAGTATTCTAGAGATAAGTCGACAAAAACTTGTCCTTGAGTTTTGTTGACTTAAAAAATTAACGTAAAGTTGGGTCGAAATTGCAACTCTTGGTTGCTTCGACCGTAAAGCTTAGAAATGCAAGTTAATAGCCTCTTTGAGGCTTGATATTCACAAGATAGAGGGGGAATTGTATTTCATTAGAATGTAAAAGGTTTACATCGATCCGCCTCGTTGAAAATCTTGCCTCCAATGTGGAGCCCCCCTAGCGAGGGAAAGAGTACGGTCCCTTTGTGGAAAAATAAATATGATAAAGTAAACTTTGTGCCCTTGACGTTGTGTATAGATTCACAAGTCGAAGGCTTTTATGAGTGTAGCTACTATGGGTAATATTTGCGTAAGTTGTCCACATTCCAAGAGTGTGGTAACTCTGCTCCAAGCTGATATGCGAGGTAAAAGGATCCTGGCCTATTGCTTGGAGTAACACCATATGGCCCTTCCCGAGTTTCTTGTAACTTCCCAAGGTTCTCCTAGTTTTTTCTCTTTTTGATAACCCCCCACCTTGATTTCTTTCTTCACAACCTTCTTATCCCACCACCTTCTTGTTTTTTTGGTACTTGTCAATGTTCTCTGCAACTTGTAGTATGTCAAGCTCGATCATGTCTTTATCGATCTTTTCATTATTTGAGTTAGCCTCGATCTTTAGCACACTCAAGCTTTCATTCTTCATTTTCTCAGGCGTCATTTCCTCAAATCCATATAAGAGGCAAAAAGGTGTGAAACCTGTTGCTCTTGATGTTGTGGTGTTGTGAGACCATATTACTCTTGGGAGCTCATTTACCCATTTTCCTTTCTTTTGATCGACCAAGCATTTTTTGATACTTGAGAAGATTATGTCATTTGCTCTTTCTACAACTCCATTGGATTGAGGATGATATACTAAGGCAAATTTTACCCTAGTTCCTATACTTGTACAGAACTCCTTGAAATCACTACAATCGAATTGGTTACCGTTGTCCACTATTAGCTTTCTGGGAACCCCGAATCTGCAGATGATGTTTTGCCAAAAGAACTTTTGCACAGAGCTTGAAGTTATGTTTGCTTCATTCTGCTTAGTTCAGCCTCATCGTGAGGGTTGAAATGTCCCCTAAGACAGGCAATGATTGAGGCCCTGTAATCAAATCTGGTGATGGCATTTATAACCTTCGAGGTTGGCTCTTTTGTTGATGGTAAACGGATGGCTTTGTAGAAGACATCAGGAGGCATAGGTTGATTTTGTGCCGCTACTTTTGCTAGTCTGTCTGCTTCATTGTTTTCTACCCTTGGGATTTGCTGTACGGTGAATCCCTTGAAATATCTCTCAATTGATCTTACCGCAGCTAGGTACTTCATGAGCTCTGGCTCTCTAGCCTTGCTATTTTTCTCAGTGTGCTCTTGAATTACTTTTGAGTCTATTTTCACAATAAATACTTGTGGGCCCAAGGCCCTCATTTTTCTTAGCCTCTAGAGTAATGCTTCATATTCAGTAGTGTCATTGGTGGACCTTGCTTCGTTTGTGAAATCAAGCCTTGCGGCGTATCCGATTTTCACACCCAATGGTGAGATGATCATGGTGGAGACTCCAGCCCCTTTGTCACACCAATCCCCATCGTAGTGTATGATCCATGGTGCCTTGATCCCAGTTTGGCTAATGCATGGAGATGTCCAGTTGACTATGAAATCAGCTAGAACTTGAGATTGATTGCGCTTCCTTTTTGGAAGTCCACCACGTACTCATCTGATGCCCATTTTGTTATTTTTCCCGGGGCTTCCCTATTCGTGAGGAGGTCATGAAGCGGCTGGTTGGTGACTACCACTATTCGGTGACCTTCAAAATAATGTCTTAGCTTGCGTGCTACCACGATTACAACATAGGTAATTTTTTGTAATTCCGAATATAACAACTTTGAGCCTGAGAGTTCTTCTGATGTGAAGTAAACTAGTGTTTATTTTGGGAGTTCGCAACACGTAGAAAAAAGGCAAGCTTCATTTAGCAACTTTTGGGATGAACCTGTTGAGAACTGCTATTCCTCCTATTAACATCTTTTACCGAGGTTGGCTCTTTCATACGAACAAGGGCTTGGATTTTATCCGGATTAGCGTCGATGCCTTTTGTTGAAACCAGGCATCCTAGTACCTTGCCTCGCTGAATTCCAAATACACATTTTTCTGGATTCAGCTTTAGGTTTGTTGCCCACATGTTGGCAAAGGTTTCTACGAGGTCATGAATATGATCCTCTCGTTTGTCACTTTTTACAACAATATCATCTACGTAGGCTAGGATGTTTCTTCGGAGTTGCTTGCACAGGACTATTGCTATCATTCCTAAAAATGTTTGTCCTGCATTCTTGAGCCCCTCGGGCATTCTTACAAAGCAGTATGTCCCAAATGGAGTAATGAAACTTGTCTTTTCCTTATCTTCTTTTTTCATTCGAACATGGTGATAAACTCAGAACATGTCTAGTAGTGACAACATTCAATTATTTGTAGCGTCATCTACCACTTTGTCAACCCTCTCTAGTGGGAAGCCATCTTTTGGGCAGGCCTTGTTTAGATCAGTGAAGTCTACACACATCCTCCGTTTTCCATTTTTCTTCTTGACATGGACTGTGTGCCAACCACTCGGGGTACATAACAGGGCATATCTTGTCTTCTGATATTTTTTGAAGTTTTTGTTTTTTTGGTCTTATGCCTTTTTTTATTTCTTGCTTGTGTTCTATTATATCTCTATCGACTCCTTGCAGGTCACTTGCAGACCATGCGAAGACATCTCTATTTTTTTTTGGAACTCAATTAACCTTTTCTCTTCATCGTGCTGGAGGTTAGCCCCAATTATTACAGCTGTGTCTAGAATGCAATCATCTAGCAGCACCCTTTTGGTTTCGCCGTCAGCGCTGACTTTCACCTTTTCTTTGTCTCTTTTAGGCTCAACGTATGGATTTTCTTTTCTAATTGCTCCACCTCATTGGGGCTTCCTAAGTGGTGTACATTTTTCTGGCCCGGGGTTGCACCTTGGTTGTTTGATTGTCACCATAACCTGTGATGACTCCTTTCCTGGTTGGGATCTTCATACACAGAAATAGCTGTCTTATCACTGTGCCAAATCTATTGATAAATCCCCTGCTAAAGATAGCGAAGTATGGATAGTATATCTCCACAATGTCAAATGTTATGTGTTCTGTTCTGGTGTTGTCTAAGTCTCCAAATGACACTGGAAGTGATATTTTTCCAAAGCCTCAAACTAGCTTTCCCCCGAGTAGTGGCACTTCTGCCGACTGTAGTAGAGGAGGATCAATTTTCATTTCTCTAAAAGTGCTTGCAAAAATTATATCCACTGAGCTTCTGTTGTCAACTAGCACCTTTCCAATTTTCCAGCTAGCCACGATAGCCTTGATTACCATTGCATCATTATGCGAGGCTGTCTTAAGTTTAAAGTCTTCTTCGGTGAAAGAGATAGGCATGTGTGCCCATTCTAGCTTAGCTGGTGTCCCATCAAGGATGATGCAATGGACTTGTCTGAAGTAGTTTTTCCTTTGTCTTCTGTCGTCAAACTCAAGAGAGGATCCACCTACTATTGGCATGATCATTCTGTAGGTGGGCAAGGCATTTGAATTGGTTTCTATGTTTTGGAGTTGCGAGGATCCTCGTGATATTGGAATTATCATGCCGTAGGTGTGTAAGGCTTTGGGGTTGTTGTTTTGAGTATTGTTAGGCTCCGCTTTAGGTATCTGGTTGGGTAGGTTTGGTGGAGGTAGCGGTATTTTGTGTAGAGGCTTAAAAGGCGCAAAGCTTGCAGTTTGCAAGGCTGGCTAACTTTGGGGTTGACATTGCGGCGAATGTTGCCACATCATGGTGGGTTGGTGGTTGAATGAAGGGTTGGAAAAAAAGTTTGTGAGGTTAGTATTTGGGTTTGTATGTGGATAAGCTTAGAAGTATGGCTGTTGTGGCCAAAAAGACGTATGGTGGATCGTTTTAGGTTCTGCGATAGCTCTTTTTTCTTCGGCTATTTTTTCAAGGGTCGTTTTTGTTTCCGGGCAAAAATCGGTTGCGTGATCTAGTTGCTTGCCATGAAAAGTGCAATAAAACATCCGAGGCTAATTGTTTTGGTTGTGCGGCCTCTGAGGTCCTCTGCCTCGGCCTCTTCCTCTTCCGGTGTGGCAGCCTCTCTGCCCATTGCCATAATTTGCTTGCTATTGCTGTTGAGGCTGTCTACTATGATCTTGATTTTTTTGTTTTGAGGATTGAGCACCTTCAATTGGTAGCTTATGTTGAGCTGGGTATGGCTGCTGGTGTTGTGCGAAATTGTATCTCGAGGCTTGCCAATTTTGGTCTTTTTGAGCTTGCCTTTGGCGGTTTGTTTCCATCACTCTTTTTCTATGATCCTCATCTAACCTGCAATACCTCTCCAACATGGCGAACATAGTTTCCATGGTTTTTAGCTTTTCTCTTGTTAGATGCAAAGTTGTTGGGCCTGGTGCTAGCCCTCTGATGCAGGGTACTATGACTACGCTTTCGTCCGCACCCGGAGTTTGTGACTTCCATTGCACAAATCTCCTGACATAGTTGGCCAGGGGCTCTTTGTCTTTTTGGATGCAATGAAACAAGTCACTCGGGTCAGTGCCACTTGATGGAAGCCTTGGAAATTTTGTATTTGGTTTGTCTTGAGGTCTATCAAAGTGTAAATTGACTGTAGTGGAAGTAGCAATTACCAATTCAGCGCTGCTCCTTCGGGAGCTATGATTAGGGACTTAGCTAAAACCACATCATCTCCTTCAGCAGATGCTACTTCAGCTTCGTAGCTCATGAGGAACTGGCAAGGGTCATTTTGCCCATTGGATTTTGGTAGTGTGACCGCCCTATAGGTTGTAGGCCATGGGGCCGTTAGCAACCCCAAGGACAATAGAGAGTTTTTATCAACTGTTACGTAAGCATTTGTCATCACTGGAGCGTTGTGCCTAACAAGGTTGGGATTTGCATGCAGGGTAGGCAAGTCATTCATGACATGGTGCTGCCTCGAAAGTGGTGGTTGTGGTGGTGTGTTTTGCAAGTATTGCAGTTCATCCAACTCCACTTCCAATTCCGCTAGCTGGTTTTTTGCCTGATTTAATTTTGCTATTTTGCTGGCCGCTAGCCGTTGTTCTTCGAATTCTTGAGCAAATCTTTCCTTCTCTTTTTTTAGGGTTTCGAGTTGCTTTAATACTGAGGCAAGTTCTTTTTCTACCTCCCCAAGTAGCTCGTTTCTTGTGCTTGTTTCTGGTTGTGCTTGATTTGAAGTCTCCACCTCGACTCTTTTCTTCTCACTTCTTGTTCTTAAACTAGCCTCGATTCTTTTTAGTTTCTCTAGGGTGTCTGTGTTGTCTTGATCAATCGAAACAAGCCCCTCTCTTTTGCTCCCTTTCACCCTTGATAGTTTCCTGCGATGTGGTCTTCTTCTTCTTTGGTTGTGGCATCATGGGTTGTTTCGTGGCTAAGAACACGGTGGGCGCCTTGTTGGTCTCAAAGGAATTTGATGCCAAACGGATTTATGAATGGAAAGAGGTAACACTTGGAAGTTCTAGAAAAACAATGAGTCTCCCTTCACAACGGGGTAGGGCTCCCCTTTTATAGTGACCCGTGAGCCATGTTACATTTCAAAAAAATATCCTTTGTCAACCACTACATTCCTAGGATATGCTGTACATAAAGATCATTGTGGCAATGTGTACAAATTGAATTCCTCCATGTAATCACAGTTCTCACACCTTCATATAGTGACGCTTCTCAGGCCTTTATGTAGTCACGCTTCTCACGCCTTCATCCTTTGAACCTCGGGACTTCACCTTCGCGCCAGAGAAGAACGCCCAACCTCATGGCACATGGTCCATCGTGCTGCTCCAAGACCTTCCAACCTCATGATGTCTCCCTTGATGTTCTATTCGTGAGTAAAGAGTAAAAGAGGTGAAAGCTTGGTGTTCGAGACTGACTTCGAATACTCCAGGGTTAGTTCAATTGGAGTTTAGTTGTCAGCCAATAGTTATCAACTTCGAATCCTCAAAGTAACAAAGAAGATGTGAGAGAAGTTGCCAGATCTTTCCATGTCATTTGATTCGCTTTGATTTTTTTTCAAGTTTTCCAGTGGGGATAATACATTACCACTACTAGAAATATAAGCATTTGTCCTACACTACTAATGTTAGCATTAGTACCGGATCCAAATTTGGAGTCCCCAAAGGCTTTTTAGTACTGGGTCATAACACCCTAGGTGGTGTTATCACCCAGTACTAATAAGCCTAGAACTTTTAGTACCAGGTCATAGCACCACCCGGTAGTAAAGGATCGCTTTTAGTATCGGGTGGTGTTATGATCCGGTGCTAAAGGTCTCTCCGTGGGTTGCTTCAAAAGGAAAGTGGTAAGGAACACTGCTAGGGAAAGCGTTTTCAGTACCGGGTCCAAACCCCTGTTTAGTACCAGTTGTGCAACTAGTATTGCTAAGTCGGTACTAAAGGGGGTCCTTTAGTACGAGTTCAAATAACCGTACTAAAGGGGGTCATTTAGTACCGGTTGGGGAGACCAACCGGTACTAATTTCTTTTTTTTCTTTTCTGTTTCTTTATTGTATATTAGTATTTTGTATTTATTTCCTTTACATATACTAGTTCTAATGCACAATATATATAAAGTTGTATTTGATCTATAATATTACATTTGAGATAATATTATACATAGACATATTGTGCATACACATATATGAATAATATTACATTGCATCAACTCTCCAAGTTCAACATTTTCAATCAACTATTCTAAACCCGAGTCCTGACGGTGATGCAGATTTGATCCATCATTATGGAACTCTCCCACTGGATTTACTACCTCGTGTAGAGAAATCCACTGAGTTGTTCTTGAATTGCCCTGATTTTTCTATCTCAAGGAGTTCTTCCTTCATATGCATAATCTATGTTATTACCAAAGGTTATTATATTAGATTAATGGATCTGCACAATTAGAAATAATTTATTGTTAAGAAATTTGTATACGTACACTAAATTTGTGGTCAGTTATATGCTTGGGATGTATAAAGCCATGGAGGAACTCACATACGTAGTATCCGCATAAATTATTCCCCGGATTCTATCTCAAACACTATATATATGGCAAAAGAAGTTATGAAATATTTGTTATGTTCAAATGACACCAGATGTGCAAATTCAATAAAATGACTTGCTCTAGAGGCAACTGAAGTTTGAACATAAGGTTATAACTTGAGCTAAACTTTCTTACCAATGGCAAAAGATCTTTCACCAATCATTTTATTGATCAGTCCATAAAATGAAATAATCACCGAGGATGTAGCAGATTGGATATTCCTCTTGCTCTTGTCTGTATCCATAGCAGTTAGCATTTCATCTGGCAATAAAATTAGTAACTCCTTCCATCCAACGAGGTGTACAAGATAGGTTTTTCTTGATGTTTGTGTCCTCGTTATTTAGCTGTCTCCATCTATTGCGATGTGTTGGTTTTGTTATGCACGTGTGTGGGAGCCTGTCGGCTGTTCAAAAAAATTTTCTTTTATTTTTTAGGTGCGAACATGTTACCGGTACTAAATGCACCCTTTTAGTACCGATACTAAAGGACCCCCTTTAGTACCACATAGTGGTAAAGGGGGTTTCTGACCGGTACTAAAGTTTGAATCCCTAGCAGTGGATGTTTGTGTCCATCTAATTAGATGTGCTGCCTTTTTTAGGTTAACAGAGGAGAGGAAAACTGCTACTGATCCCATTTTTCATTAAGTAAAGGAAATGTACAAAGGAATAATTACAGCGAGAGAAAAACAAAAACACAAAAAGCAAAAAAGGAAGAAAAGCTAACTCGAAAAACCATCTAACCAGGCTCTAAGAAGAAGTTTCTTAGAGGGTCCTGCCTTAAGCAAACAAAGCTCTAGGTCATCTACAAGCGAGGCCCCTTCCACATTCCTAGGGATCGGAATAGGGAAACATCTTACTATTATAAAGAAATAATGCCATTCCTTTGAGTGTTTCCTTCCAAGCCAGTTTCGACTGTGCAGCCTGTCCAGGAGCAACAGCTAGAAAAAAAATTGAGTTTTCCCCTAACATCACTTTTCCATAACCAGTTGAAATGCTCAGCTTCCAATCTTCCCATGATGGCTAGCTCTGTAAGCATTCTTACAAGTAAAATCCTGCGATTGCCATATGTAGGACCTTTGGTCACACAACACCTCTTCCTGGTTTATTTCATCAATTAAGTTAATTAGTTCCTAATATTGTTGTGGAGAAATCACTGATAGAGGCAAGAAATTTTCTGCTGGGTCAGGATCGAGAAAATTAGCAACTGTGATGTTTGGATCTCTAGCAAATGAAAAGAGTTGTGGGAACTGAAGTTTGAGGTAGCTAGCCCGAATTCTACAAATCATTCTAAAACATAATAGTTCTTCCATCAGCGACCACACAAGAAACAATGCTTCTGAAGTGATCAGCAAAGGTCATATCATATCCTTCCACCAAAATGATCTAACAGGCCGTATAGAGTGTGGGGCTTTTACATTCGTATAAAACACCTCCCAAGTATGTTTCACCTAGGGAACATCCTTTTGTGTTAGAAAATTTATCCTGGAACTTTAGGGGGCGTTTGGATCCTTGAGCTAAAGTTTAGTCCGTGTCACATCAAATATTCGAAGTCTAATTAGGAGAACTAAATATGAGTTAATTATAAAAATCATTCATGACATGGTGCTGCCTCGAAAGTGGTGGTTGTGGTGGTGTGTTTTGCAAGTATTGCAGTTCATCCAACTCCGCTTGCAATTCCGCTAGCTGGTTTTTTGCCTGATTTAATTTTGCTATTTTGCTGACCGCTAGCCGTTGTGCTTCGAATTCTTGAGCAAATCTTTCCTTTTCTTTTTTCAGGGTTTTGAGTTGCTTTAATACTAAGGCAAGTTCTTTTCTACCTCCCCAAGTAGATCATTTCTTGTGCTTGTTTCTGGTTGTGCTTGGTTTGAAGTCTCCGCCTCGACTCTTTCCTTCTCACTTCTTGTTCTTAAACTAGCCTCGATTCTTTTTAGTTTCTCTAGGGTGTCTGTGTTGTCTTGATCAATAGGAACAAGCCCTCTCTTTTGCTCCCTTTCACCCTCGATAGTTTCCTGCGATGTGGTCTTCTTTTTCTTTGGTTGTGGCATCAAGGGTTGTTTCGTGGCTGAGAACACGGTGGGCGCCCTATTGGTCTTATAGGAATTTGACGCCAAACGGATTTATGAATGGAAAGAGATAACACTTGGAAGTTCTAAAAAAACAATGAGTCTCCCTTCACAGCGGGGTAGGGCTCCCCTTTTATAGTGACCCGTGAGCCACGTTACATTTCAAAAAATATCCTTTCTCAACCACTACATTCCTAGGATATGCTGTACATAAAGATCATTGTGGCAATGTGTACAAATTGATTTCTCCATGTAATCACTAATGGGATACGAGGTAGGCTACACTAGCGCAAAACAAAATTTCTACCGCGTAAAACCAAGAAGAACTGCCGTATAAGGATCACGGGATTACCACTCGACGCACTACTGGTGCGGAAGATGTAGATTTGCGTCGATGCAGTGAAGACGATCAACGTAGTCGATCAACGTAGTCGTACGTAGTCGATCACGTCAACGTCCAGCAGCTCGTCCACGTGCAGCAAGATCGCCCTCGTGCCGCGGCTCGTCGGCGGCTCGTCCCAGTGCTGCAGGCGCAACACCTCCAAGGTATTCACATGTGCAGGGAGGAAGCGTCACAAGCCGGACTGCTAGATCCACGAGTTGCAACAGGCGAGGGCGTGGGAGGCGCGACAGATGTGTTTCGCCAAAAAGGTGTCAACCCTAGGGCGCTCCCACCCCTCTATTTATAGAGGTTCCTAACGGGCCTCTGGGTCTGAGGCCCATTAGTACTTCTAAACCTAATCCAACTCGAATCAGATCCGAATTGGGCTTCCAGCCCCTTAAGTGTGTGACCCTATGGGTTCGAATACGTATAGACATGGCCCGAGTACTCCTACTCGGCCCAATAGTCGGTAGTAGCCTCTAGCAAGACGTGCCAGCTCCTATACGCACACGAAGATCATATCAGACGAACCATCACAACATAATATACATGTTATTCCCTTTGCCTCACGATATTTGGTCTAGCTTCAAGCCGACCGCTCTTTCTCGATCCTGTGATTCGGAATCCCTTTGTAGGTTAACTCTTAACCGTACGTAGCATGGCCATGCATTTTCGGATCCGATCACTCGAGGGGCCCAGAGATATCACTCTCAATCAGAGAGGGGCAAATCACATCTTGATTGACCATGTCTCATAGCATGCTTCTTGACAAACCCGAAAGCTACCTTTATAACTACCTTGTTACGGCGTAGCGTTTGATAGCCCCTAAGTAGGTCGATCCACACCTAGAATACATGCGACAATCTCAGGTCTAAGGACAAAGCGTATATGTTGTTTAAAGAGAGAACTACTTCTCGTGTTGTGTCAGTCCTAGCACATGTCTCCACATGTGTCCACATTATTAGTTCAACATCTCCATGTCCATGACTTGTGAAACATAATCATCAACTAATACATGTGCTAGTCTAATATTCATGTGTGTCCTCACATGAACTCCGACTAGGGACAACTTTAGAATAACCATACAAGTAAAGAGTTTCACATACAATTCACATAATTGCAAATCAATTCAAGTAGCCTTTAATGGATATTCAATGACCACAATATACAAATCATGGATACAAATGGAATATCATCATCTCTATGATTGCCTCTAGGGCATACCTCCAACAGTCTCCCACTTGCACTAGAGTCAATCTAGAAGGTACCTAATACCCATAGCTCTTACATGCGCATCACTTAGCTTGCGGGAGTGGTTTTGTCAACGGATCAGAAAAGTTCAGATCCGTGTGTATTTTGCATATCTTGATCTCACCCCAGTTAACGAAGTCTCGAATTAGATGAAATCGCCGCATTACGTGTTTGTTCTTCTGGTGGTTCCTTGGCTCCTTCGCTTGCGCAATTGCCCCATTATTATCACAGTAGAGATTCAATGGGCTGGACGCATTCGGGAACACACCAAGCTCAATGAGGAAATTCCTTATCCAAACACCTTCCTTCGCGGCTTCCGAAGCCGCGATGTACTCGGCTTCTGTCGTAGAATCGGCCACCGTCTCTTACTTGGAACTCTTCCAACTAACAGCACCACCATTTAGCGTGAACACAAATCCTGATTGTGACTTTGAATCATCTCTGTCGGTTTGGAAACTAGCATCGGTGTAACCTGTTACAACGAGCTCCTCCTCACCTCCATAGACGAGGAACATATCTTTAGTCCTTCTCAAGTACTTAAGAATATTTTTCACCGTTGTACAGTGACTCTCACCTGGATCAGATTGGTGTCTGCTTGTCATACTTAGCGCATATGAAACATCTGGGCGAGTACTTATCATTGCATACATGATAGATCCAATAGCCGAGGCATATGGCACTCTACTCATGCGATCCCGCTCATCAGCAGTCGAAGGACACTGAGTCTTGCTGAGATGTATGCCATGTGACATAGGCAAGAACCCTTTCTTTGCCTCTTCCATGCTGAACCGCTTCAACACTTTGTCAATGTAAGTATCTTGGCTTAAACCTATAAGCCTTCTCGATCTATCTCTATAGATCTTAATGCCCAGAATATATGCCGCTTCCCCTAAGTCCTTCATCGAAAAACTATTTTTCAGTGAAGTCTTTACGGACTCAAGCATAGGAATGTTATTTCCAATCAGTAATATGTCATCCACATATAAGATTAGAAATACTACAGAGCTCCCACTAACCTTCTTGTAAACACAAGACTCTTCTTCGTTCTTGGTGAAGTCAAACCCTTTGACCACTTCATCAAAACGAATGTTCCAACTCCTAGATGCTTGCTTCAATCCATAAATGGATCTCTAAAGCTTGCATACCTTTCCAGCATTTTTTGGATCGACAAAACCCTCGGGCTGTATCATATACACGTCCTCAGCTAGGTTTCCATTCAGGAAAGCTATCTTGACATCCATCTGCCATATCTCATAATCGAAATATGCAGCTATAGCTAGAATAATCCGAATGGACTTAAGCATCACTACGGACGAGAAGGTCTCATCGTAGTCAACTCCTTGAACTTGTCGAAAACCTTTTACGACAAGTCGTGCTTTATAGATGTGAACATTTCCATCCATGTCCTTTTTCTTCTTATAGATCCACTTGCACTCTATGGCTTTAACACCATCAGGCGGGTCAACCAAGTTCCAAACTTGATTGTCTCCCATGGACTCTATTTCGGATTGCATGGCACTCTGCCATTTTTCGGAGTCTGGGTCCATCATTGCTTCTGCATATGTCGCAGGCTCATCATTGTCCAACAATAATATTTTCCGCATTTCGCGGAACCTTGCTGACCTTCGTGGTTGTGGCGGTGCTTCTCTTGCCATGGGTATCTCAACTTGTTCTGCTACGTTAGCATCACTCATTGATTCTTGCCCGATCGGCTCATCTTGAACTTCTTCAAGATGCACTGTCTTTCCACTCTTTTCTCCTTTGAAAAACTCTTTCTCTAGGAAAACCCCATTCCGAGCGACAAACACTTTGCCTTCTGATCGGTTGTAGAAATAATATCCCAAAGTTTCCTTTGGATATCCCACGAAAATGCACTTATCCGACTTGGGTGTGATCTTGTCCGACTGAAGTCGCTTGACAAACACTTCACATCCTCAAATCTTTAGAAAAGACAAACTAGGAACCTTTCCAGTCCATATCTCATATGGTGTCTTAACTACGGACTTAGATGATACCCTATTAAGTGTGAAAGCTACTGTTTCTAGAGCGTATCCCCAAAATGACAACGGCAGGTCCGACTGGCTCATCATTGATCGAACCATGTCTAACAAAGTTCGATTATGTCGCTCGGATACACCGTTTCTCTGAGGTGTTCCAGGCGGCGTAAGTTGTGGAAAAATTCCGCAACTCTTTAGATGATTGCTAAACTCGTGGCTCAAATACTCGCCTCCACGATCAGATCGTAAGGCCTTAATTTCTTGCCACGCTGATTTTCAACTTCATTCTGAAATTCCTTGAACTTTTCAAAGGTTTCAGACTTGTGCCTCATCAAGTAGACATAGCCATATCTACTAAAATCATCAGTGAAAGTTATGAAGTATTGGAATCCTCCTCTAGCCGTCGTGCTCATTGGTCCGCATACATCACTATGTACGAGTTCCAATAAGTCTACTGCTCTCTCAGGAAATCCTGCGAAAGGGGTCTTGGTCATCTTGCCTAGCAAGCAAGCCTCACATGTCTCGTATGATTCAAAATCAAACGAAGTTAGAAGTCCATCAGAATGGAGCTTCTTCATGCGCTTTTCACTTATATGACCCAAACGACAATGCCACAAGTAGGTAGGACTCAAATCATTAGGCCGAGGCCTTTTAGCACTTATGTTACAGACAGGTGAACCATCAAGATTTAAAACAAATAATCCATTCACAATGGGTGCAAAAGCCATAAACATATCATTCTTAGAGATCACACAACCATTGTTTTCACTCGCAAATGAATAACCATCCTTCATCAACCATGAAGGAGACAAAATGTTTCGAGTTAAACTAGGAACGAAATAACAATTATTCAACTCCATAATAAATCCTGACGGGAGGTGGAGTTGCATCGTCCCGACGGTCAACGCAGCAACTCTTGCATTATTGCCCACGCGGAAATCAACTTCTCCTCTTTCCACGCTTCTACTTCTTATCATTCCCTGCATCGAATTGCAAATATGAGCAACCGATCCAGTATCAAATACCTAAGAATTAATAATTGTATCAGTGAGAAAAATGTTGTCTATAACATTAACAACGAGCGTACCTAAGGTAGAAGTACTCTTACTTCCGCCATTCTTCAACGAAACTAGGTACTGCTTGCAGTTTCTCTTCTAGTGACCAAGTTCATGACAGTAAAAGCACTCTTTGTCTGGAGCAGGTCCAGGTCCAGCTTTAACCTTGGGCATTGGGTTTGGCTTGGACGTTCCAGCCTTGCCCTTCTTCTTAAAGCTAGGCTTGTTCTGTATAGCCATCACATGGCTGGTACTAGCGCTTTTCTTAATGTCTACCTCTGCTGTCTTGAGCATACCACACAGTTCATTCAGACCCTTCTCCGTCCCATGCATATGGTAGTTCGAGATGAAGTTCCCATAGCTAGGCGGAAGAGATGAAAGAATGAAGTCAGTGGCCAACTCTTTGCCCATTGGGAAGCCCAGCTTCTCCAATCGCTGAGTGTAACCAACCATCTTGATTACATGTGGTCCTACTGCTACGCCTTCTGCTAGCTTGCACTCCAGAAAGCCTTTGGACACATTGAACCTTTCAGTCCTAGCCTGTGTCTGGAACATGTCTTTGAGTGCCACGATCATATCGTGTGCCTCATGATTTGTTTCGAACTGCATCTGCAGCTCGAGTTCCATGCAAGCAAGCATAAGGCAGCTTACCTCAAGATTAGCGCCAAATGCCTTCTTGTAAGCAGCCTTAACGGCAGCTGATGCATCATCAGCAGGTACTGGTGGTAGTGGGGTGTCTAGAACATCTTCCTTTTTATCGGCCCTAAGAACAATTCTCAGGTTACGAATCCAATCCGAGTAGTTTATTCCATTCAACTTGTCCTTCTCAAGGACCGAACGCAAAGCAAACGATGTGGTAGTGTTGCTAGGTGCCATTTAATCTACAACAAAAGTAATGCAAAATACACTAAGACAAACGTATCCATGATAGAGCAAATCACATTAAGCTATTTTAACAGAATCTACTCCCACTAAAATCAATATCCCTCTATTGAAACTTAGTGATTCAGGATCCACAACTAACAAGTCTACTAGTGAGCTTTAGCATCACCGCTAGCAAACAAGGTAGATCGGTAAGCAACTTTTGCTAATCATATCACATATGACTCCTGTTGTTGGGTGACATCTCTATGTCTCGGCGCCCAACCTTTATGCCCCAAGGTCCTTAACCGTCAAGATAACCTTGTTAAGCAAACCAACCCTTATGCGCGTAAGTGTCCGACACAAACCTGTCTAGTCAAGGAAAACTAGTGGTACCCTAATTTCATAGACCCACCACTAATTGTACAAGACATGGGATGGTGCAAGTTTTAGTTGGGAGGGCATACAAACTTAAACTTTGTGAGGGATCGTTCTACTTCTAACATCACAGCATGCAGAAAGTAAAACATAAACAGAATAGCATTGAATTTCTTATGGTGATCTCCATCTCCATAGAAAGTAAAGCCATTGAATTTCATGTGTAACTTTTTCTGTAGATCAATTTTCATATAAAATTCGCCCCGATCCGAGATCGTACCGAAAAGTTACGGTTGTTTTACCGAAGCATACGCATACGGCAAAAATCCCGACCCCGGTAGTAGATCCCATCTACTTTTGCACATCTAATGCGCCTGGCGTATGACCCTGGATTTCGATTCGACCAATCATATTGATCTTCGCTCACTGCAACTAGATTTACGTGTATCACTTAACTCCGATGGCGGAAACCGACCGGTAGGAGTATGTCGTTACACTACCATTGCAGCAAGAGCACGAAACTAGGACATAGATCAAACTGAAAACTTGCATATCTCCATATGCACACATCCCGAATCCAAAACTAAACACCT
Source organism: Setaria italica (assembly GCF_000263155.2). Lineage (NCBI taxonomy): Eukaryota > Viridiplantae > Streptophyta > Magnoliopsida > Poales > Poaceae > Setaria > Setaria italica. Next base: position 26,112,014 of record NC_028451.1, on the reverse strand, counting down.
ACGGCTCATGATACCACTGTTGGGATACGAGGTAGGCTACACTAGCGCAAAAAAAAATTTCTACCGCGTAAAACTAGGAAGAACTGCCGTATAAGGATCACGGGATTACCACTCGACGCACTACTGGTGCGGAAGATGTAGATTTGCGTCGATGCAGTGAAGACGATCAACGTAGTCGTACCTAGTCGATCACGTCAACGTCCAGCAGCTCGTCCACGTGCAGCAAGATCGCCCTCGTGCCGCGGCTCGTCGTGGCTCGTCGGCGACCCGTCCAAGTGCTGCAGGTGCAACACCTCCAAGGTATCCACACGTGTAGGGAGGAAGCGTTGCAAGCCGGAATGCTAGATCCGCGAGTTGCAACAGGCGAGGGCGTGGGAGGCGCGGCAGATGTGTTTCACCAAAAAGGTGTCAACCCTAGGGCGCCCCCACCCCTCTATTTATAGAGGTTCCTAACGGGCCTCTGGGTCCGAGGCCCATTAGTACTTCTAAACCTAATCCAACTCGGATCAGATCCGAATTGGGCTTCCAGCCCCTTAAGTGTGTGACCCTATGGGTTCGGATACATATAGATATGGCCCGAGTACTCCTACTCGGCCCAATAGTCGGTAGTAGCCTCTAGCAAGACGTGCCAGCTCCTATACGCACACGAAGATCATATCAGACGAACCATCACAACATAATATACATGCTATTCCCTTTGCCTCACGATATTTGGTCTAGCTTCAAGCCGACCGCTCTTTCTCGATCCTGTGATTCGGAATCCCTTTGTAGGTTAACTCTTAACCGTATCTAGCATGGCCATGCATTTTCGGATCCGATCACTCGAGGGGCCCAGAGATATCACTCTCAATCAGAGAGGGGCAAATCCCATCTTGATTGACCATGTCTCATAGCATGCTTCTTGACAAACCTGAAAGCTACCTTTATAACTACCTTGTTACGGCGTAGCGTTTGATAGCCCCTAAGTAGGTCGATCCACACCTAGAATACATGCGACAATCTCAGGTCTAAGGACAAAGCGTATATGTTGTTTAAAGAGAGAACTACTTCTCGTGTTGGGTCAGTCCTAGCACATGTCTCCACATGTGTCCACATTATTAGTTCAACATCTCCATGTCCATGACTTGTGAAACATAATCATCAACTAATACATGTGCTAGTCTAATATTCATGTGTGTCCTCACATGAACTCCGACTAGGGACAACTTTAGAATAACCATACAAGTAAAGAGTTTCACATACAATTCACATAATTGCAAATCAATTCAAGTAGCCTTTAATGGATATTCAATGAACACAATATACAAATCATGGATACAAATGGAATATCATCATCTCTATGATTGCCTCTAGGGCATACCTCCAACAATCACGTTTCTGACGTGTTCATATAGTGACGCTTCTCAGGCCTTCATGTAGTCATATTTCAAGAAAGCTTGTGACGTGATCCATACACTTGTCAAGAGCCTCGAGGACCAAAAGATTTTTATTGATGAAGCGGAACTGGTGAAGACCAGATTTGCACAAATTCACAATGGATATAAAGTTGCTTTAGCGGAGTTTGGTGATGAGCCCCTTCCTTTCCCTATCGATAAGGGTGCCAAAGAAATGTTCGATTGGATGGAAAAGGAGTTTGAGTATTTGCTCGGGGTTATTACCGGAGCTAGCGACTATGCTACCTCTTTTTGCTGTGAGGGCATGCTTAAACCATTGGAGAATGAGGGTTCCTCTGATTTTTTGAAGTTTGGGGCACGCAGCTACCAGTTTTCTTTAGCCTCGGAGCTTGACAAGCAAGAAATGTCCAAGAACATTAAAGTTGTGAAGAAAAATTTCTTGAGACAATTCTGGGCAGCTTCTGGGCGCGATCATGCAAGGCTAGTTTCCCAAGATTGACTTGCTATATAAGGTTTGAGATCTTGGCTCTTGCTTTTAGGTTTGCATCTTTTCGAGTTGTTTTCTAACTGGTATCGTTTTGAGCATGCCAAGGGAGAGGACTCGAGGAAAGAAGGTGAAGCTAGCAGCTCCGGGCAACACGAGGCAGAGGCTCGAGGCTAGACTTGGATTGCTTTAACATTTAGGGTCATGAAATGAAACATTTGATGTCTGTAATATTTGATGGTTGGAAACATTTGGTGTACTGGATGCCTGTTTGATCTTTGCTGTTTAAATGTAGTTATTAACTATTGTGTTCATTATCTTTTTCGTGCTTTATGCTCATGCGCTATCCCTTACGAATTCCTTTTCTTCGAGCATAGTTCTATGGTTGGTTGCTGTGCAAGGTGCGTTTGCTGAGATTTCGAGCCCCATGGCCCTTTGAACCGCAAGTTTTTAAGGTTCGAGTCTTGGTTAAGTGATAGAAATTCTTTTCCGACTTGTAGCAAAACTTGTAGCAGAAAGGAATGAACACTATTTTTCTTTCGAAAAATGTCAGAACCCCTTCCCCATTCCTTTATGTGAGGGTTTCATTTAGGTTACTACAGACTTATGATGTTTAATCATTTGTTAGACTTGAATGTGTTATTTTGATCTGTTGCCTTAGTGTATTTTTCACGCAAAGGGATGAGAGCCTTTCTGGTAAAAAACATCACCCCTCCTTTTCCATTCTTTTGTGTGAAACATATTGTATGGTGCCTTTTCGATTAGAGGTTATGCTAAAGTTTGTGTCTTCAAGTATACTAGAGATAAGTCGACAAAAACTTGTTCTCAAGTTTTGTTGACTTAAAAATTTAACGTAAAGTTAGGTCAAAATTGCAACTCTTGGTTGTTTCGATCGTAAAGCTTAGAAATCTTTGAGGTTGGATAGAATTTTTCATCACGTATGAGTGCGAGGCTCGAATGTTGCAACTTGTTGTTGCTTTGGCCTCATGCTTGTGTAGAAACACAAGTTTGTCGTTGCACAGAAACACGAGGTTTTGCAACTTGTTGTTGCTTCAGTGTACATCTTGCGTAGAAATGCAAGTTTTTTTCAAACTGAAATGCGAGGTCTCGTAACTTGTTGCTTTAGGCTAGGTCCTGCGCAGAACTGCAAGTCGACCTTGCGCAGAAGTGCAAGGTAATAGCCTCTTTGAGGCTTGATAATCACAAGATAGAGGGAGAATTGTATTTTATTAGAATGTAAAAGGTTTACATGGATCCGCCTCGTTAAAAATCTTGCCTCCAGTGTGGAGCCCCCCTAGCAAGGGAAAGCGTACGGTCCGGTTGTGGAAAAATAAATATGATAAATTAAACTTTGTGCCCTCTCGACGTTGTTTATAGATTCACAAGTCGAAGGCTTTTGTGCATGTAGCTACTGTGGGTAATATTTGCGTAAGTTGTCCACATTCCAAGAGTGTGGTAACTCTGCTCCAAGCTGATCTGCGAAGTAAAAGGATCCTGGCCTGTTGCTTCGAGTAACAGCATATGGCCCTTCCCAAGTTTCTTGTAACTTCCCAAGGTTCTCCCTGTTTTTTCTCTTTTTGATAACCAAACCCCCACCTTGATTTATTTGTTCACTACCTTCTTATCATTGTCTGAGTTAGCCTCGATCTTTAGCACTCTCAAGCTTTCGTTCTTCATTTCCTCAGGCGTCATGGCCTCAGAGCCATATAAGAGCCAAAAAGGTGTGAAACCTATTGCTCTTGATGTTGTGGTGTTGTGAGACCATATTACTCTTGGGAGCTCATTTACCCATTTTCTTTTCTTTTGATCGACAAGGCATTTTTTGATACTTGAGAAGGTTATGTCATTTGCTCTTTCTACAACTCCATTGGATTGAGGATGATATACTGAGGCAAATTTTACCTTAGTTCCTATACTTGTACACAACTCCTTGAAATCACTACAATCGAATTGCTTGCCGTTGTCCACTATTAGCTCTCTAGGAACCCTGAATGTGCAGATGATGTTTTGCCAAAAGAACTTTTGCACAGAGCTTGAAGTTATGTTTGCTTCATTCTGCTTAGTTCATCCTCATCGTGAGGCTCGAAATGTCCCCTGAGATAGGCCATGATTGAGGCCCTCTAATCAAATCTGGTGATGGCATTTATAACCTTCGAGGTTGGCTCTTTTGTTGATGGTAAACCGATGGCTTCGTAGAAGACATCAGGAGGCATAGGTTTATTTTGTGCCGCTACTTCTGCTAGTCTGTCTGCTTTATCATTTTCTACCCTTGGGATGTGTTGTACAGTGAATCCCTTGAAATATCTCTCCATTGATCTTACTGCGGCTAGGTACTTCATGAGCTCTGGCTCTCTAGCCTTGCTGTTTTTCTCAGTGTGCTCTTGAATTACTTTTGAGTCTGTTTTCACAATAAATACTTGTGGGTCCAAGGCCATCATTTTTTTAGCCCCAAGAGTAATGTTTCATATTCAGTATTGTCATTGGTGGACCTTGCTTCGTTTGTGAAATCAAGCCTTGTGGCGTATCTGATTTTCACACCCGATGGTGAGGTGACCATGGCGGACACTCCAGCCCCTTTGTCACACCAATCCCCATCGTAGTGTATGATCCATGGTGCCTCGATCTCAGTTTGGCTAATACATGGATATATCCAGTCGACTATGAAATCAGCTAGAACTTGAGATTGATTGCGCTTCTTTTTTCGAAGTCCACCACGTACTCAGACAGCTCTGATGCCCATTTTGTTATTTTCCCGAGGCTTCCCTATTTGTGAAGAGGTCATGAAGTGGCTGGTTGGTGACTACCACTATTCGGTGACCTTCAAAATAATGTCTTAGCTTGCGTGCTGCCATGATTACAACATAGGCAATTTTTTGTAACTGTGAATATAACAGCTTTGAGCCTGAGAGTGCTTCTGATGTGAACTAAACTAGTGTTTATTTTTGCTTGCCCTCGTTTTTTTTCTCTTGCACCAAGATGGCACTAACTACGCAGTTCGAGGCTGACAAGTATAGCAACGAGGGGGACTTTGGCTCGGGCGGGCAAAGTTTTGTCATGTTTGTTAAGTAGTCTTTTAGCTCCACAAAAGCTTTGCTTTGCTGTCCCCCCCCCCCATTCAAATTTCTTGGGACTTCGCAGCACCTAGAAAAAAGGCAGGCTTCAATCAGCAGCTTTTGGGATGAACTTGTTGAGAGCTGCTATTCTTCCTATTAACATATTTTACCGAGGTTGGCTCTTTCATGTCAACGAGGGCTTGAGTTTTATCCGGATTAGCCTTGGTGCCTTTTGTTGAAACCAGGCATCCTAGTACCTTGCCTCGCTGAATTCCAAATACACATTTTTCTAGATTCAGCTTTAGGTTTGTTGCCCTTAGGTTGGAAAAGGGTTCTACGAGGTCGTGAATATAATCCTCTCATTTGTCACTTTTTACAACAATATCGTCTACGTAGGCTAGGATGTTTCTTCGGAGTTGCTTGTACAGGACTATTGCTATCATTCCTGAAAAAGTTTTTCCTGCATTCTTGAGCCCCTCGAGCATTCTTACAAAGCAGTATGTCCCAAATGGAGTTAGGAAACTTGTCTTTTCCTTATCTGCTTTTTTCATTCGAACATGGTGATAAACTGAGAACATTTCTAGTAGTGACAACATTTCACTATTTGTAGCGTCATCTACCACTTTGTCAACCCTCTCTAGTGGGAAGTCATGTTTTGGGCAGGCCTTGTTTAGATTAGTGAAGTCTACACACATCCTCCATTTGCCATTTTTCTTCTTGACATAGACTGTGTGACAACCATTCAGGGTACATAACCGGGCGTATCACATTTGCATCAATTGGCCTTTGAACCTCTGATTTGACAGCTTGTTTCTTGTCTTTTGATATTTTTGATGTTTTTGTTTTTTGGTCTTATGCCTTTTTTTATTTCTAGCTTGTGTTCTATTATATCTCTGTCCACTCCTTGCAGGTCACTTGCGGACCACGTGAAGATGTCCTTATTTTTGTTTAGGAACTCAATTAACCTTTTCTCTTCATCGTGCTCGAGGTTAGCCCCAACTATTATAGCTCTGTCTAGAATGCAATCATCTAGCAGCACCCTTTTGGTTTTGCTGTCGGTGCTCACTTTCACCTTTTCTTTGTCTCTTTTAGGCTCAATGTGTGGTTTTTCTTTTCTAATTGCTCTACCTCATCGGGGCTTGCTAAGTGGTGTACATTTTTCTAGCCCGGGGTTGCACCTTGGCTCTTTGCTGGTCAACATAAACTATGATGACTCCTTTCGTGGCCCATCTTCATACACAGAAATAGCTGTCTTATCACTGCGCCTAATCTATTGATAATATCCCCTGCTAAAGATAGCGAAGTATGGATAGTATATCTCCACAATGTCAAACATTATGTGTTCTGTTCTAGCATTGTCGAAGTCTCCAAATCACACTGGAAGTGATATTTTTCCCAAGGCTTGAACTGGTTTTCCCCCGAAGCCAAGCAGTGGCACTTCTGCTGGCGGTAGTAGAGGAGGATCAATTTACATTTCTCTAAAAGCGCTCGCAAAAATTATATCCGTTGAGCATATGTTGTCAACTAGCACCTTTCCAATTTTCTAGCCAGCCACAATAGCCTTGATCACCATCGCATCATTATGTGAGGCAGTCTTAAGTTTTAAGTCTTCTTCGGTGAAAGAGATAGGCATGTGTGCCCATTCTGGCTTAGCTGGTGTCCCGTCAGGCATGATGCAATGGACTTGTCTGAAGTAGTTTTGCCTTTGTCTTTTGTTTTCAAACTTAAGAGATAATCCACCTGCTATTGGCATGATCATGCTGTAGGTGGGCAGGGCATTTGAATTGGTTTATGTGTCTTCGAGTTGCGAGGATCCTCCCGATATTGGCATTATCATGCCGTAGGTGTGTAAGGCTTTGGGGTTGTTGTTTTAAGTATTGTTAGGCTCCACTTTAGGTATCTAGTTGGGTAGGTTTGGTGGAGGTAGCGGTATTTCGTGTAGAGGCTGGGAAGGTACGAAGCTTGCAGTTTGCGAGGCTTGCTGACTTTGGCGTTGAAATTGCGGCAAATGTTGCCACATCATGGTGGGTTGGTGGTTGAATGAAGGGTTGGAAAAAGAGTTTGTGAGGTTGATATTTGGGTTTGTATGTGGCTAAGCTTAGAAGTATGGCTGTTGTGGCCAAAAAGACGTATGGTGGATGGTTTTAGGTGTTGCGGCAGCTCCTTTTTCTTCGGCTATTTTTTCGAGAGTTGTTTTTGTTTCTGGGCAAAAATCGGTTGCTTGATCTAGTTGCTTTCCGTGAAAACTGCAATAAAACATTCGAGGTTGATTGTTTTGGTTGTGCGGCCTCTAAGGTCCTCTGCCTTGGCCTCTTCCTCTTCCGGTGTGGCAGCCTCTTTGCCCATTGCCATAATTTGCTTATTGTTGTCGCTGAGGCTGTCTACTATGGTTTTGATTTTTTTTGTTGTGAGGATTGAGCACCCTCGATTGGTAGCACATGTTGAGCTAGGTATGGCTGCTGGTGTTGTGCGAAATTGTATCTGGAGGCTTGCCAATTTTGGTCTTTTTGAGCTTGCCTTTGGTGGTTTCTCTCCATCACACTTTTTCTGTGATCCTCATCTGACCTGCAATACCTTTCCAACTTGGCGAACAAAGCTTCCATGGTTTTAACTTTTCTCTTGTTAGATGCGAAGCTGTTGGGCCTGGTGCTAGCCCTCTGATGCGGGCTGCTATGGCTACGCTTTCGTCCACACCCGGAGTTTGTGACTTCCATTGCACAAATCTTCTGACATAGTTGGCCAGGGGCTCTTTGTCATTTTGGATGCAATGAAACAAGTTGCTCGGGTCTGATCCCACTCGATGGAAGCCTTGGAAATTTTGTATTAGCTTTGTCTTGAGGTCTATCCAAGTGTAAATTGACTGTAGTGGAAGTAGCAATTACCAATTCAGCGTTGCTCCTTCGCGAGCTATGATTAGGGACTTAGCTAAAACCACATCATCTCCTCCAGCAGATGCTACTTCATTTTCCCCATTGAATTTTGGTGGTGTGACCGCCCTATCGGTTGTAGGCCATGGAGCCGTTTGCAAGCCCAAGGACAATAGAGAGTTTTTATCAACTGTCATGTAAGCATTTGTCATCACTACGGCGTTGTGCCTAACAAGGTTGGGATTTGCATGTGGGATAGCCATGTCATTCATGACATGGTGCTGCCTCAAAAGTGGTGGTTGTGGTGGTGTGTTTTGCATGTATTGCAGGTCATCCAACTCCGCTTGCAATTCCGCTAGCTGGTTTGTTGCCTTATTTAATTTTGCTATTTTGCTAGCCGCTAGCCGTTGTGCTTCGAATTCTTGAGCAAATCTTTCCTTTTCTTTTTTCAAGGTTTCGAGCTGCTTTAATACTGAGGCAAGTTCTTTTTCTGCCTCTCCAAGTAGATCGTTTCTTGTGCTTGTTTCTTGTTGTGCTTGGTTTGAAGTCTCCGCTCAACTCTTCTTCTCACTTCTTGCTCTTAAACTATCCTCGATTGTTTTTAGTTTCTCTAGGGTGTCTGTGTTGTCTTGATCAATAGAAACAAGCCCTCTCTTTTGCTCCCTTTCACCCTCGATAGTTTCCTGTGGTGTGGTCTTCTTCTTCTTTGGTTGTGGCATCATGGGTTGTTTTGTGGCTGAGAACACGGTGGGCGCCCTGTTGGTCTCAAAGGAATTTGACACTAAACAGATTTTTTAATGGAAAGAGATAACTCTTGGAAGTCTAACAAAACAATGAGTCTCCCTTCACAACTGGGTAGAGCTCCCCTTTTATAGCGACCCGTGAGCCTTGTTACATTTCGAAAAATGTCCTTTCTCAACCACTACATTCCTAGGATATGATGTACATAAAGGTCATTGTGGTAATGTGTACAAATTGAATTCCTCCAAGTGGTCACGCTTCTCACGCCTTCATGTAGTCACGCTTCTCACGCCTTCATCCTTTCAACCTCGGGACTTCACCTTTGCGCCAGAGAAGAACGCCCAACCTCATGGCACTTGCTCCATCGTGATGCTCCAAGAGCTTCTAACCTCACGACGTCTCCCTTGAGGTTCTGTTCCTGAGTAAAGAGTAAAAGAGGTGAAAGCTTGGTGTTCGAGACTGACTTCAAACACTCGAGGGTTAGCTCAATTGGAGTTTAGTTATGAGCCAATAGTTATCAACTTCGAATCCTCAAAGTAACAAAGAAGATGTGAGAGAAGTTGCGAGGTTAATTGAGTTTTGTTCCTTAGTCCAGAACTTGCGAGGTTAGAGACTTTTTACCTATAAACGACACTCGAGGTTGTTTAGTTTTTTTGCAATCCCCAACACATTTTATATGAATTTGCCGTTTGACTGTGCATGATTGATTGCTTAAATATGTCTATTCCAAAGCTCGGAAAAGGGTTATTGTACGTTGCCCAGCAATCGTTGGGGTTTGGTGCCAGATCTTTCCATGTCATTTGCTTCGCTTTGATTTTTTTTTTTCAAATTTTCCAGTGGGGATAATACACTACCACTACTAGAAATATAAGCATTCGTCCTACACTACTAATGTTAGCATTAGTACCCGATCCAAATTTTGGGGTCCCCAAAGGCTTTTTAGTACCAGGTAACACCACTAGGTGGAGTTAACAGCGGTGACCATAAGCACGAAATTTTTCGCACCACCCCATAACACCACCCGGTAGTAAAGGGTCGCTTTTAGTATCGGG
>NC_028451.1:26016068-26102323 GCF_000263155.2 Setaria italica | reverse complement strand
TGTTCATTCATTAGACAGGGTTTCTACCCATTATCCCTTTCTTCAGAAACTTTCTTTCTTAAAACTCCTGTAGTAGGCGTGACAAGCAGGAAGCCCATGCACCCTATTAATCGTGGGCGTCCACAACCATTTATAAGCAGAAAAAATACCAATGAACACTGAATCTGCCAAACACCTGTTATTGGACGTGGATTTTAGTCTTATCAGGGGAGGCCAACCGGTGCTAAGGTTGCTGCAACGTCGCGCGTGGCCAAGGCTAAGTTAGTACCGGTTGGTCTCCCCCAACTGGTACTAAATTCTTTTTTCTTTTCTGTTTCTTTATTATATATTAGTATTTTGTATTTATTTTCTTTACATATACTAGTTCTAATGCACAATATATATAAAGTTGTATTTGATCTATAATATTACATTTGAGATAATATTATACATAGACATATTGTGCATACACATATATGAATAATATTACATTGCATCAACTCTACGAGTTCAACATTTTGGATCAACTATTCTGAACCCGAGTCCTGACGGTGATGCAGATTTGATCCATCATTATGGAAATCCACTGAGTTATTCTTGAATTGCCCTGATTTTTCCGTCTCGAGGAGTCTTCCTTCATGTGCATAATCTATGTTATTAGCAAATGTTATTATATTAGATTAATGGATCTGCACAATTAGAACTAATTTATTGTTAAGAAATTTGTATACGTACACTAAATTCGTGGTCAGTTATACGCTTGGGATGTATAAAGCCGTAGAGGAACTCACATACGTAGTATCCGCATAAATTATTTCCTGGATTCTATCTCAAACACTATATATATGGCAAAAGAAGTTATGAAATATTTGTTGTGTTCAAGGAAGTGACACGAGATGTGCAAATTAAAATGACTTGCTTTAGAGGCAACTGTAGTTTGAACATAAGGTTATAACTTGAGCCAAACTTTCTTACCAATGGCAAAAGATCTTTCACCAATCATTTTATTGATCAGTCCATAAAATGAAATAAGCACCGAGGATGTAGCAGATTGGATATTCCTCTTGCTCTTGTCTGTATCCATAGCGGTTAGCATTTCATCTGGCAGTAAAATTAGTAACTCCTTCCATCGAACGGAGAGTACAAGATAGGTTTTTCTTGATGTTTGTGTCCTCATTATTTAGCTATCTCCATCTATTGAGGTGTGTTGGTTTTAATTTGCACGTGTGCGGGAGCCTACCGGCTGTTAAAAAAAATTTATTTATTTGTTAGGCGCAAAACAAGTTACCAGTACTAAATGCACCCCTTTAGTAAAGGACCCCTTTAGTAAAGTACCAGTACCTGGTTGTCGGGGGGAAATATCAACGACCCCCTAATACGCAGCTTAAAGAAACAAACATGAAGGCCCAGGCCCACCAAAGTGTGATCAAGTCTCCGCTTCGACCGACCCCAGCGTCAGGACCGGGAGCGCCCGACCTCCCTCCGCAAGGTCTCCGCCTCGACCGACCGCGCCCCCAGGGTCGGGAGCCCCTGTACCACGAAGGTTCCGCCTCGCCCGACCCCGAGCGAAGGAGTCGGGCACGTTGAGGCCCACGGGTCAGAATCCTCCTTGGATACGTTCCGCGTAGACAAGACAAATCCGGCGGGGCCCCCCGTCGGCCTCACCATAAATGCGCCGCAGAGAAGGCAGAGCGCAGGGCGACCGCGCCCCCCACGCGACCCGGCACAAGTACCCGCGCACGACCATCTTATACGAGCTACAGTACTGGCGGCCAGCTCCCATTCATCGCGAAGAACTCATGACCTGCGGCGACCGGAGGGAAGCAAGGAGCGGCCCCATCCTCGGGTCCCGCGCACCCTCGGGCCCCGCGCGAAGGGCAGTACAAGCGTGAAGCTCCCCCTCTCTACAAGCCATCGTCAGAGCGGCGGTATCCACCGTCCTCCCTAACGGACGGCAGGGTGACGACGAAACCCCCTCATCATGATCTATCCTGATACCTGCGAGCGTCGAAATAGCTACCTGCGAAGAGCCACGACACTTGGCATCCGGCGGCCACCCCTCCGGGCATGCACGACGGCACGCGTTCAGGGTCGGCAGACCGTCGGGCGCCAGGGGCCTCTGCCCTCCTTCCCGCCAGGCCTTTTTTTTTACCATCTTACTCTTTACCTTTTACCCGGTCCCAATTGTAACTCCGGCCGGCCCCTTGCGATATAAAAGGGGAACCTAGAGCCGGGGGGAGGGGGATCGATCGAAAAAACAGAACAAGAAAACAACGCTTCTCCCAAGAACACAAAAAAAGAGACCTGGGCCCAGTCCCTCTCTCGCCGGTCTGTAACCCCTTACTATAGAATCCCCGCGTGGGCAACACGAACATCCTCGATACTGGATGTAGGGCTCCCTTTGCCCGAACCAGTCTAATCCGTGTCTCCCGTGCAACCATCTGAGGCTCACGCGCATAAAAGAAATTTACTAGTCTAAGTCCTGATCCGCTGATCTCGACAACGACAGTTGGCGCGCCAGGTAGGGGACCTTTGCGCGTACATCTCCAAGTCTCAGATGGCCAGTCACGATAGCAGCTTCGCTCCGGGCTCCCTGATTCGCTTCGGGAGCCTGGACTTTCTGGCCACCGGAAATGGGATCGAGCTGATCCCCGTCCATGTCCTGCCCGCTCGTCCTGCTGCCCTCGGCACCACTGCCAGGATGTCGATGAGCAGCCGGACGCCAGCTGGAAGGGCTTCACCAGAAGGATGGCCCTTCGGGCTACGCAACGCCACGGGTGCTTACGGCAGCCTCCTAGCACGGTCCTTCGCCACGTCACCCGCGAGCAACGAGCTCGTGGGCATGGCAAGGACGGTCTCCGACGCTGGCTCCAGTAACGAGGATCCACGCCCCTCGCGCGAGTGCTTCATGGCAGACGCGCACTCCGAGGGGTCCAATGGCGATGGTGCCGAGGGGAGGCAACGGGCCCCCCCCTCGCGCGCCGCAGCTACGACTGGGGCCCTACCCAGGGCACCAGAGGGCTCTCAGCAACCGGAAGCGCACATGGGCGCATGCCAAGAAGTAGAGCATCCCCGCCATGAGGGGGGAGCACGACAACGAGCGCGCGACGTCCAGGAACGCATCTGTGCGGATGGAGAACGTCCACCGCTCTTTGCCCGCGCCAGCCAGAACATCGCCGCCGCGGCGGTGCTGCTCCGACAGCTCCCCGAGCCAGCAACGCCTGAGGAGCGATGGGCGCGCCAAGAGATGCGTAACCTACTCGAGTGCGCCGCCGTCCAGCAGGCGGAAAGTTCGGCGTCCCGACGACGCGGCCAGAACGCCAGTAGGGCAACACAGGGCGCCCCCCCGGAGCGGCGGGGGGAATCTGTCCATCAACCCCTTCCGGAGGCGAATCCAGCTGCGACCGCCCAGCGAGCACCGCCACTCGCGATAGGCGAGGCCCGATCCATCCACCAACGCGTCGGTCCCGTTTGCGACGCCCGCGATACACTGAACGCGCGGAGACGTTCCCGCGTGGACAGGGCGGACGGGGTGGACCGTGGCTACCACGTCCACCGTGGCGGTCGCTACGACAGCGGGGAGGACCGCAGTCCGAGCCCTGGAGCAGCTGGACCTCGGGCCTTCTCTGCGCGCATCCTGAATGCGCCCTTCCCGCCGCGCTTCCGGCAACCTACGAGTGTGGCCAAATACTCGGGGGAAACCAACCCTGGAGTATGGCTCAGCGATTACCGGCTCGCATGTCAGGCCGGCGGGGCGGACGATGACCTGTTCATCATCTGCAACTTACCCCTGTTTCTGGCAGACTCCACGAGAGCCTGGCTAGAGCACATCCCTTCAGGACGCATTCGTAACTGGAACGACCTGAAGGAGGTTTTCGTAGGAAACTTCCAAGGGACATACACTCGCCCTGGCAACTCCTGGGACCTCCGGAGCTGCCGCCAGGTGGCGGAAGAGTCCCTCCGGGATTACATCCGGCGCTTCTCCAGAAAGCGCACCGAGCTCTCCAACGTCGCCGACGCCGACGTCATAGGAGCTTTCCTAGCAGGGACCTCTTGCCGGCCCCTCGTCCACGAACTAGGGCGCCGAGGAGCTCCTCAACATCGCCACTAGCTATGCCTCTGGCGAAGAGGCTGTCGGAGCGATCTTTGATCGTTCCAAAGGCAAGGTGAAGCAGGAGGAGGACGCCGACGAAGGCACCTCCAACCGCCAGCAACAGAAGAAGAAGAGCAAGCAGCGGCGCGAGGCCCCCCTCGTGGCCGCAGTCGAACGAAAGCGAGGGCAGCCGCCCCCCAAGGGCGCACCCGGCTTCTTCGACAAGCTGCTCGAGGGACCGTGCCCGAACCACGAGTTCCCCGTCAAACACGCCTACAAAGACTGCAACCTCATGAAGAGGTTCTTCGTGGGCAACCCGGTGAAGGGCGACCGGAAACGGAAGCCCGATGAGGAAAAGAAGGGCGACGAGGAGAAGGAAGACGGCTTTCCTAAAGTGGACGGCTGCTTCATGATCTTCGGAGGACCCGCCGCGTACGACACCAGGCGCCAGCACAAGCTAGAGCGTCGGGAGGTTTACGCCGCCGAGCCTGCGACCCCGACTTTCCTCGATTGGTCCGCGCCGGCCATCACCTTCGACAGATCCGACCACCCTGGACGCGTCCGGCACCCAGGGCGCTATCCTCTCGTCGTCTCACCAAGGTACTCATGGATGGGGGAAGCGGCCTCAACCTCCTCTACGCTGAGACCCTCGACGCCATGGGATCGACCGCTCCCGTCTCCGTCCTAGCAAGGCCCCCTTCCATGGCGTTGTGCCAGGGAAGCAGGTGACGCCCCTTGGGTAGATCGACCTGCCCGTCACGTTTGGGACCCCTTCCAATTACAGAAAGGAGGTCCTCACCTTCGAGGTGGTGGGCTTTCGCGGAACCTACCACGCCATCTTGGGCCGCCCATGCTACGCGAAGTTCATGGCAATCCCCAACTACACCTACCTCAAGCTCAAGCTGCCGGGACCCAATGGAGTCATCACCGTCGGCACGACCTTCCAGAAGGCATACGAGTGCGACGTCGAGTGCTGCGAGTACGCCGCGGCTATCACCGTCTCGGGCGACATGGTGGCCCAGCTTGAGGAAACCGTTGAGGACCGGTCCGACGCCAAGCAGTCAGGAACCCCCTTCGAGCCCACCGAAGGTATCAAAGAAGTCCCCCTCAATCCCGGTTGTTCCAGCGGAGGGGTGGTGCGAATCAGCGCGGCCCTATCCCCCAAATAGGAAAGCGCGCTCGTCGGCTTCATCCACGCAAACAGCGATGTTTTTGCGTGGAAACCCTCGGACATGCCAGGCATCCCGAGGGAAGTCGCCGAGCATTCCCTGAACATCAGGGCCGGCTCTAAACCGGTGAAGCAGGGCTTGCGCCGTTTCGACGAAGAAAGGCGCATGGCCATTGGCGAAGAACTCGAAAAGCTCCTGGCGGCCGGCTTCATCAAGGAAGTACACCACCCCGAGTGGTTGGCCAATCCTGTTCTTGTACCGAAAAAGAATGGGAAATGGAGAATGTGTGTCGATTATACCGGTCTCAACAAAGCGTGTCCAAAGGATCCGTTCCCTTTGCCGCGTATAGATCAAATAGTCGACTCGACAGCCGGGTACGAAACACTCAGCTTCCTCGATGCATACTCCGGCTACCACCAGATCGCGATGAAAGAGGCCGACCAGCTCGCCACCTCCTTCATCACCCCCTTTGGCCCCTACTGCTACGTTAAGATGCCATTTGGCCTCAAAAACGCGGGGGCTACCTTCCAGCGATGTATGCTTAAGTGCTTTGGAGATCTCATCGGGCGAACCGTTGAGGCTTATGTCGACGACATCGTGGTCAAATCCAGGAAGAGCGATCAGCTTGTCCCCGACCTGGAGCTAGCCTTCGAAAGGCTAAGGGATAAGCATATCAAGCTTAACCCAGAGAAATGCGTGTTCGGTGTCCCAAGGGGCATGCTGCTAGGCTTCATCGTCTCCGTACGCGGCATCGAGGCGAACCCGGAGAAGATAGCGGCCATCAACGGCATGGGGCCGATCCGGAACATGAAGGGAGTGCAGCGCGTCATGGGATGCCTAGCATCCCTAAGTCGCTTCATCTCGCGCCTCGGCGAGCGAGGACTCCCCCTCTATCGGCTCCTGAAGAAATCCGACCGCTTCGAGTGGACCAGCGAGGCGCAGGAGGCGCTTGACCGGCTCAAGGACCTCCTGACGAAGGCCCCGATCCTGGTTCCGCCGGCCGACGGTGAGATCCTCTTACTCTACGTCGCGGCAACCACCCAGGTGGTCAGCGCGGCCCTAGTGGTGGAGCGGGAGGAGGAGGGGCACGCTCTTAAGGTGCAACGCCCGGTGTACTTCATCAGCGAGGTGTTGTCCGAGTCCAAGTCACGATACCCGCAGATCCAGAAGCTGGTCTACGCCATCCTCATCACGAAGAGGAAGCTGCGTCACTACTTCACCTCCCACCCGGTAACGGTCGTTTCCTCATTCCCGCTTGGTGAAGTAATCTGGAACCCGAATGCGACAGGAAGGATCGCGAAGTGGGCACTCGAGCTATTGGATCAGGGTATTACCTACGTCCCCCGCACCGCCATTAAGTCCCAGGTACTTGCCGATTTCGTGGCCGAGTGGACAGAGGTACAAGCCCCGAGGGCAACAGAGGAGCAGGAGTACTGGACGATGTAGTTCGACGGGTCGCTGATGAGGGCCCGCGTCGGAGCAGGCCTCGTCTTCGTCTCTCCACTGGGCGTGCGCATCAGGTACATGATCCGCCTCCATTTTCCTGCATCCAACAATGTCGCTGAGTATGAAGCCCTTCTCAACGGGCTTCGCATCGCCATCGAGCTGGGCATCCGTCGACTGGACGTCCGAGGCGATTCCCAGTTGGTCGTCGAACAAGTCATGAAAGAATGGAGCTGCCATGACCCAAAAATGGCCACCTACTGCAACAAGGTACGTAAGCTCGAGGACAAGTTCGACGGGTTGGAGCTCAACCACGTCGCAAGGCGCTTCAACGAAGCCGCCGACGAGCTCGCAAAGGCGGCGTCTGGCCGGACGCCCGTCCCCGACGGCGTCTTCGTTAGCGACCAGCTGAAGCCTTCGATCCGCTACCCGGAGCCAGCAGGGGTCGGCGAGGCATGCCCATCCTCGGGGTCGGGATCCGAGCCAGGAGAGGTCGGCAATACGCCACCTATCCTGGACCCGAACACCAATCTCGAGGGAAACAACGCCGCCCCACCCGACCCGGCCGCGGAAGCCAAGCCTTCCGACCCCGCGGTTATGGAAATCGAGGCGGGTCCCGCGGCGGGGGCCGACCCCCCGACCGATTGGAGAGCCCCGTACCTCGAATACCTTATCCACGACGCGCTCCCAACTGACAAGACCGAAGCCCGCAGGATCACGCGCCGAGTGAAATCCTTCGCCATCATCAACCAAGAGCTTTACAAGCGAAGCCACACGGGGATCCTCCAGCGCTGCATCCCGATCGAGCAGGGAAGGGAGCTGATCCAGGACATCCACGCCGGGGCCTGCGGTCACCACGCTGCGCCAAGGACACTGGTGGGCAATGCCTTCCGGCAAGGTTTCTACTGGCCAACCGCGGTCGCGGATGCTACCCAGGTAGTCCGCACTTGCGAAGGATGCCAATTCTTTGCCCGCCGAACCCATCTGCCCGCACAGGCATTGCAAACCATCCCCATCACGTGGCCGTTTGCGGTCTGGGGGTTGGATCTCGTCGGACCCTTCAAAAGGGCGCCCGGGGGCTCCACCCACCTACTCGTCGCTGTCGACAAGTTTTCCAAATGGATCGAAGCAAGGCCTGTGGCGCAGATCAAGTCCGAGCAGGCGGTACAATTCTTCACCGACATCATCCACCGCTTCGGGATCCCGAACTCCATCATAACCGACAACGGTACGCAGTTCACCGGAAAGAGATTCCTCCAGTTCTGCGACGACCACCACATTCGAGTGGATTGGGCGGCAGTTGCGCACCCCCGCACGAACGGGCAAGTCGAACGAGCCAACGGCATGATACTTCAGGGTCTCAAGCCGCGGATCTTTGACCGCCTTAAAAAATTCGGCGGACGATGGGTTGCGGAACTCCCAGCAGTCCTCTGGAGCCTGAGGACGACCCCCAGCCGGGCGACGGGATTCACCCCGTTCTTCATGGTTTACGGGTCCGTGGCCATCCTGCCCACCGACTTGGAGTACGGATCACCAAGGGTCAAAGCATACGACGAACAGGGAAACCAGGCGTCGCTCGAGGACGCACAAGACCAACTCGACGAAGCGCGAGACGTAGCCCTCCTGCACTCGGCTAAGTACTAGCAGGCCCTACGGCGTTACCACAGCCGCAGGATACAAGGTCGCGCCTTCAACGTTGGGGATCTAGTGCTCCGCCTCGTCCAAGACAACAGGGGTCGGCACAAGTTGACTCCCCCATGGGAAGGCCCGTTCATCGTCGCACAAGTGCTACGGCCAGGCACCTACAATCTGGCAACTCCCGATGGGCAAATCTTCAACAACGCCTGGAACATAGAACAGCTAAGACGCTTCTACCCATAGCTCTTGTTTATAAAGTTATACCTAGCTTTGCCCCCGTTTTCGTTTAAGCTCAGGGGTATCCGACCCTGGCCTCGCTCCAAGGTCGCATACCCCTCGGGGGCTACCAGTTTTGTTCTTCTGCTAAAAAGAAACCCTGAGCCACCTTGGCCCAGGACTTTTCGTTTAAGCTCAGGGGTATCCGACCCTGGCCTCGTTCCAAGGTCGCATACCCCTCGGGGGCTACCAGTTTTGTTCTTCTACTAAAAAGAAACCCTGAGCCACCTTGGCCCAGGACTTTTCGTTTAAGCTCAGGGGTATCCGACCCTGGCCTCGCTCCAAGGTCGCATACCCCTCGGGGGCTACCAGTTTTGACCTTCACAAAACAAGAAGACCTTTTCTTTTAAAGCTCAGGGGTATCCGACCCTGGCCTCGCTCCAAGGTCGCATACCCCTCGGGGGCTATCAGTGGTCCCAACCCCAGCTGCTGGGCACCGCTAAAAAGAAAACGTTTGATCTTCTTTCAAAGAACCGGACACTCCCTTTCGAAAACCTTTGGACGCAAAAAGATAAGGATGCGTGAACGGTACTCAGCCAAGTTGCGATCGGACTGCGAAAAAGCCTACGCCCCAGCGGCTACGGTACCTTCGCTCATCAAAAACTTACTGATACGCCCGGCAACGCATCCGAACGCTTTCAAAAACCAAAGGAATAACAAAGGGAAACGGTTTCCTTAGCACAAAATAAAAAGTCATGAGAACAGGCCCGGATGGCCAGCGCGAACAAGTTCCAAGCGACTGACTTAATACAAACGTCTTTTGGGCACATGCCCGGTACAGTTAATTGACAGGAGGGTCGGCCGGAGCGGTAGTCCCAGGGTCGGCTGGAGCGACGGCTTCAGGGTCGGCGACGGCGGCGGCTTCAGGGTCGGCGACGCCGGCGGCTTCAGGATCGGCGGCGGCAGGGGCCTCGGGGCCGGCAGGAGTGGCTTCAGGGTCGGCAGGGGGAACGGCTTCATCCTCCAGAAGCTTCGCGAGGGCCTCCGCCGGCGCAGTCACCGCGGAGTCGATCTCGTCCAGCTCGGCGTCGGTGTAGCCGGCGCAGTACCCCTCACTCATCCCGACAAAATTAATGTCGGCATAGTGAGAGCCGAAGACCCCGAAGGCGCGCCGCACACCAAGGTGAAGCGCGTCCATGGCAATCTCACGACGGCGACGGCGCACCTCAAGAACACGGGCCGGCAGCGAGCTCGACCCTTCTTCCGGAGCGACGCCGAAGTCCTCGCAGACAACGCGGACCGCATCCCGCAAGGCGCCATGCTCGCCGCGCTCCTCGTCGAGCAAAGCCTGCAACCTGGCAAGGTCCTCTGCAGGAGCCGATCAAGAAACCTCACCAAGTTAAAAAGAAATGAAACACCAACAACACGGAAATGCAGAAGCAGAAAGAGCCTCACCGTCGGCCCGGGCCTTCAGTTCGCGTTCCCGGTCGGCACCAAGGGACACGGCGGTCTAGAGCCCGTGCACCTGCAAACGGAACTGGTCGCATTCCGCGCGAAGGGCTCCATTCTCCCCCCTCAGCCGCGCCAATTCCTCGGCGTCTCGGCGGGCCCGCTCGGTAGCAGCGGCTCTTAGCTCCTCGGCATCACGGCGCGCCTTGTCCATGGCAGCCTGGAACTCCTCAAGGTCCAGACGGGCCTTCTCCGCGACAGCCTGGAGCTTGGCCTCGGCACGCTGTACCCCCTCCAGCGCCACCTGCTCACGACCCTCCAGGTCGCGAACGGCCCCCTGGGCGGCACCGAGCTGCAGGGACAGCTTCCTGGAGCGCTCCCTCTCGGTGTTGTAGTGATCCCAGAGGTTCCGCTGCCGCCGGAGGAAGTCGGATTTCTCCAGGCTGGCCTCCTGAAGAGCCTGCAAAGTAGCATGACGGTAAGACAAAAAAGTAAAAATAAAGGAGCTCATCACCGAGCGGCAGAAACAAACGTACCTGGGTGCCGGGAGCCACGGTGTTGGCCAAAGCTCCCAACGCCGAGGTCAGCGCCGCCTGAGCCTGGGCAACGCTGCCATGCATCGCCTGCCACTTATGCCACTCGGCGGCATCGTCCAGTGCGTAAAGGCGCCGCGGCGGATCGTCGCGGGACGACCAGCGGAGGATGTGCCCTCTCCACGCCCCGGGGACGGAGGAAGCCGAGGGCGGAACAAGGCCCGACTCTGACGTCGTCGTCGATGATGACATTACGACGCCAGAGACCCCCGGGTCTGCCGACGACTCCGGCGCCTGCACGCCCGTCGCCACCACGGCCGCCGACGGCACCTCTGTGGGCACCTCCGCCTCGGCCACCGGAAGCACCCCCGTGGGAGCAACCGGGACGGAGACCTCGCCCTCCGGCACCGGTGCCTTCACCGCCGCCGCGCCCTCGGGGGCCAGCGCCCCCTCTGCCTCCGACCTCGCCACGTCAGCAGGGGCATCCGCCCCGCCCACCGTCGTCTCCGCCTCCTCCGCCTCGTCGGCGTCGAGGTCGATCACCTCCCCAGCTTGCGGGCCCGGGGGAATCGCGACCCGAGCCGGAAGGACGACCGGTTGAACCGCAGGCGGAGCGGGGTCCGTTTCCCCTCCTGCGGCTGACCCCGCCGCCGTCCCGACGACCGGCTCCTCAGCGGCCACCTCCGCTGGGGGACCTGCGGCCACACCAGGAACCCCGCCAGTCGCTGCTGGCGGGGTGGCGGCCCGTCCCCCGGAGGAGGACGACGACCGCAGGCTGACGCCACGGGGAGAAGCGCTGCAACGTCGACGGATAGGCGTCAAACAGAAACATATGACAGGAGAAAGAAAAATATGACGTGCGGGGAGAGTCAACTTACGCCCTCGAAGCGCAGGGGCGGCGTGCGCGCTTCGACTCGGAGCCAGACGCCGACCCTGGGGCGTCTGGCAGTGGCCGCTTGTCGCCGCCCCGTTGCCCCCCACCAGCAGGCACGGCGGCGGGGGCAGCCCCCACGGATCCCCGAGGAGCCCCCCGAGCGGACTCCTGGGGGGCGCCCCGCGCCGGACCCGAGACTGCGGTAGGGGTGGGCTCTGAAGGCCCCTGAGGGACGCTCCGGCTCGGCGCCGGGGCGACATCCCTCGCCGGCACCAAAGGAGCACCCCGCGCCTGCTCCTGGGGGGTGCCCTGGGACGACCCTGAAGGGGCGCCCCGCGTCCCTCTCTGGGGAGGATCCTGTGCCGACCCCCGGGGGACGCCCTGCGTCGCCCCCTGAGGGGCGGTCCGCGCAGGCCCCTGGAGCACGCGCTGCGCCGGCCCCTGAGGCACGGCCCCAGGACCGGGGGGAGCTGGATCCCGCACGGCCGCTCCCGCCGCCGCACTCCCTGCCGCCGTCTGCGGGGGTGTGTCACGAATCACTAAAGCCCCCGACCGGGGGGCAAACAGTTCCACTTCCTCCTCCTCCTCTTCTTCTTCCTCTTCCTCTTCTTCTTCATCGTCATCGTCGTCGTCAGACACGACCGCCCCTCTCCGCCACCGTCGGTACTCCTTGGCGGCCCTCTGCCGCCGCTTCTCCGTCTCCTTGTCCTTGCGGCGTTTGTCCTTCTCCGCCTGAAGACGGTTGAGAGCCCTCCGTGCGGCATCCTCCGGCACCGGCGGGAGAGAGTCCTTAACCCGGGTCAGCGAGCCCTGTGAGGCAAAAAAGAGGATCCACATCGGAACAACGAGACGGCAGAACATCAGGGGGGAGAAGTAGTGACCCAGACGCCTTACCAGGTCCACGAAGCCCTGCTCCGGGCGCATCGGCGGATGCCCAGGGACCGGGTACTCGACATCCTTGTCCTCCAGCGCCTCCCGGAGCCGCTGCTGGATCTCGGATGCGGTGAGCGCGCCTATCGCCAGGACGGTGCCCTCGGGCGGCATGTCGGGGGTCATGTCGCCAAGGGGCCGGATCCGGAGCATCAGCGGCGCCACCCGCCGGGCGTGGTAGGTGCCGATGACACCGGCACCAGTGAGTCCCTCCTGCTTCAATTGCCCGATGGCCTGCACGAGGTCGGAGATCTTCTTCTTCTCCTTCTCCACCGGCCCGTACGCCCACACGTCGGGTGCCGCGTCGATGGTGCGGCCGGTGAACGTCGGCAGGGGGGAGTTCGGGTAGTTCTTCACGTAGAACCACTGGTTGTGCCACCCCTTATGGGAAACAGAGGTCTTCACCATCATATACTCCTTGGAGCGAGTATGACGGAGGTGGATGCCGGCGCACCCAATCGGCACCGGAGGCGACTGTTGCTGGCTTCCGGCCTTCCCGGTCTTCTGGTAGAGGCTCACCGCGAAGAAGTACTTCCACAGCTCGAAGTGGGGCTCGATCCCCAGGAATCCCTCGCACAACGCGACGAACGCCGCAATGTGCTGGATCCCGTTGGGGTTGAGGTGCTGGAGCTCGAGCCCGTAGTAGTGGAGCAGCCCGCGGAAGAAACGGCTTGGAGGGGAGGCGAATCCCCGCTCGTGGAAATGGGCGAAGGAGACGACGTAGCCGGCGGGCGGCGACGGAACCTGCTCCGTCTCCGGCAGCCTCCACTCGTCCGCCGCCGTCCTCTCGCAGAGGAGCCCCTTCCGCACCAGACCTTCGGCGCGCTTGGCGGTGAAGTGGGAGACTCCCCAGGAAGCCATCGCCAAAGAGGGAAGAAGACCGACGAAGACGAAGACGAAACGCGCGGCGAATGGCAACGAGAACAAGGAAAACAAAGCGAGCGTAGGAGAGCTAGAAGGCAAGAAGGCTTGAGTGCGAAAGGAGAGGAACCAGAGCGGCGCGTTCCAGCTTTTATAGGAAGAGTACCGGGGAAGCCAAACCGACGCCCCGGCCACCATAAATGCGGCGCCAGGTACGCCCCTGCCACGCCCGTTTCCTTTCGAAAATCGCGCGCACGATCGGCCGCGAAAAAACATCCTATCTTCCTCGATCCGCGGGACGGCGCTTCCATAACTCCACTCCCCGGGCTTCGCGCCCACGACGCTCCGCACGATCGGCCCTGGCACATCAACCGCCCCGCTCCGGTCCAACGCCCACAGGGAGGTAAGAAAGGGATACGGGGCTGAAAACGCCCCTACGGCCCAATACGGTCCAGGGGTTCGAAAGCTGGCCCAACACGGGTTCGACAGCTGCCCCAGGACATCCCCGAGCGAGGGGTAAGAAGGTACGGGCCCGCTAGCGGCCAACACCCAGGCAAGCGAACGCCAAGGGCGCCCCAACCTCACGTTCGAGTCCCGCTCAGTATAAAGTTCATGGTTTTTCCACGGGGAAAGGCAACGAGCCCTCAGATCCAATCGAACGGATCCGAGAACTATATGAACTGACTGGCGGGAAATTGGAGTACGCCACCAGCTTGGCCCGAGCCGGACCCCCCCGAACGGGGACCGGGACTCCACTCGAACTTACCCGTTTGCAGCTCAAACGAGCACCACGGTTCGTCCTACGCAGATAACGTGGCCCGGCTCAACCCCTCCGTCCTAGCGAACGGACGCTTGAGGGGCAATGATCAAAAAGTCGACCTGGCCCACCGATCGGTTTTTCTGCAACGAGCAGGAGCTCGGGGGCTAGCCTCGCAAAAAACTACCACATGTGTGGTCACAAACTGACAGGTTCTCTCAGGCATGGTGAATAATGAAACAAGCGAAAAGAGCCTCCGGAGGAGCACTCCTGCTCCACCACAGGCTCGGGGGCTACTGTCGGGGGGAAATATCAACGACCCCCTAATACGCAGCTTAAAGAAACAAACATGAAGGCCCAGGCCCACCAAAGTGTGATCAAGTCTCCGCCTCGACCGACCCCAGCGTCAGGACCGGGAGCGCCCGACCTCCCTCCGCAAGGTCTCCGCCTCGACCAACCGCGCCCCCAGGGTCGGGAGCCCCCGACCCTGTACCACGAAGGTTCCGCCTCGCCCGACCCCGAGCGAAGGAGTCGGGCACGTTGAGGCCCACGGGTCAGAATCCTCCTCGGATACGTTCCGCGTAGACAAGACAAATCCGGCGGGGCCCACCGTCGGCCTCACCATAAATGCGCCGCAGAGAAGGCAGAGCGCAGGGCGACCGCGCCCCCCACGCGACCCGGCACAAGTACCCGCGCACGACCATCTTATACGAGCTACAGTACTGGCGGCCAGCTCCCATTCATCGCGAAGCACTCATGACCTGCGGCGACCGGAGGGAAGCAAGGAGCGGCCCCATCCTCGGGTCCCGCGCACCCTCGGGCCCCGCGCGAAGGGTAGTACAGGCGTGAAGCTCCCCCTCTCTACAAGCCATCGTCAGAGCGGCGGTATCCACCGTCCTCCCTAACGGACGGCAGGGTGACGACGAAATCCCCTCATCATGATCTATCCTGATACCTACGAGCGTCGAAATAGCTACCTGCGAAGAGCCACGACACTTGGCATCCGGCGGCCACCCCTCCGGGCATGCACGACGGCACGCGTTCAGGGTCGGCAGACCGTCGGGTGCCAGGGGCCTCTGCCCTCCTTCCCGCCAGGCCTTTTTTTTTTACCATCTTACTCTTTACCTTTTACCCGGTCCCAATTGTAACTCCGGCCGGCCCCTTGCGATATAAAAGGGGAACCTAGAGCCGGGGGGAGGGGGATCGATCGAAAAAACAGAACAAGAGAACAACGCTTCTCCCAAGAACACAAAAAAAGAGACCTGGGCCCAGTCCCTCTCTCGCCGGTCTGTAACCCCTTACTACAGAATCCCCGCGCGGGGAACACGAACATCCTCGATACTGGACGTAGGGCTCCCTTTGCCTGAACCAGTCTAATCCGTGTCTCCCGTGCAACCATCTGAGGCTCACGCGCATAAAAGAAATTTACTAGTCTAAGTCCTGATCCGCTGATCTCGACAACGACACTGGTACTAAAGGACCCCTTTAATACCACCATAGTGGTAAAAGGGTTTCTGACCGGTACTAAAGGTTGAATCCCTAGTAGTGGACGTTTGTGTCCATCTAATTAGATGTGCTGACTTTTTTAGGTTAACAGAGGAGATGAAAACTGCTACTGATCCCATTTTTCATTAAGTAAAGGAACTGTACAAAGGAATAATTACAGGGAGAGAAAAACAAAAACACAAAAAGCACAAAAAGGAATAAAAGCTAACTCCAAAAACCATCTAACCTGGCTCTAAGAAGAAGTTTCTTAGAGGGTCCTACCTTTAGCAAACATAGCTCTACGTCATCTACAAGCGAGGCCCCTTCCACATTCCTAGGGATCGGAATAGGGAAACATCTTTCATTATAAAGAAATAATGCCATTCCTTTGAGTGTTTCCTTCTAAACCAGTTGAGTGTTCAGCCTGTCCAGGAGCAACAGCCAGAAAAAAAATTTGAGTTTTCCCCTAACATCACTTTTCCATAACCATTTGAAATGCTCAGCTTCCAATCTTCCCATGATGGCTCTGTAAGCATTCTTACAAGTAAAATCCTGCGATTGCCATATGTAGGACCATTGGTCACACAACACCCTCTTCCTGGTTTATTTCATCAATTAAGTTAATTAGTTCCTGATATTGTTCTGGAGGAATCACTGATAGAGGCAAGAAATTTTCTGCTGGGTCATGATCGAGAAAATTAGCAACTGTGATGTTTGGATCTCTAGCAAATGAAAAGAGTTGTGGTAACTGAAGTTTGAGGTAGCTAGCCCAAATTCTACAAATCATTCTAAAACATAATAGTTCTTCCATCAGCGACCACACAAGAAACAATGCTTCTGAAGTGATCAGCAAAGGTCATCACATCCTTCCACCAGAATGATCTAACAGGCCGTATAGAGTGTGGGGCTTTTACATTCGTATAAAACGCCTCCCAAGTATGTTTCACCTAAGGAACATCCTTTTGTGTCAGAAAATTTATCCTGGAACTTTAGTTGTAAAGCCTTGTTCTGAGCCCTTCCATTTAAAATGCCCAATCAACCTTTACTTTTAGATCGGCAAGCCTTGGGCCAGGCAACAAGGAACATTCCCTTTCTATTGATATTCCCACCATCTCATAATCAGTGCTTTTTGTACCTCCAATTGCTTGATCACTGCTTTAGTCATTTTCAGGATGCTATTCCAGTACATGGTCATGTGTGTGTTCTTGTTTTGAGTAGAACCACCAATGATCACCTCAATTAAAATGGGTCTCCACCAGTTCGGTACATTATATTCCTTGGTCCAACTTAAGGAGAAACCTATTCTCTATTTTTTATGGCAATTACTCCCTCCATTTCTATTTACATGCCACATTTACTTTGTCCTAAGCTAATTTTGTTCAACTTTGACAAAGTTTATCGAAAGTAGAAAAACATTTGCAACATCAATTTATTTCATTGAATCTACCATGAAATATATTTTGATAGTACATATGTTTAGTATCGTAAGTGTTATCATATTTTTGTACAAGCTTGGTCAAATTTGGATAAGGTTGACTTAGGACAAAGCAAATGTGAGATATAAATACAAATGGAGGGAGTATGAGTAATAAGGTAGTCGGGAGATCTTATTACGTGGACTTCATGAAGATGTAATAAATAGTCGGTGGGACTGCTCAAATGCATCATCCTCACAAGGTATGCCATACACATCTCCTTGAGGTCGTTCAACAAGCTTAGTATCTTTGTGGACTGTGGCCAATTGTATGGAATTGTGCTTTTATTGTCGCATGTCATTTGACTGTGGCCATAGTGTAGTCTTCTACAAATAGAATAATATATAAATATATGGTCCAAGTGATCGGATCAAATGTAGTCTTCTACAAATAGAATAATATTTTGTCTCTTATATCTTATTGATCAGTCCATAAAATGAAATAAGCACTGAGGATGAAGCAGATTAATATTCCTATTGCTCTTGTCTTTATATATAGCAGTTGGCATTTGATCTGGAAGTAAAATTCCATACTCTTGATTGATAGCTATTCCCTCCATCCAACAAACAGTACAACTATAGGATTTTCTTTATAGATTTGTACTGATGTCAAATGATGTTTGTGTCCTCATTATTTAGCTGTCTCCATCTAATGAGATGTGTTCTTTTTTTTATTCACGTAGAATTTGGCCATTCCCAGTGGAAGTTTCATTTTTCATAAATGATAAGTCACATAAGCAACTATGATGACATGTTATATGAGTTATGAAGAGGGAGAAGAAATAACTCTATTTACACGGTTACTAACGCGATAAAACTCTTCCATATATCGATTGAGAGCTGGACTTTCATTTCATCCTATTCTTTGTCCAATTTAAAATATCCACATCATTCATGAATTAAATACTATAGTTAGTACAGGCTCTACCCTCAAGCTTGCGCACTTTGGGGGCCAAGCCACATTGATGGACCAAGAGAGTGAACCGGCCCTAGAGCCCACCAAGTGTGGAGCCATCACTCAACCGTCACTCTACCGATTGGGTCACCGACTCACCGCCCACGGCACTGAGCCACCTCCCCCACCGACCCATGGCCATGGGTAGCAGTTCCCTTTCAAGTGTGCTTCATAGACCGTGGACCTTGAAATCGACGTCGCAATGCCTCAGCTGCCCACCGTGTTGCCTGATCCCAGGTGTATGACGCGGACGCAGTGGATATGTACGCTTTGCATATGGTGCTGCCCAATTTAGCTGCGGCGGTAGTAGCGAAGTGCACGGCATGAGGAGGACATGGGAGTATTCGCCCGGTCCACCTCCTCTTGACCTGCATCACCGTTGTTGAAGCCATGACCACTTAGGTGCACCACGTATGCGCTACCCGCCATCCTGCCAGCTTTCAGCTTTAGCCACTTTGCTGCCCACTTCGGTGACATGTTGTCCCAGAGGCTGTTCCCTCCCATGCCTTCAACATCTCCCCCTAGCAATTGTGCTGCGGCAGAGCGAAGGAGCTAGAGAGGGGTGGAGAAGGGTCAGCTGCACCGGCGCCGCCATGATTCCCGGTAGATTTCTGGAAGTGTCTGGGGAAGAAGAGTGGAAGGAAGAGGCGAGGGGAGTGGAGAGGAGGCAGGTTGATTTGCAGATTAGTTCTAAAAAGATTCCATTTGCGGATTAGTCCCTAGAAATTTGTTGTTATCCAGTTTTAGGTGTTCTACTGGAGAAGAGTAAAAGAATTTAGGTCAAAAAAACATATGCTACTGGAGGTGCTCTACAGCCGGTTATAGAGAACATATTGTCAGTTACGGCATTACCAATCAAAACAACTAACCAGATCAGCCGGTCGGTCGTTTGGACATATAATCGGCTGAACTTGATCCCTAATCCATCAGCTTGGTTGTAGCTAGCGTCTAGTCTGGATGAGATATCGATGACTTCTTGCGAGAAATTAAATCGTAACATTATTGGGTCAATGATGCTGGCTTGGGCGTGTTGCGTCAGTTTCTTGTCCCGGGATGCATTCCATGCTTGCACGTCGACGCAGCCTCTCGTAGGTAGACGGCTAGACACCAACGCGATGTTCCGAGATGTCAGCAAAAATAGATACCTTTCGACTAATTGTTTCCTCTTGTCGATCATTATCGTAGGGCCCCTTGAAATGCAAAGGGCCCAGTTAACATTGTCAATCCGTAAGATACGAATAAATTATTCGATCAAACACATTTTGCTTCCTAGCTGCTAGAGAACTGGGTATTAGTACCAGTGCGTAGGTACATATCTCCCGAAAATAAATCCAGAATTAACCCGTCGAGATAAAAGGGGCAGTCTTTTATCACGGGTCACTGAATCGGGATATAAGACAATCTTTTAGTCTCGGTTTGTAAAACCAACCGGGACTAACGGGGCTGCCACGCCAGGCGCTAGACAGACCCCTACCGGGACTAAAGTGCGTGTATACAGCGCCATGCAAGTGCCTGCATGGCGCCTATAATTTCGTGCATCACGTACCCCTTTAGTTGGTTGAGAGTTTTTTTATAATTAATGAAATCAATCAAACTATATATAGTATTTAAATAAATCAATTTAACTATTACATACTTATATAGACAATTCTTATACAATTAGCTAGTATATTAGCTAGTATATGTACAATTCTTGATTAGTATATATATAGAGTACAATTAATTCCTAGCTAGCTAGCTATATAGCTCTAGGATCTCCATCGAGGTCTTCCCGTCGAGGTGTTGCTCGGTGCTTCTTGATTTCATCCACCGTAATGAAATTCTCCTTGTGGATTTATCACCTCGTCCAGCAGGAATCCTACGAGACTTTCGCATATTGTGTCTATTCTTTTCTTCTCCATGATCTTATCTCGAATATTATGCATATGTAATTTGGAAGTGAATAATGTTACGCGGGCAATTAAATATAAGGAGATAGAAAACAAGTAACTATTAATACTATTATTTTATTACGTACTTCCTGTTTTTCCTACGGCGTCAACCTGGCCTTGTGTAACATAAATCTTTGCATGTTTTCACAGACATAGTACCCACATAGATTATCCCTTGTTCCTGTCTTAAGCACTTCAGTGGAAAAAAAACAAGTTATAAAATATTCATCATATAGAATGTACAAAATATGCAAACTTCATACGTACCGGGAAGTCTGTGTCCCATGTAAGTTTTTCTTGGAATGCCCCTTGGCGTTGTTTTTTGATGAATTATTTCCATGCCCTATAGATTTAAATAATCAATGATATAGTGTTAGGCGAAAATTTAGGAAACACACTTTTGTATTAAAATAAAGGTCCAAAATTATTAATTACAAGTGTAGAATGTCTTGAATCTCTTGGTACTCTGCTAGTAGTTTCCTCAAGGAATCGAGGACGGTAACTCGGCTTCTATCAGGCTCAATTACTATTAGGATCCAGTGGCAACTGTGTACGTAAATATTCATTAGTCAGATAAGGAAAAGGATACTAAGATAGATGGTATACGTATGTACAAACACTTATTTGAAGTTATATGGAAGTAGTATGTAGCTCTTGCCACCTTGAAGGTCTAGCATATTGAAACATTCCACCAACATTTTCTTTGTAAAATCTCGTAGTTGGGTTTGGTTAACTATGGATGGACCCATGAAGCCAACATGCAAGTATCCTTCTTGTCGGCACTTCTGAATTAGCCGCCTACATAAAAAGGAAGACAAAGTTAGTAGGGCGACGCATGCATAAAAAATAATGATGAAGATAAACGGGTACTTACAGTGCCCAGGCGCTGATAAGAGAGACGTCTAGAGCATCTTGATGGTACACTTCGTATATATCTTTGAATTCCAGCCAGAGGTATTTCTCGCCTTCACCGTAAAAATCTATCGGTTTTACCTTAAGGGCGAACATGGAAGTTTGGTCGGCGGACGTCTCCATGTACCATTCATGAAATTCGTACATCTTCGGTGATAGGCTCCCTACCAACTCCGGCCTTACCAGAGACTTTCCTAGCTCAAATGTCCATCTCGGTTGAAATGGCTGTGAAGCTGCTGGCTCGTGACCACCTAGCTCTATACATTGATCAAGTCCCACTCCAAATTCTTCCATGAATTTCAATACTTGATCTTGTTGAGACTTCGGCATTGCTGATATCCTTCTAGCGTCTCCTTCTGGTAGATGACGAAGGCGGCGATCAACAACAGTTGAAGATGACTTTCCTTTCCTTTTTTTTCCCTATATTCATCACCTCCTTGTTTGAATGAGACATCTTTTGAAAAAAATTGTAATTTAGTTGGATCAATTGTTGGTTGTGGCTCCATCTCCCTTGCTTTTTTTCAGCCCTTTCCTGAACAAATCCTTGCATTCTGCTTGGATTTCGGACCAGCGTTCCTCTTGAGTCATTGCATTCCAGCGTTCCTCAGGAGTCAATTCGGACTCCTTATTTGTTTTCCTCTTTTTATGTGCTGGCCTAGGAGCCATTGGTCGCGACTTCATAATCGGGTCTCCAGCAGGTTCCTTTGTCGGGGCTGCACGTACCTTGCTCGGGACTGCTCTTATTCCCGACATTGTCGGTGAGCGGGGAGGAGTGTTGTTGTCGTCGTCGTTGCCAGCTGGATGTGGAGATGGAGACTTTGCTTGAGCATGCATCGACGATGGTCCTGGTGCTGAAGGTCCAGGTGCTGATGGTCCTAGAATTTACCATGGTGGAGAAGTCGGTCTTGCCATTTGAGGAGATGGTTGTGGCTCGGGTTCTTTCGGGAGGGGTGCTGCCTCCATGCTCGGGATGATGATGTAGCATTTGTGCCATAGAATGATGCCTCCTTGAACCGCATCTCCTAATGTCCTCTCCCCAATGCCTCCTGGGAGCTGGAGCTCATAGCCTTCATATTGCCGATCAACGAGCTGCTCTACCGAGACACTAGCATAGCCAGGTGGAATCTCCATGCCATGGCTTGCCTGCGTTGCCCTGCTTGGTAAGGCACTCGCGTACGCTACCTATACATATAGCAGAAATAAAGATGTTATTAATCCTAAGGCGTGGTGGATCGATGGCTTGAGAAGATTATTGCATAAATATTAATTATGTATAAGAGTATACCTTAACAGTAAGATTGCTGACCGGTACATGCAGCACACAGAAGGTGCATTGCCTGATGAAATCAACAGTGAACTGTTGGTCCTGTGGATCGGGCTATGCTTCTGGTTGTGAAAGAGCCACTAGATGATTGACTTCGTCATGCATTCTTTGTTCCATAGATTGCACTTGAGTTTCTAGGTTGTGCCACTAGCTCTGCTCAGCCCGACCTTTCTTCGCTTGCGGCTTCTGTAGGAGTCTCTGTCTTCTCTGAAACCGTACTTCCATGGAATGATCCCAAACCTGAGAACACATCCTGGGTGCTCAGGATTCCCGAGAACCAATGTGAGCTCATCCATTTCTTGATCCACCACCAACCTCCCAGCCTTCACATCTTCAATGTTCTTGGCGAGTTGTTCGCCCTTGAGACATATTTCCTCAGTTAAGATCAACATCCCATCCCTTGAGTTTAGTTTGCCTCCATGAGTGAAAAACCAATTTTTAGCTCATTGGCTCCATTCATGAGTTGCTGGTACGATACCCCGTTCGAGCAGGTCTTGTTCCATCTTCTGAAATTTGGGCACTGCTGTTTTGTAACCACCTCACCCTAGCTTATGGTACTCTCTCTTACGACTAGCATTTCAACGTTGGTGTTGACTTTTTGCTGACTGTCGTGGCTCCTCTTGTACTTGACAAATGCCTCCCAGTGGCCGCTCAACTTTGAAAATTCGTTGAAATCTGGAGTTTTGTCCTCATTAATGTACTTTGAAACTAGAAATTTCTTGAATGTTGGAAATTGTGTGGCCATCTTCTTCAGCGCCCACGCTTTCACATCCTTTTCAATATATCCAGCGGGAAATATGAAATGTTGCTTGACCTGTTCCCACAGCATATCCTTTTTTGTTTGCGGCAGCGCGTTCGGATCATTTCTTTTTCCTCTCCATTTCTTAATGCTGATGGGCACATTGTCCCTTACAATAGCCCCGAGCTGAGTCACGTACTTGTTTGCCACATCAACGGGAGCAACCGGCCTACCATCTTCTTCACTTCTGTGATCTCTAGCTTTTGCGATCCATCCATCACCATGCTTCGACCTCGTGTCTTCTTAGGGTTCACCAATCCAAACGGCTAACAGTTCAAGATTCGTTAATTAGCACATAATAACATAGAAGAAGACATTCTTCTTGGGGTACAATGTTATTAATGACATATGCCTCAACGGTATCTTTCGTCGCGGCAAGGTTTTGCTCGGGCTCTTCATTGCCATCGGCGGATATGTTGAGGTACGTGTCCGCCTAGTGACTCTCTTCTTCGGTGTACGTTACGTTATGATCTCTACCAGCAATAATGTCCTCCGGCATGAACCTTGCATTCTCGTCATCCGCCATCTCAACTACTCCAAACACACATGATAACATAATTACATGTACGTTAAGGTATATAAATAAAATCATAAAAACATACACATGAAACTGTACACGAAATTAAACTTACATGAAAACTTCTTAATTATACACAAAAAATCTTGAATGAAACTTAATTACATGAAATATGTTTAATGTACTACAAGTTAATGTACATACATGCACTCGTAGAAGAACAACGTGAAAAGATACTAATTTATACTAATTTCTACTGAATTCTATCAAAATTGAAGCGTAATTTATTTATAGAGATTTCTACTAATTTATTGGAATTTTCTAAAATTTGTACTAATTAGTACAATTTTTAAGAATTTCTACCAAATTTCATAACTTGAAAATTTTATAACTACCAAATTCTAACTTCCTATACAATTTTACCAATCCAAAATTTTCTTTTAATTTAATAACTAGAAACAAATAAATATAAAAGGCTTGCATCACTGCCAAATTTATTCTAACTTCCTATACAATTTTAACAATCCAAAATTTTCTATTAAATTTATAACTAGAAAAAAGTAGATAAAAAAGCTTGCATCACTGCCAAATTTATTCTAACTTGCTATACAATTTTACTAATCCATAATTTTCTATCAATTATATAACTAGCAAAAAGTAAAAAAAAATCTTGCATCATCACTGCCTTGCATCATCACTGCCAAATGTATTAACGCTACTAGAGCGGCGGGTGCTGAGGTTTGGGGTCGACGAGGTGTGAGGGTGGCTGCGCACGAGGCGGATTGGGGCACGAGGCTCGGATAGAGGACGGCGCGCGGACGGAGGAGGGAGGACGGGACGCCGGATCGACGACGGATCAAGGTGGGAGGATGATGGGGTGCCGAACGGAGGACGAGGGAGGACGGGTGCCGGACGGAGAAGGGGAGGACGGGGCGGCGGACGGAGGAGGGAGGACGGGGTGCGCGCGTGGACGGAGGAGCGGGGATGGGTTGCCAGACGGAGCAGGTAGGATGGCTGGGGCATCGGACGGAGGAGATGGCTCGCGGACGATGACGAACAGCGGCGTGGCTGGAGGTGGAGGACGACGGCGCGGACGGAGAGGAGGCGGCGATGGGGATGAAGACCACCAGCGGCGACGGGGACAGAGGCGGCAGTGTGATGCCCGCGGAGCCGGTGACGGAGATGATGCATAGGCTAGAGGAGTAAAAATTTCGCTAAGTTACCGGGTGCGGGGGGAGTAGAAATGCCAATTACTTTTATCCCCCCTACCATTTATCTCGGTTTCTAAGAAGAACCGAGAGAAATAGGCTTTTAATCTCGATTCTTCTTACAAACTGAGATAAATGGTCTGTCCATTTATCTTGGTTTGTAAGAAACCGAGATAAAAGCCCATCCCTTTAATCCCAGTTTTGATGCACTCGGGATAAAAGGGCAACCCTTTATCTCGGTTCGTAAGTAGAACCGAGATAAAAGGTCACGTCCGGCGCGGGAACTAAAATTTACCCTTTTGTCCCGGTTCTAATTACGAACCGAGATAAAGGGCCTTACCAACCGGGATAAAATGTCCCTCTCCTATTTCTCATCTCCCTCTTCTTTTTTTTGAAATAAATTTTTTTATGTTTTTGCTGGATTTCATGCAGCAAAAATTAAAACTTTACATATTTCAAACATGCGAAAATATATTTAATTAGCAATTATATTTACAATAAGTTTGAATGACTCATTAATTCAACACTACTTATATTACCTTCTTAAATAATTATTTTACTGCATCACTATCATCATGAAATTATCAATTAAATAATTTATACACGCGAAAACAACTAATTTAAGCACACATGAAATTGTATCAAGTAGTACATGAAATTAATCATAAATGTGAAACAAATTTAATGCATTACAATGTAACATTAAAAAACTTCTTTTTCACGAATGTTCCCTGGTCATGATCGTGGTGCAAGTACGGAGCCTCTTATTTGGGTAGCAGGATGCTAGGGTCAACTTCAACAGCGAATGGAGGCATGCCTGCAAACTGATCATAACAATCTAATTGGTCTATTTTGTCCTTGACTCCCACAATTTTTCTTTTATTTGGAAGGACTATGTGACGCTTTGGCTCCCATGGATCTTCTAGATTCCTCTTGGGTTTGCTAGACATGTCCTTCACATAGAAAACTTGATGGACATCATTGGCGAGTATGAATGGTTCATCACTGTATCGAGTTTTGCTAAGGTCCACTATTGTCATTCCATACTGATCTTTGTTTACACCATTTAGCTTCACCCATTCGCAACAAAATAGAGGGATGCACAACGGTCTGTATTCGATTTCCCATATCTCCTCTATGAAATCATAATAAGAGTCCATGCTACTATTTATACCTATGGCATCTATGCGGACACCACTATTCTGGTTCGTGCTTTTTTGGTCTTGGGCTCTCGTGTAAAATGTATCACCATTTATCTCGTAGCCTTGGAATTTCACGATTGTGCTAGAAGGTCCCCTAGCTAACCAAGCAAGCTGTGGGTGAATCTCAGAGTTACCCATAAGTTGTTTGCGCAACTAGGAGGGAAAAATTTCCACGTGGGTTCTTGTAAGCCAAGCATCGGATCTCGCCGGGTTTTCGGAAACTAACATCTTCTTGTGCTGATTGATATACGAAGCCACAAAGGTTGACTGCTGTAGAATAGTGTAGTGTGCCTTGTTGAACAAATCAGCATCATTGCTCAAACATACTTTCCTTCCAAGGGTGCCCATTCCCCGCCGCCTCCCCTCATGGTGTGAAGTTGTAACCCTAATCGGGTCAATTGAGTCAATAAAATCAACACAAAACTCAATCACCTCCTCTGTTCCATATCCCTTGGTGATGCTTCCTTCTGGACGGGCACGACTAAGAACATAGTTTTTTTAGGACTGACATGAACCTCTCGAAAGGCCACATATTATGTAGGTATACTGATCCGAGAATATTA
This sequence comes from Setaria italica, assembly GCF_000263155.2. Lineage (NCBI taxonomy): Eukaryota > Viridiplantae > Streptophyta > Magnoliopsida > Poales > Poaceae > Setaria > Setaria italica. Next base: position 26,076,011 of record NC_028451.1, on the reverse strand, counting down.
ATCTCTTTTACTAGGTGAACCAGAAGGTGAGTCATAATATTGAAGAAAGATGGTGTAAATACCAAATCAAAGCTGACAAGACATTGCACCACATCGTTCTGTAGCTTTGTTAGCTTCAATGGATCGATTATCTTCTGTGAAATCACATTGAGAAACACGCATAACTTTACGAGCGACAATCGAACATTCTCTGGTAGAACACCCCTCAGTACAACTGGAAGCAACTAGGTCATCAACATGTGGCAATGATGGGCCTTGAGATTTGTGAACTTCTTTTCTTTCATATTTATTATTCTCTTTATATTCGAGGAGTACCCATACGGGACCTTCAGACTATTCAAGCATTCAAACATGCTATCCTTCTCTTCCTTGCTGAGAGTGTAACTAGCAGGACGTAAGTAGTGTTGTCCGTTATCTCTCTTTTCCGGATGTAGGTCATCCCGTTGCCCCATTACTTTAAGGTCCCATCGTGCTTCTAGTGTATCTTTTGAGGGCCCATAAACACCCATGAAGCCTAGCATGTTCACACAAAGGTTTTTCGTCAGGTGTATCATGTCTATTGCATTACGGACATCTAGGGTTTCCCAATAAGGTAGCTCCCAAAATATTGACTTCTTCTTCCACATGGCTACATGTCCATCATCCTCGTTCGGAACAGGTTGGCTCCTAAGACCTTTTCCAAATACTACCCTTACATCCTTTATCATCTCAAAGACACGTTTTCCATTATGATGTAAAGGTTTTTTACGAGTTTGTGGCGCCCCTTTGAAATGCATCCCACTTTCTCGCAGCTGGTGGTGAGCATGGAGAAATCAATGATGACCCATATAGACCACCTTCTTACAGTGCTTCAAATACATGCTATCTGTGTCATCTAAGCAGTAGGTGCAGGCTTGATATCCCTTGTTTGTCTGTCCCGAAAGGTTACTTAGTGCAACCTAATCATTGGTGGTTACGAACAACAGTGCTTGCAGGTTAAACATCTCTTGTTTATCCTCATCCCATACACGTACACCTTCTTCCTTCCAAAGCTGTAAAAGTTCATCAACTAACGGTCTTAGGTACACATCAAGGCCGTTGCCGAGTTGCTTTGGGCCTTGGATAAGCTCCGGCATCATAATGAACTTCCGTTTCATGCACATCCAAGGAGGAAGGTTAAACATACATAGGGTCACATGCCAAGTACTATGACCACTACTCAACTCACCGAATGGATTGAATCCTCAAGGAGCTAACAGAAGCCACCCAGCCAATCACTAACATGGTGGAGCCCCCAGAGGAAGGTGTGGAGCCCTGTTCCCTGGTAGAGAGACTTAGGGATATACCCAAGAAGTTCACTGGCTACGTGAAGAGACTACGGAGTCCATCTCCAAGCAACTGCTGGCGATGGTGAAGTTGTTCTACCCACAAGCCAATTTGGCTCCTGTGGCAGAAGACATTGCTGAGGACTGCTCTGATGAGCAGTTCCAGCAGTACTTGGAGGAGATGGCTCTCATTGCTCAAGAAGTAGCCGGTTAGATAGACCTTAAGTGATTTGCAAAAACAATTGTCTGTAATGTAAACAAGTTATGTTAATGCAAATTGTTTGAAGTCTTGTCGCAAGTTTTGTTTACTTGCCGACATGTTTGAATTCCTTCGGTTTAGTGCATCTCATGGACTACCTAGATGTTTGCTCGTGTGGTAGTCGTGAGTGTCCGCACACAAGGCTGCTCCTAGGAGCCTCTATAAATACACTATTTAGAGTACCTTTAGGATGTGGCTCCTTTTTGCGGAGCTCCAGCACTCGTGTATCTGGGTAGTCAAACTCCTTAGGCGAGTAGACTTTTCAGAACTTCATGGTTTGGAGCCTACCTTTGCAACCTGTTTGGGTTGTCTGGGTGCTCTGCCCCGAAGACCAGGAATTTGGTATTACAAGTCGCGGCTAGACACATTTGTCTAGACTGGGACTCGTGTAGTGTAGATAACTCCCAAGTTGTTTGACGACTTCTATATGCGAAGACTGTCGATGGACAAATTTGTATAAGGAGCTGATTAGGTCGAGATTTGTGTGTGCAGGCTTGGTTCTGCGCAAGTTTCTGCAATCTAACGAGTTGAATAACCCGAAAGATAAGTGTGCAGACTTGTGGATATAAGTTGCAAGTGGGTAGAGACTAGTCTTTTGCGACAAAAAATAACTCTGCTTTATTTAAATTGTAACTGTACAACTGTGGCCGATGGCCAGTTTACATGAGTATGTAGACTATGGGTAGAATCAACACAAGTTGTCAACTTCTTCGCCGATGAGAGTTTGGAGTGTGTACAACTCAGGTCCAGTGACCTTGGAGACAATGTAAGATCCCTCCCAAGGCGAGTTTAGCTTGTGCAGCCCCTTGGTGTCTTGAATATGCTTGAGGACCATGTCACCTGTGTTGAACGAACGTTCTTTGATGTTACGATCATGGTACCAGCGAATTCCTTCAAGGTACCTTGCTGACTGGACAAGTGCTGCATAGCGCACTTCTTCGAGGCTATCTAAGTCTATACGTCTTGTTTCTTCAGCCGAACCTTCCTTGTATTGCTCGACTACTGAATATTTTCACATGATGTCAGCAGGTAGGACGACTTCTGATCTGTAGACCAGGAAGTAGGATGAGTACCCAGTAGGCTTGCACGGCTATGTGTGAAGCCCCCAGAGGACATTAGGTTGCGATTCTTGCCGGTTACGTTGGCTGTTGCTCTGATTGTTGTTGTTCTGGCCTCTATTACAACAAGATTCGAACTGCTCGATCTCCTTGTCTTCTTCATCTGCCCAGGCTTGGATCATGCTCTTGAGAGACTTGATATCCAGAGGGCATCTTCTGCCAAAGTCTTGGAACATCCGACGGTCATAGAGACTGTTCTGGAAGAACTCTGTGGGATCCATCTCCGTGATGTCCACGATAGTGGCCTTCTTGTCAAAGAAACGGCGTAGGTAACTACACAGGGTTTCGCCTTTTCATTGTTTGACTTGCGACAAGTTGATCCTGTTGCCAAGATGTTGTATTGCTCCGGCGAAGTTGTTGTGAATGTCGCCTTCAGCTGACTCCATGTATCGATGGAATTCCTCTTTAGAGACTCAAGCCAAGTGAGTGGTCCTACCTCAATGCAGATGGGGAAGTAGATGACCTTAGTGTCGTCATTTCCTCCCGTCGCTTGGATTGCTAGCAAGTAGTCGACTTCTTGATTGCGTTCGTGGTGGTGCCCTTCGATGATGTTACGAGCATCGTGATTCTGGTTGATCTACTGGCGAAGGTCGTGAGTTTGCTTAGGTTTCGAGTCGTGGCCGAGGCCTCCCGAGGGTCCTACCCGACTAGCTTCTGCTGATGTGTTGCTCAATCCTAGGAACCTCGTTTCTGGTAGCTTCGTTGTGACTTGGATGCCTACCACTACTGCCATGGTGGGAGGAGGTTCGTTGGACCGAGTTGATCGGACTCTGTCAATCCAGTAGTTCGTACGCGTGCTTTGCCAATAGAGCTAGTTGCCGGGTGTATTTGTCTTGCGCCATCGCCCAAGTGAGCAGGTCAATGAAGGCGATGATGGCGAATGGAGTGTTATGTTGATGCGTTGAAACTGCTTCGAACACTTGATCCAGGTTCATGATGGGTAGGTCGTTTGCAAGGCGGCATCGACATTCTGCTCGCTTTGCGTTTCTTTCTCGTAGATGCACCCTTTGATCTTCTATCTTTTTCCCTTGGACATTGGCAGAGAGTTCATCCACCGACACGTCGTCAGGGTGACGCTCGTGTCGCATTTTGGTTGTAATGCTCTATCATCGTTGGCTCTTTGGGGAGTTTGGGGTGTAATAATGGTGAGTAGTTCTCACTCTGGGGAGAAACTACTTGAGCTTGATGTGATGATCTTCGTAGGACCGTATTCTTCGTAGATAGGAGACAGAGGTGTTCCCTCCTGTAATGGGAGGTTGTCAAGGTAAGCGATGAGGCATGACTCGTCATCCCTGGCAAGGGCAGATGGTTTCATGCCAGGCCAGTAGACGTATCCACCTTTTGGAGTAGATGTGATTATCAGACCCTACCGCGGACCTGATAAGAGAATCTCCTCATCCGAATCTGAGTAGTAGTCAAAATCCTCAATCAAATCCGAGTTGGATTAGGATCTAGACAAGGAAGCTTGGTTGACGGTGCCCGCATTGCAGAGCCTGAACGGGAACCGACTTGTGTTGTAGATCGATTCGCAAGATGGCTCGAGCGCCAGCTCATGGGAACTAGTCCGACTGGTAGGAGAGGTCGACTTGTACTCGGACTCGCCCCTGAGACCCTGGAAGAGGTCGAACATTTCGTTGATTTTTTCAACGAAATCCTCCAAAGCTTGGTGATGGAGATCGATGTCGTAGTGCTTCTCCTCTAGGGCTGACGCAATGTGGCGGTGGAAGTTCCCAGTGCCGTCCGCGACGCAAAGCCAGGAGCTGAAGACGAACGTCGCGTCTTCTTCGAACGCGATGGTAGGCTTGATGATGACTGGAGCCATCGAGTTCGCTAGTGGATCTTTAGCGAGTTCCCCTATCTGGTGCACTAGCTGTCAATGTTTAGACCCGGCAACCTACCAAAAGGGCACCTGAGGTAGTGTTTTGTGTGTGGGGCTTGCCGAAGACTAGGAACTCGAAGGTGAACTCGAACACATGATTTAGATAGGATCGGGCCACTTATATCGTGTAATACCCTATGTCGTGTGTGCTAGTTGGATTGTATTGATTGCTGATATGTTTAGAGGGGTTCCCTGCCTCACCTTATGTTGCCAGGGGTAGGGTTACAGATCGGTTGTTGTACAAGAGCACTAGTCGGATTCAACTAGAGAGTCCTACTCTAATTGCTACGAGTAGTTTTCTAATCCTTGACTAGTACTTGTTCGCCACATAGACCATGTCATCCTACACCGTAGTCTCCATGTCTGATACGTCTTGGTGTACAACCCCGTATTGTAGGACTGTCCAAGCCTCCCGGTGGACCCCATAGATGTATGGCTGACACGAAGACCAAAATCGGTGAGCTTGGAACCAATAGAGCAAGGGGATGTTGCCGCACGAGATGTGCGCTAGCCACGATGACCGACCGCCAGCCATACCATCAGCATCTGCCAAGAAACCTACGGGGACGGACGCAGGAACCACACGACCAAGGTGTGGAGGAGGCAGCGACAACTGCAGCACCTCCTGCCGGCCCCCCACCTGGAAGAAGTCACCTGAGGCAACCACGACCGGAGGCCACAACGATTGGAGATGAGTTGTGGCGGAACCGCCCAACTTAAACTGGTTTAAGTGCGCCTAATCATTGTCGGAACAGTAATTATCTGAAACACACTTAAAACAGTATAAGTTTGGTAGTCCGTCGAGTGTCTCTAGGACTCCTCGAAACATCCATGACGTGTTCCATAGCCATTCATCAAGATCGCTTCCATGATGGGAAGGTATCAACAAATATTACATTTTTACATACATATCGAGGTGCGAATTATTACAGACCATAGTTTGAAGCAAACTTAATAATAAAGGTCAGAGCAGTTCTAAGAGATTAAAAACATAAACAAGACCAGGTGAAAGTCAATCATCTAGGTCTTATTTCTAGGGTATTATGAGACTCGTAAAAATACCCTAATTCTTCGGGGCTTCTTCCTCGGCGGACTCCTGTTGCGGCTCTGAAATAGCAACGAAGGATTCCCCTGAGTACGGGATACTCAGCAAGACTAACCCGACTAACCAGTATAATAGTTTTTCCGAAACTAAATGATAGCTATTTAGTGTACTGGCTGACTCACATTTTGCTAAAAGAGCTTACAATAAGTGAAACCTTAACTTTATCTTTTATTTTAGATTGAGTTGTTACCTGACCAGTCTAGATGGCGAAAAAGAAATATTTTTACAATCAGTAGGAATTAAGTCATACAACATATTAATTTTGGAAAAACATTGCATTCACTGGATTTTACTACGATGCTTAACGGTCATCAAGTGCATTCAGAACCGAGAATTGCGGCGATCCGGATCAATTTACATCCTGCAGGAGAGCACCCTGACCACCAACTATGTACAACTGTCCAGGTTGTACATAACGACCTTTTGATTAGCGTACCCAAAGATTGGGAATAAGACTACCCGAACCCAGGGATACACCCCCACATGGGACCCCACGTCTGGCCTAGTCTCCATGTGAGTTTCAGGCTACGCCCCTGCCATTCTCCAGCACGTCAAGCACGGGTACAAAATATTCCCGATCAGAGAGTCAACTAAGCTACCGGGCTTTACTGGTCCCATACCCAGTAAGCAACAAGGTAATGTTCACTTGATCAAAGGTTAAGACAACGATCGGGCCTTAACCAATTTAACTTAGCAGACATAACTAACATCTCTAGCTTCTGTCGGCTTTTCAAATTTCCAAGCTAACTTTCCTTAACTAATATGAATGACCCAACAATTTACCTTAGAGCTAACTAATCAAGTTGCTTGAAGTATCTAAGCATTGCTAAGCATAGGATAATTACTAATTAGTGAACAAGTGGCAAAGATGTCCTCTAAACAAGGTAGGATCATGCACAAGAATAGGTTTCAATCAACTCCTAGACTTAATGCATTCATATGGAAAAATAACCAATAATTGGACACATGAAATAATAACTCCAAAGTAGATAGGTATAGATGCACCGGGGCTTGCCTTGATGTGTAAAAATGTTAGCGTTGTCCGACGGACCGGCTTCACAGGGGATAAATTCAACAATCTCCTCAAACTCTGAAGGTCCTTCAGATAAATCCAAGAATTCCCCTTCTAGAGCTTCGGTGTCTACAATTTAGTACATGCAGGGGTTAGGGATGCAAATTTTTTGAATACAAGACTATACAACTTTCCTTCATGATAAAGTTGCAAGCCAACAAGTGACTATACACCTTATCATCATGATAAAGTTGCAAGCCAACACTAACTACCCACAAAGGTTAACCCACCATTTTTATTTTCTTTACTAACCTATCTTTGACCTTATTTTATTTTTACAAAACATTATAAATATTTTCTAATCTCAAAACTTAATTCCTATGGGTTAATCATAATTTGTCAATATGAAAACATTATTCAACATTTTATGCATTTAATAAAGGTTAAGCATTTATTTAAATACCTTAATGAAAAGGCATTAAATAAATACCTAAATTTATTATTTTTCCTTAGGTGTAAAAATTTTAATGCATAAAGGAAAATAAAACAATCCTAACAAAATTGGTTTCACTAATTTTGGACACTTCTAGAATTTCCTGTGATTTAAATGGTGAAAACCGAATTTAAACTATTTATCTATAAAAGGAAAAACCTAAGATTATCCAAAAACCCCCGGCCCAAACTTTTCTTACTCTATTCCTCTCTAACCTCTCTCTCATGCGCTCGGCCCTACTGGACTGACCCTACCCTCCCTTCCAGTTCTAGCCGCCGCACCCCCCACTTTTCCTCTCTTCACTCCCAGGCGCATGGGCCCCGGACGCCAGATCTTTCTTCTCCACCGCGCCAAAAGCAGGGAGCGGCAGGGGGCGGCGCGGCCCGATGGCCGGCGCCCCGCCGGCGAAGGGGCCAGGCCGGGGAGGCACCCCCAGGCCACGACGCACCCGTGGGTGGCGGCGGCCCCCCGGGAGACGGCCGGAGCTGGCCTCTCCACGGCGGCAGGCGGCTTGGCCGGCGGTCGGCCGTGGCCAAGCACAGCAACGGCACCAACACGACCCTTGACTCCTCCTAAGGCTCCCTAGTGACCTACGGACTTACCCAAGACTTACCACATGGAGGGAAAGTGGCGGCAAGGAGGAGCTCACTGTGAGCAGGAAGTTGGCGGCGGCGGACGAAAACGGTGGCGGCTAAGAGCTCGCCGGCGGGGAAACTGGAAAACGAGTAGGCACGGTTGTTAGCAAGGTATTGGTGGGGATTCGGGTGGAAGGAATTGGTGCAAGAGGTGGTGAAATGGTGGAAATCGCCTGGCGGCAGGAGCTCGGCCGTGCTCTGCTTGCGGTGGTAAAACAGGTAACGCAGTAAACGGATAAGAGCAGCGGTGGGAGCAGTAGATATACGAATTTTTCACTGCGTGTATGAGTGCCACCATGGCCTAGCTGTAGGCTTGCGTGCGTGAGGAGGTGGCCCTATGCGCCGCACTGGACAACGGGCGAAAGCGCCAGCGGCGACACGTCTCTAGCTCTGCTGGTTCCCTCCTCCCCTTCTTTTACTCCGAAAATTTAGACCTTCAAAAATGGTTGATTTTGAATCCTACGGCCCGTGAGTCCTTTAAGCAAACTTGTAGATAAACTCGAGTACTTCCATTGATTCATTAACCTTTACCCGAGATAAACTCTCTAGGGCCAAGATTTTTAAGCCCCTAAGTTCAAGCAGAACTGAACTGTTCTGAATTATCTCGATTGAGTTCGACAGGTCACTGTACAGGGCCATTTGCCCTTCTTTTAACTCGATTTGAGTAGCTCAAACTTACTCCATATAGTTCAACCCTCATCCATTCGTGCTCTATAACAAACAAGGATTCCATTTTGCAAATGAACTCATATACCTTTTGCACTATATTTCCCTAAAATTTGCTCCAAACATGGTTACTCACTGCTGTTTCAGACTTAGGAAACATTCATTCCAGTAACTAGGCCGAAACTGCTGGAGTGCTGATTTTGAGTCCCATTTTAAATTTGATCCCTCCTCTTTCTCTGGCCAACAACATCCCACTAAGCTTGTCTAAGGGCCATATTTCACTAATGTTCAGACACCCGGTACTAAAGGGTCAACCTTTAGTACCGAGTGGAGCTCCCACCCAGTACTAAAGCCTTCCTCCGAGTCCCTCCGTCCACGCGCTAAGTAATTTAATTGCACCGGCCCCTCTTCCCTCATGGTGCTCCTTATCCTCTCACGCTGACTTGCTCCCTCCGCCTCTAGCTCCTTATCCTCTCGCTGGCCATGGAGCCTCTCCTTATCCTCTCTCTAGCTCTTTATTCTCCACCTTCCTCAGCTCCCTCCCTGGCCATGGAACCCCTCCACCGGCCCTCTCTCCCTCCCTCTTCGGCCTCCCCTCTCCTCCTCCCCTCCGCTCACCACTCACCTCGTGCCAGAGGTGAGCAGCGGTAGTGGCCTTCGAGGCGTGGCGGCGGGGCGAGGCAGTGACGGCGGGTGGCGGGGCGAAGGGCGGAAGGTGGAGGGAGGGGAGTGGCTGGCGAGCAGGAGCGGAGCGGCGGGATGGGGGCCGGCTAGGGACGGTGACGGAGCAGCTGGCAGGTGGGAGTGGCGGGCGGTGGAGGCGGGGGAGGCGTGGTCGGCGGAGGAGGCCAGCGGGGGAGGCGGGTGAGGGAGGTGGGGCCGACAAAGGGAGCCGACGGAGGGGGCCGATGGCAGGGTGGCGGGGGAGGTAGGGCCAGCGGTGGGATTCATTTTTTTAATTTTTTAATACCCTTTAGTACCGGTTATCTCAACCAGTACTAAAAGACCCGCCTCTAGTACCCAATTGCTAATACCGGTCGTGGAACTAGTACTAGAGGGGGTTCTGAACCGGTACTAGACGTGGAATCCCCAGTAGTGTCCCTTAGTTACTCTCTATTATTTCATTCGATAACGCTACTGGAAAACTCAGCATTCGTCCGGAGGCTAAGTACCGGTTGCGTTTTGACCCGATACTAATATACGTATTAGTACCGAGCCTAACAACCATCCCCAAGGAGCCCCTCGTGACCTCCTTTAGTACTCGGTGGAGGCTTCACCCGGTACTAAAGGTCACAAATTAGTACCGGTTGAAGTCTCAAAACGGTACTAATATGCCTGAGGTCCTTTAGCACCGAGTGGAGGCTTCACTCGGTACTAAATCGCAACCTCCCCTAACGCGCTAGCCCCCCTTCTCTCTCACCCCACACTCACCCCCCTCCCTACACTTATCCGCTCATCCCCTCATCCTCTCACCCGTGCCTCTCTCTCTCTTCTTGTTCCCGCCGAATCCCTTCTCTCCCGAGCTGAATCTCCTCCTTATCCCCCACACAGATCCCATCGCAGCCCCTCTCCTCCCCCCTCCGCTCGCCCACCACCTCTTACAAGTGGTGAGGAGCGATGACAGGGCAAGGAGTGGTGGAGGCAAGAAGGAAGGGCGCGGCAAGGCGGCAGAGCGGCTGGGCATGGCGGAGCAAGGAGCGGCGTCGCAGCAGCAACCGGCGGGCTGAGGAGTAGCGGCGGTGGTGGCTGATGCCGCCTTCCTCCCTCCCCCTCCCTCTCTTTGGTGCGGGGCTCAGGTGCTGTGCAGCTAGGGCTCCAACGCTCGGGAGGAGGGCAGCGGGGGCTCCGGTGCTCGGGCGGAGGGCGGCGGGGTGCGGTCGAGGCACAGGAGCTCAGGGGCACAAAGGCGGGGTGCGGCCGAGGCTCTGGTCGGCGGATTTTTTTATTTTTAATACCCTTTAATACCAGTTATTTTACTCAATACTAAAGGTCCCCTTTAGTGCTGAAATAGCAATACCGCTTGCACAACCGATACTAAAGGGGGATTTGGACCTAGTACTGAAGGCGTCTTCCCTTCTAGTACTATTAAGACGTCCGAGATCTCAAATTCCATCGGACGCCACATCCCACCATTCAGTGCTCACTATATCGGATGGCTAAGCACGTCCACGTAGTCCTTCGTCCCACCGCACGCTCTTCTAACCACACCTGCACTCTGACGGTCTTATCTTCTCCCTTCTGCTGTTGTTTCATTTCTTCCTTTCAGATCCACCTTTTGCTTTGGCTCCCCATTGATGCGGGGCCCCAGGTTTTTTGAGTAGGACGCCGGACTGCCAGCATGTAGCAGCAACGCGGAGGAAGAATTGGGACTAGCCTGGGGCACCCGGTTGCGATGTGCAGTACCCTGGCTTGAGGACGGCAGCCATGCGCTGATGTGCAGTGATGCTTTTTTTATTTTAGCCCTTTTCACAAAAAAATTTCACAAATAGGCCCCTGGTGGAACCAATTCCAAAAATGGACCCTTAGCTTGGCGCAAGGATGGCTGGCGCCAAGCTACAACGTCTTGGCGCCAGCCTCCATGGCGCCAAGGTCCCCAACGTCGCGTGACCACGTGGCATGGCATGCATTATGTGGCGTGTCATGCATTACGTGGCGAGCGGGCAGGACGTCTTGGTGCCAAGATCGGTGGCGCCAAGCCTTGGCGCCAGGTAGGCTAGCACCAAGCCTTTTACCACAGCACCGCCTCTCCTTCCTTTTGCGCGCTCGTTTCTTTTCCAATCTTTCGAACCCACGCCGCCGCCCTTGGAGCCTGCCGTCGCCACCGCCCCCACTGCTGGCGCCGTCGCCGCCCGTCCCCGCCCGGCGCCCACGCCGCCCGAAGGCCGCCTGGCCATGCCCAGCGCCCGGAGCCCCCCGCCCGGGCCCCCGCGGCCCCCGCCCAGAGGCCAGCCACCCCGCCAGTGCCACCAGGCTGGGCCCCCGCGCCCGCCCCACCCGGAGGCCGGTCGTCCCCTGCCTGGTGCCCACCCCCGGTCCGACCGGAGGCCGCCCGCCCCCAGCCCGGGCGCCCGCGGCCGCCCCCGCCAGTGGCCCACGGCCCGGCGCCCACGCCCTCCACGGCCGGAGGTCGCCCGACCCCCGCCCAGCGCCGCCCCCACCCATTGCCGCCGGTGTGCACCGGTGAGGTAAAACTCTAAGAAGAGTTATAGTTAACTAGATAGATAAAAGAAGGTAGAATTTAGATAGGTAGGTAGAATTGTTAGATAAAATAGTTCTATAGATAAATTAGAATAGTTAGTTAGAATTTAGATAGGTAGGTAGAATTGTTAGATAAAATAGTTAGATGGATAAATTGACAAATAGATAGAATTGTTAGATATGAATTTGGTAGGTTTTTTTGTACGAATTGCAATGGTAGAAGGAATAGAGAATACTCAACTAGGTGGATGTGCAATTTTGTTTACGTAGTTAGATGTATAGTTACATAGTAAACTAGTTATTACGATATTTAGTTAAGTAGTTGTATAGTTAAGTACATAGGTACATATTAGGTGACATAGTTAGTTAGTTGTATGACATAGTTAGTTGTATTTAGTAGTTAGTAGTCAATTGATACTATCTCATTTCATACTAGAGATCTTGTACTTAGAATGCTTCATTTCTTATGGACTAAATGAATTGTGCGTCATTATATTGATGTACTAGATGGAGAACGTAGTGAGCATATATCATGGAGGTACCGTGGAAAGGGATGACTATGGATGTGTTAAGTTTGTTCCCATGCAGTGAGAGGTTGTGATATTTGATGAGAAACCCTCGTTTAGTGAGTTGCTTGCAAGGGCTCGGGAGGAGCTACATTGTCATGGAGATGATGAAATCATAGGCAAGGGCATACTTCACCTAGGTTCCCCTCTCAACATTCAAAGGAAGATGGTCCCAATTCGGTGTGCAGGCTAGTGGGAAAAATATGTGAGAACGGTTATGAATGGTCATTCCCCAAGTGTTGAAGTGGTTGTTCATCGGGTGGGAGTTGATCCAAATCCTCGTCGGTTTTCCCAACCAATGGGTCAACGGGCACACTTTGATCCTCCCATCCCAGAACCTATTATGGACATGGAGGTTGCACCTACGATTCCCGATGCTGAATCTACCCCCAATGAAGTAGTTGGAGATGTTTGTCGGATTGTTGATGATGTGGTGGACTCTCCTAATGAGTTCTTTTTCACTCAGAATGATCCGAGTAAGTGTCTTATCAGTTTCTATTGTTGGGAGCTAACCCCATTCGTTCCATCAATTTGTTCTTTACTCATATTTGTACTTAATGTCACAGGAGATATTCCAGAAAATGTGGATGTGCCTCTAGTTGTTGTGCAAGTGCAATGTGGAGATGGATTGCGTGGCTCCAATAGTGTTGAAATTATGAATGATGAAGATGCATACGAGATGGGAGTGGATCTTGATTCTGATGATGATCGCCCTGCTGGAGAGATGACAGAGAGTGATATTGAGATGTTCAGGCGTATCTTCCCCGGACGTCATGATCTGATAGTTCACGAGTTTAGCGATCTTACTCTTTTCGATCAGGCATTTGCAGAAGGACGTGATGATGAGCTCCTAGAAGCTCCTGAAGCTAGTCCTAGTATGGTTATTGAGGAGGGAAGGGTATTTAAGGACCTTCCCGCATTGAAGAGGTGGTTGCAGGCATTTGCGGTGATATGGAAGAGACCTTACAAAGTGTTGCATTCATATGCGGAGCGCCGTTACACAGTTGTGTGTGACAAGGAACGGTGCCTATGAAGGGTTTGTGCAAGGAAGCAAAATATCACCGAGAAGTGGAAGATCACAAAAGTTGTCGGTCCGCACAATTGTGATGACCATGAGCTTACAATGAGACATCCGCAGTTAACATCTATCATAATTGCCAAGCGGCTGATGGGAATATTGAAGGAACAACCCAACATGAAAGTTAGAACAATTATCAGAACCGTTGAGGAGATTTATGGAGGTTATGTGATAACTTATGGTAAAGCTTGGAGGGCTAAGCAGCGAGCATGGAAGGTGATATATGAGGATTGGGAGTCCGGGTACGAGCAGCTGCCAGTGCTTTTTAATGCAATAAAAGCGGTGAATCCAAGCATGCATTATGAGTACATCCCAAAACCAAATGCTTGGAAGGATGGGAGGCAAATATTTGAGCGTGCGTTCTGGTGCTTCCCTCAGTGTGTGGAAGCCTTTAGGCACTGTCGTCCTGTTTTCTCTATTGATAGTACGTTTTTGATTGGCAAATACAGGGGCACACTTCTTATAGCCATATCTTGTGAGCGAACAACAAGTTAGTTCCTTTGGCATTTGCATTGGTTGAGAGGGAGAACAATGACGGTTGGGGATGGTTCTTAAGACTAGTATGGATACATGTGGTTGGGCCTGGCAGGGAGGTTGGCGTCATATCTGATAGGCACTAGGGCATACTTCATGGTGTGTAAGAGCAGATAGAGGGATATCCATGTGGCGGAACCACCTCGGATTAGCTTGATTAAGCAGGGTTAAGCTGCCTAACATGCGACACCACTGCCTAAACCGAGTTAACACGAAGTGCCGTCGGATTTCATCCGATTTAACCACTTAAACAGGATCGAGTTCAGCAAACCCACGCGAAGGTGAGCGGTTACAGAGAATACAACAAGTCCACTGAGTTAACCGGTCTTACTCAATTAGTTCGGCCATAAAAATTAACACCAGAGTTTTATAACAAAAGAATAACAGAGAAAACACTAGCGGAAGACTTCGTCGGGGTCGGACGTCCGGGCGAGGCCAGCCAGAACATCACTGAATCCTCTCCTCGCCGTCCGAGGAAGGGTCCCACTCGACCGTCCAGCCTGGCGGGAGCTGGGGTGGCCAAGCACCAACAAGGGAGGGGTCGGGAACTGCAACTTCACCTGAAAGACAGGAGCCACAACAAGGCTGAGCTACTAAGCTCAACAAGACTTAACCGGGGAGGAGCCAACTACTCTTCTAACTAGACATGCAAGGCTTCTTGGCTGAGGGGTTTGTTTTGCCAAAGCGCTAAGTAACCTATTTTCAAGTTTTAGCTCCGGTTCTAGATTTACTTACCAGTCTAGGTTGTGCAACCTATTCTAAGCAAACATCGAGCCAAACAAGTGTGTTAATAGAAACAACAACACTGCCATCATCAGATTCCTCATTTACTCAGGGTGACATAGCGATCAAGTAATCTCAAACTGTGAGAGGCAGACGAATCGATTCGAGTTCTTTAACCATGCATGGTGAACCTAGCCCCACGACATCCGCGCACCCGGAGGTCGCTTCCTGTGTCGGCCTTCCCCATCGATCCCCTAACCCGTGTCGGGCCCATTTCCTTTGGTGCAAGGTTCCACAGACCCGGCCTCTGCCGTCCTGTGACCATGCTTTGCCACCACGTGCGACAACCAGCAGGGGAAACTCCGTTCCAAGAACAATGGGGTGACCGCTCACATCTAGGTTCAATCAGGTACTAGGCTTCCTCATCCCATACTAAGTATGAGGCTAGTACTTTCAAACACTTGATCACGAACACCACCACTGTCGGCCTTAGCAAGTTTTCATAGACAGACGGGGAAACCATCCGACCACCAAAGAGTTACCAAACCCTGCCCCGTCCATCGTCCTTATAGTTGTAACAGGAGAGTAACACATGCAACTCCTACAACTCGCTTTTACCGTCTCCTATTTAAGCAATGCAGCTATTCGGTCCAACAGCTAGTGCTCATATCAAGGGTTACTAAGTCATGCATCTAGGGTTTCACCTAACTCCTAAACGTAAATGCACAACATGCTATTCGGAAGGCATGTGCAAGTTTGGCAAAACACGTAGGATTTTCATGCAACCGGGGCTTGCCTGCAAACAAGGAAGGCTGGAACTGCTCGACTTCGGGGGCGGCTTCGACTTCTGTGGGCAGGATCTCGGCTACAGCTTCTTCTTCGGGCGTCGGGTGCAGCTCGTAGAAGCCGTCAGCGAGATGCAGCTCTACACGAATGCAATGCAAGGGTTAGCTTAAACGTTTTGATTTGATAGCAACACTGGCTCTCCTGAGCCCAGAAACTTGCGACAAAGAGCAGGAGGTGGAGGCTGTTTGAGAGAGCTGATGATGATCAATAGGTAAGGATAGGAAGGAAATTAGTGGTCTGATCCTTGAACTAGAGGATGTGATAACTGGGATCCTCAGACGTAGGCGCTGAAGGGTTCCCACATTTTACACTTACACCCTCAAGTTGAAGAAAAAGATCACAGCCACGCCCTCGGGCGAGGCGGACAAGGGTCGGCGAACAGACAGGGTCGAACGAGACGGAACTAGGGTCGGGCGGATAGGAGGGGTCGGGTGAAGCGGACTTAGGGTCGGCACTCACCTTCTTCCTGAAAGGAAAGCTTGGGGTCGGGAAGAGGCAGACTTGGGCGCGGAACTAAAGCTTTGAACAGGGACTAAGGTTGGGATACTCCGGCGGCGGCGCTTCTTGCGGATCACAAGAGAGCTCTACGCAGCACAAGGGAGTAAGCTGCGGGGTGACTTGGATGAACTGAGAAGGAACTGGGAGAAGAACCTCTCAAGACTGGGCGGATGGCGCTAGGAGCTTGAGCAGGGAGCTAGAGGAAACTAAGGGCAACAAAGGCGGAGGGAACTCCGGCGACGGGGGCATTCCTTTTATAGCTGCTAGGGCAGAGGAACGGAAACGTCGCGGAGAGAGAGAAGGGAAGCGGCACGAAGGCTGGGGAGAAGCAATGGAGTGCTCTGCCGTGGCGGCGATTGAGCAAACCGGGCGGTGCTACAGAACTCCGGGGGTGACGCCAGCGATCATTACGCTACTCCGTCAGGGCGGCGTAGGCGCGGGTAGACCGGTGGTTGAGATTTGGCGGAAAGCGGGCGTCGCCGTGCGGAAGAGGTGATAGAAGCGACCGGTTAAACGGCGCTAGGATCGAGGGCGCACAGGTGGGAGAACAAGCGGACGCGGCGCGGGGGAGAGCGCGGAACAACAGATTGTCGGGCGGCGTCTAACAGAGCGGGGAAAGGAACTGTCGCGGCCGCGATCGGGGTTGGCGGTGGGGGAATCGTCGTGTAGCGACGACCGGGCGGCGCAACTGTTGCTGGAAAGGACGGAAAAGACGGGCGACATCGGTCTCCGGGGCCGAGATCTGGTATCGTGATGATGGGCGCGGGGAGCGAGGATCTGCAGAAAGGGGTGCAGAGGGCTTCCGCTGCTATTGGGGAAAAGGGCGCGGGAACCCACTCGGTCGCTTGCCAGAGACAAAACTGAGCGGTGGCGTCGGAGAAGGCGAGCCACGCGGCAGGAAAACTCTGAGGCGGCCATGCAACTCG
This sequence comes from Setaria italica, assembly GCF_000263155.2. Lineage (NCBI taxonomy): Eukaryota > Viridiplantae > Streptophyta > Magnoliopsida > Poales > Poaceae > Setaria > Setaria italica. The sequence goes on along the minus strand of NC_028451.1, from coordinate 26,059,171 downwards.
AGTGCGGCTGATACGGGGGATCTGGAGAAAGATCTCGCGGGTCCACCGGGGAAAAGATCGGACGGGTGAGGAAGATTAGCAGGATCCGACGGAGGGCTGAACTCACCAGGGTTGGAAAAAGGAACGAAGCGGTAGGGGTCGGATCTCAGGGGTCGGAACTGGCGGAAGACTGAGCACTTAAGTGCGGTCAACAGAGCAACTGACTGAGGTTTAAGGGCTGAGATCAAGCCTAACTGGGAAAGGTTAGGGGTCGGTCGTTACAGCCTACCCCTCTTAAAAAGAATCTCGTCCCGAGATTCAAGATCAAGGGTGTGCTGTTCTTACCTCCTTGATGGGATAGAAAACCTGGAAAACGCTTGTTCAGATATTCTTCCGTCTCCCATGTTGCTTCATCTTCGGTGTGGTTTCTCCAGAGGATCTTGTACATCTTTACCATTTGGCGTCGGGTGTGTCTTTCCTTCTGGTCAAGAACTCGATCTGGGTACTCGGCGTAGGTCAGGTCGGGTTCTACTTGAAGCTGTTCTTGTTCTAGGATCTCTGCTGGAACTCGGACGCATTTCTTCAACTGAGACACATGGAAAACATCATGTATGGCCGACAGCTGCTCTGGGAGTTGGATCCTGTAAGCGACGGGTCCACATATCTCCACAATCTCATAAGGGCCAATGTAACGGGGAGCTAACTTGCCCTTTATTCCAAACCGTTGCACTCCTTTGGTTGGGGAGACTCTAAGGTACACATGGTCACCAAGGTTGAACTGCAGGGGTCTTCTCCGCTGGTCAGAGTAACTCTTCTGTCGAGATTGGGCAGCCTTGAGATTTGCCTGAATTACCTTCACTTGCTCCTCGGCTTCTGCCACTAAGTCAGGGCCATACACCTGTCTTTCTCCTAGTTGGGACCAGTTCAAGGGCGTCCTGCATCTTCGGCCGTACAAGGCTTCAAACGGTGCCATCTTCAAACTGGACTGGTAGCTGTTATTGTAGGAGAACTCTGCTAAGGGCAGGCACTTGTCCCAGTTTTTGTCATAGTGGATGACACAAGCTCTTAACATGTCTTCGAGGATCTGATTGACTCTCTCGGTTTGGCCATCGGTTTGGGGATGGTATGTTGAGCTTCGAATGAGCTTGGTGCCCATAGATGCTTGTAGTTGCTCCCAAAAACATGCCACAAACTGAACTCCTCTGTCTGAGACTATAGTCTTGGGTACACCGTGTAGAGAAACGATACGGTCGAGGTACAACTCTGCATATTGCTTGACTGTGTAGGTGGTACGAACAGGCAAGAAATGTGCTGTCTTGGTCAGACGGTCCACTATAACCCAGATAGAATCATACCGTTGAGTTGTAAGGGGTATCCCAACTATGAAATCCATGCTGATGTCTTCCCATTTCCAAGAGGGAATAGGTAGCGGCTGCAAGGTTCCTGCTACCTTCAAGTGACTGGCCTTGACACGTTGACAAGTGTCGCATTCTGAAACATAACGAGCTATCTCCGGTTTCATCCCACTCCACCAAAAGGTCTGACGGAGATCATGGTACATCTTGTTGCTGCCAGGGTGGATGGAGAACTTGGAGAGATGAGCTTCATCTAGGATTTGCTTCCTTAACTCGGGGTCGGCGGGCACTACTAGTCGGTTTCCATAGTACACACCTCCCGTTTGGTCCTGCCGGAAAAGCTTATATCCCTCGTCTTTTACCAAGACCTTACTGATGATCCGTTTTACTTCTTCATCCTTAGCTTGGGCTGACCGAATCCGGTCCTCTAAAACTGAGTCAAGGATGATGTGATCAAGGGTTCCATGGGGAACAAGCTCTAGACTTAGTTTTCCCATCTCGTGACACAAAGTGTTGGAGAAGGCTGTTGACAACAAACAGTTGCACTGAGGTTTGCGACTGAAGGCATCGGCCACCACATTGGCCCTGCCAGGATGATAGTGCACTTCCAAGTCATAATCCTTTATCAACTCCAGCCATCTTCTCTGACGCATGTTGAGGTCGGCTTGCGTGAAGATGTACTTGAGGCTCTTGTGGTCGGTGTAGATGTTGCAGTGAGCTCCCATTAAGTAGTGCCTCCATATCTTCAAGGCATGTATCACTGCTGCCAACTCAAGGTCATGGGTCGGGTAGTTCAGCTCATGAGGTCGCAACGCACGTGAGGCATAGGCAATGACTCGGTTGTCTTGCATAAGAACACATCCGAGTCCAGTGCCAGAGGCGTCACAGTATACGTCATACGGCCTAGAGGGGTCGGGTTGAGCCAAAACTGGGGCGGTGGTTAACAAGTGCTTCAGGGTTTGGAAAGCTTCTTCGCACTTGGCGTCCCACACAAACTTGACCTCTTTCTTTAACAACTTGGTCATCGGCCTAGCTATCTTGGAGAAATCCGGTATAAAACGCCGATAGTAACCTGCCAGTCCGAGGAAACTCCGAATCTGGTGTACCGAGACAGGAGACTTCCATTCCATGACCTCTTGCACCTTACTGGGATCTACGGCAATACCATCCTTGGAGATAGTGTGTCCCAAAAACTTGACACTATCCAACCAAAACTCACACTTGGAGAACTTTGCATAAAGCTGGTGATCTCTCAGTCGCTGAAGAACTATATGAAGATGGTTGGCATGCTCTTCCTTGTCCTTTGAGTACACTAGGATATCATCAATGAACACCACTACAAACTTGTCCAGCTCGGGCATGAACACCGAGTTCATAAGGTACATGAAGTAAGCGGGTGCATTGGTGAGTCCAAAGGACATGACTAGGTACTCATACAATCCATATCTAGTAGAGAAAGCTGTCTTGGGTACGTCGCAAGGTCGAATCTTGATTTGGTGATAACCAGAACGAAGATCGATCTTGGAGAACACTTTTGCTCCGGCTAACTGGTCGAACAAGACATCAATGCGGGGCAGTGGGTACTTATTCTTGACTGTTACCGCATTGAGGGGTCGGTAATCCACACACATCCGTAAATTGCCATCTTTCTTCTTCACAAATAGGGCGGGGCATCCCCAAGATGACGTACTGGGTCGAATGAAGCCCTTTTCCAACAGATCATGCAACTGGGTCTTTAACACTGCTAACTCAGCGGGTGGCATCCGATAGGGTCTCTTAGATATCGGAGCTGTGCCAGGAACTAACTCTATAGAAAACTCCACTTCTCTGTCAGGTGGCATGCCTGGCAAGTCCTCTGGAAACACATCTGGGTACTCACAGATAACAGGGAGGTCTTCTAAACGGGTTCCCAAGAGAGAAAAGGCACAAGGGGTCAAAGACTCAGGATGGGTCAAGGATAGGGTAGCACTGCCATGAGAGGGCGAGCTGATGAAAAGAGATCGGGCTGAGGTATCTAAAACAACACGATGTCGGGCCATCCAATCCATGCCAAGGATGACGTCTAGGCCTTCGAGGTCAAGGATGATAAGGTTTTCCTTGAAGAGGGTGGGGCCTAGCTGGAGAGGTACAAGAATAACGACATGATCCGACGTTATCCTTCCTCCAGGAGTGGCGATCACATAGGGTTCCTTAGTGTGACCTACACTTAGCCCACACCTTTCCCTTGCCTTACTCCCGATAAAGCTATGAGAGGCTCCCGAATCAAACAACACCACAACAGCTTGATTTAAAACAAGAAATGTACCGATCATCACTGACGCACCTTCGGGAAGTTCGGTCAAGCTGGTGTAGTTGAGTCAGCCTTGTCGGACTTGCACCTTGGGCCTTCTTCCTCTGGCTGCCATGGGGTTCTGGCCTTGCTGCTGAGTCTTGCTCCTGGGGCAGTCCCTTGCAAAATGTCCCTCATTGCCGCAGGTAAAACATCTGTTACTGGCTGCCGGACGAGGTGGCGTTGGCAAGGTCGGCCGGGGTACTTGTGGTTGGAAGCCTGGAGAACTAGGCATTGTTGCCGGCGGGGGTCGGGCGATCCATTTCCCTGACTGTTGGGGTCGGCCAGGGGCTTGTGGAGGGATCATCCGAAACCTTCGGGCTGGCGGGCTCGGAAGAGCCACAGAGGCTTTCCTCTTCTGGTCGGCCTTGAGAGCTTGCATGCAATCCTCCTGGGAGATGGCCAGATTGACCAACTCGTTATAGGTGTCCACTCGGATGGGGTTCAGCCTTTCCCTGAGCTCCAAGCTCAGTCCTCGGCGGAATCTGTCCCGCTTCTTCTCATCGGTGTCCGCGTGATATCCCGCATAACGGCATAGGTCGTTAAACGCCTGGGCGTAGTGCAGCACATCCCTATTTCCCTGGGTAAGGGCCAGAAACTCGTTGAGCTTTCGCTCCAGGAGACCTTCAGGAATGTGATGCGCCTTGAACGCCATCTTAAACTCGTTCCAACTGACCACGTGGCCAGCAGGTAGCATGGCATGGTAGTGGTCCCACCAAAGCCGTGCGGAACCGCGCAGCTGCTGAGCCGCGAACCGCGCCTTGTTGTTGTCAGGGCATGGAGCGGTAAGGAGCTCGAACTTGGATTCGATCGTACGAACCCATGCATCAGCGTCGAGCGGTTCTTGGGTCTTTTGGAACAACGGGGGCTGTGTCCCCAGAAAGTCCTCGTATCTTGCGATATGCTGCTGCTGCTGTGCTCTACCACCATGTGGCTGCTGTTGTCCTTGCACCAGATGCCTGAGCAGCTCGGTTTGAGTTGCTAGGATTGCCTCCAATGGCGATGGTGGCGGGGGCGGGGGAAGATCCTGGCACTGGTCACTGCTGCTGGGCATAGTTCCAGACCTCGTGCGGTGCGCCATCTGCAAGAGTTAACGCCCCATTAATCTCATAACCTTAGGTGTATTCCAACGAATGGGAACGTATGAATTAAGTCCTTTAATGCGACTCTTGCCAATGGTGCATCACACGTCCTTACAAAGGAAGCACATTCCTCCCATTTCATCACTGATAGCCCCTACTTGCCCTGGTACTCCACCTCAGGTAACCACACCACATACAGACTCCTAGGGTCGGGTCCACTCCATCCAAGGAGTCGGATACGGTCCTTACTCACAGAGGGTCAGACAAGGCGAAGACTGCCTCAAAGGTCGGCGCACTCTGGTTCGCAAACTAGGGTCGGCCAACCGAACAGGCTCCCCGAAAACAACACAGGGTCACGGCACCACTTACTTAACCTTAGCATCCACATCATACGAAAAGGATAAAACTATGCACTGCACTGGATTGACTTTATACACAACGACGTTTCAACACAGGGAGTACTCAACTCAAGGCTAACCTATTACAACTTTCCAAAACTAGGCTGCCGAGGAGTACAACAAAAGAAAGAAGGTTCCCTGAGAACCCTTAAGCTACCACTGGACACTATGAGTCGGAGAAGGGGCGCCATCTTCTTCTATGTCCATGCTGGACGCTCCCTCGTCTTCCTCAGGGTCCTCCTGAGCTTCAAGCTGCATGTTGAGGGCATGCATATCTTCAAGCTCAGCTTGGTGTTCCTCTAGGTGGGCATTGGCAACGGCCAACTCCATTTCCACCTCCATTTTCTCCTCCGAGAGCTCGATCATGCCGTCCACGAGGTCGGCAACTTCTCCTTCCAGCTCGGAGATCCAGTCTTGCATGTCGTGGATCTGGATTCCACGTTGGATCAGCTGGTAGGTTTGGCCTACCAGGTCTCTTCTAGCTGCCTGGAGGTACCCGTGGGTGTCTCCAGCCGTCCGGGCAAAGAGAGTCATGGCCCTTCCTTGGAGCTCGATCAGCCGGTAGAAAGCAGCCATGCAACGGACGTTGGTGGAGATGGTGAGCGTGGCACAGGTAGTGGCCAACACCTCGAGGTTTCCGATGCGGTCCAGCCAGGCCGGGTCCATCCGACTTCTGACGGGAAAAAGACCGATCGGGTCCAGGGTGATCTCCACGGGGTGGAACTGACAGAACTGCGTGAGCAACTGGAGAGCGGCGGATTCCCACGTATCTTCCGGAGAAAGACCGTAGGCTATGATGCCCAGAGAGGGCCAGTCGGGCCGCACAAAAGGGGGTGGCACCAGTGCTTGCACCTGGCACGCCTGGATGCCCTGCTCCACATACAGCCGCCCAGAATACAGGGGTGGGGACTGATACCCAAACCATCTCAACGTATCCCACAAGATCGCGGGAAACCCCTCGAAATGTAGGCATGTTGATTGGAAGGTACCGTCCGCTCCAAACACCACATGCCCGGGAGCAGCCATCTGGAACCAAGAAAACCGAAGCCACGTGAGATAACTCCGAAGATCAGGGGTCGGATAGAGAAGCAGAAGGGCTTAACCGAGAGCAACTAAGAGGAGCTAGAAATCCTTAGATCCAAAAGAACTCTGTCGGACAGGGTTGCTGTTGAGAAGAGAACATTACCGATTTTGTATGACGCATGCACGGCCTACCGCACTCTTAACCAAAAACAACTGCCCGAACCTTGGGTCTTACGCGGTCAGCGCCGGTGACAAGGCAACAATACGTCTCTCCCTATATTATCTAGTCGGTTCTAGCAACGTCTTAACGAGCGCGGTTAGCAACCTGCAGAAAACACACACCCGAACCTTTCGTGCTAGCACCCACGAAAGCGTTCCCAAACATTACCGTCCACTATAGGAACGGCACCCATGCGTTTAAGGCTGCATGGACAGCACTCAACCGTGGAAATAGGTTCCTTCCGAATAGAACCATACAACCCTTCGCATACTCGTGATGCGGCATCAGCACACGTATGACAAACGTGGCGAAACGACCGTGCCAATAGGTTCGTTGGAATCGAACCATATCAACCTTCGTATGGATCACATACGGAACCTGCGCACGCATAATAGACGTGGGCGAAAACAACCGTGAAGATAGGGTCCCTTGAATGGAACTCCCTATCAACCCTCGCATGCTCGTGATGCGGAACCCGGCTCACGTATAACAGACGTGGCGAAGTGCTGGAGGAGTTAGCAACATAACCAGATACTTATTAGTCACCTAAAACAACCCCAAAATCCCCTAGGGCCTCTCGCGCTAAGTCATCCTTAACGTTTGTACGAGATTTTCGAAAGGTTCTTGCAACTTTTACATTTTCAAAGAAGTGTTTCGGGCTCGTCGGGTTCTCTGATATGCTGAACCTGGCTCTGATACCAGCTGTGGCGGAACCACCTCGGATTAGCTTGATTAAGCAGGGTTAAGCCGCCTAACATGCGACACCACTGCCTAAACCGAGTTAACACGAAGTGCCGTCGGATTTCGTCCGATTTAACCACTTAAACAGGATCGAGTTCAGCAAACCCACGCGAAGGTGAGCGGTTACAGAGAATACAACAAGTCCACTGAGTTAACCGGTCTTACTCAATTAGTTCGGCCATAAAAATTAACACCAGAGTTTTATAACAAAAGAATAACAGAGAAAACACTAGCGGAAGACTTCGTTGGGGTCGGACGTCCAGACGAGGCCAGCCAGAACATCACTGAATCCTCTCCTCGCCGTCCGAGGAAGGGTCCCACTCGACCGTCCAGCCTGGCGGGAGCTGGGGCAGCCAAGCACCAACAAGGGAGGGGTCGGGAACTGCAACTTCACCTGAAAGACAGGAGCCACAACAAGGCTGAGCTACTAAGCTCAACAAGACTTAACCGGGGAGGAGCCAACTACTCTTCTAACTAGACATGCAAGGCTTCTTGACTGAGGGGTTTGTTTTGCCAAAGCGCTAAGTAACCTATTTTCAAGTTTTAGCTCCGGTTCTAGATTTACTTACCAGTCTAGGTTGTGCAACCTATTCTAAGCAAACATCGAGCCAAACAAGTGTGTTAATAGAAACAACAACACTGCCATCATCAGATTCCTTATTTACTCAGGGTGACATAGCGACCAAGTAATCTCAAACTGTGAGAGGCAGACGAATCGATTCGAGTTCTTTAACCATGCATGGTGAACCTAGCCCCACGACATCCGCGCACCCGGAGGTCGCTTCCTGTGTCAGCCTTCCCCATCGATCCCCTAACCCGTGTCGGGCCCATTTCCTTTGGTGCAAGGTTCCACAGACCCGGCCTCTGCCGTCCTGTGACCACGCTTTGCCACCACGTGCGACAACCAGCAGGGGAAACTCCGTTCCAAGAACAATGGGGCGACCGCTCACGTCTAGGTTCAATCAGGTACTAGGCTTCCTCATCCCATACTAAGTATGAGGCTAGTACTTTCAAACACTTGATCACGAACACCACCACTGTCGGCCTTAGCAAGTTTTCATAGACAGACGGGGCAACCATCCGACCACCAAAGAGTTACCAAACCCTGCCCCGTCCATCATCCTTATAGTTGTAACAGGACAGTAACACATGCAACTCCTACAACTCGCGAGTGACAGGAGATCACTCGGCTTTTACCGTCTCCTATTTAAGCAATGCAGCTATTCGGTCCAACAGCTAGTGCTCATATCAAGGGTTACTAAGTCATGCATCTAGGGTTTCACCCAACTCCTAAACGTAAATGCACAACATGCTATTCGGAAGGCATGTGCAAGTTTGGCAAAACACGTAGGATTTTCATGCAACCGGGGCTTGCCTGCAAACAAGGAAGGCTGGAACTGCTCGACTTCGGGGGCGGCTTCGACTTCTGTGGGCAGGATCTCGACTACAGCTTCTTCTTCGGGCGTCGGGTGCAGCTCGTAGAAGCCGTCAGCGAGATGCAGCTCTACACGAATGCAATGCAAGGGTTAGCTTAAACGTTTTGATTTGACAGCAACACTGGCTCTCCTGAGCCTAGAAACTTGCGACAAAGAGCAGGAGGTGGAGGCTGTTTGAGAGAGCTGATGATGATCAATAGGTAAGGATAGGAAGGAAATTAGTGGTCTGATCCTTGAACTAGAGGATGTGATAACTGGGATCCTCAGACGTAGGCGCTGAAGGGTTCCCACGTTTTACACTTACACCCTCAAGTTGAAGAAAAAGATCACAGCCACGCCCTCGGGCGAGGCGGACAAGGGTCGGCGAACAGACAGGGTCGGACGAGACGGAACTGGGGTCGGGCGGATAGGAGGGGTCGGGCGAAGCGGACTTAGGGTCGGCACTCACCTTCTTCCTGAAAGGAAAGCTTGGGGTCGGGAAGAGGCAGACTTGGGCGCGGAACTAAAGCTTTGAACAGGGACTAAGGTTGGCGATACTCCGGCGGCGGCGCTTCTTGCGGATCACAAGAGAGCTCTACGCAGCACAAGGGAGTAAGCTGCGGGGTGACTTGGATGAACTGAGAAGGAACTGGGAGAAGAACTTCTCAAGACTGGGCGGATGGCGCTAGGAGCTTGAGCAGGGAGCTAGAGGAAACTAAGGGCAACAAAGGCGGAGGGAACTCCGACGACGGGGGCATTCCTTTTATAGCTGCTGGGGCAGAGGAACGGAAACATCGCGGAGAGAGAGAAGGGAAGCGGCACGAAGGCCGGGGAGAAGCAATGGAGTGCTCTGCCGTGGCGGTGATTGAGCAAACCGGGCGGTGCTACAGAACTCCGGGGGTGACGCCAGCGATCATTGCGCTACTCCGTCAGGGCGGCGTAGGTGCGGGTAGACCGGTGGTTGAGATTTGGCGGAAAGCGGGCGTCGCCGTGCGGAAGAGGTGATAGAAGCGACCGGTTAAACGGCGCTAGGATCGAGGGCGCACAGGTGGGAGAACAAGCGGACGCGGCGCGGGGGAGAGCGCGGAACAACAGATTGTCGGGCGGCGTCTGACAGAGCGGGGAAAGGAACTGTCGCGGCCGCGGTCGGGGTTGGCGGTGGGGGAATCGTCGTGTAGCGATGATCGGGCGGCGCAGCTGTTGCTGGAAAGGACGGAAAAGACGGGCGACATCGGTCTCCGGGGCCGAGATCTGGTATCGTGATGATGGACGCGGGGAGCGAGGATCTGCAGAAAGGGGTGCAGAGGGCTTCCGCTGCTATTGGGGAAAAGGGCGCGGGAACCCACTCGGTCGCTTGCCAGAGACAAAACTGAGCGGTAGCGTCGGAGAAGGCGAGCCACGCGGCAGGAAAACTCTGAGGCGGCCATGCAACTCGAGTGCGGCTGATGCGGGGGATCTGGAGAAAGATCTCGCGGGTCCACCGGGGAAAAGATCGGACGGGTGAGGAAGATTAGCAGGATCCGACGGAGGGCTGAACTCGCCAGGGTCGGAAAAAGGAACGAAGCGGTAGGGGTCGGATCTCAGGGGTCGGAACTGGCGGAAGACTGAGCACTTAAGTGCGGTCAACAGAGCAACTGACTGAGGTTTAAGGGCTGAGATCAAGCCTAACTGGGAAAGGTTAGGGGTCGGTCGTTACAATCCACCTTTGCATCATCGTTGGTGTACTCGGCACCTTGCGGAGAACCTACTTCGGAAGGATGGTGTGAAGGATAATTTTGATCTGTTTCAAGTTGTTGCTCGTCAGCTTGAGGACTATTACTTTCAGCACAAATTGGAGCACGTCAGGACCACAACAAATGCAGAAGGTAGACAACGGCTCGCTGGTTTGATGAGAGATTTGGATAAGTGGACTAGATCTCACGACGCCGGTGGCTGGAGGTATGAGTTTCAATGCAGTAACATGGCTGAGTCATTCAATAAGTTGCTATTGGGGATACGTGGTATGCCTATAAACGCAATCGTTGAATTCACCTTCTACAGGCTTGTTGCATGGTTCAATGAAATACACGCCAAAGTAGAAGCGTTGCAGAGTGCTAGGGAGAGATGGGCTAAAAAACCAAAGAGACACCTAAGCATTGCAAATGAAAGGGCTGCCACACATGAGGTGCAATGTTTTGACCTCGCCACAGGGACTTACCAGATCGAGCATAGGGGTGGGACAATGTCTGACGGTGAGATCCGAGAGTCGAGGATACATGTGGTAGTCCTCCGAGATTTCAAGTGCACTTGTGGTAGGCCAAGGCAGTACCACTTCGTATGTTCTCATTTGGTGGCAGAAGCAGCTAGGCATCACAATTTGATATCGAGAGCATGATACCTCATGAGTTTAGTGTAAACACGCTTGTGCACACATGGAACCCCCACTTCGTGCCTTTCCGGGATCCTAGAGAGTGGCCTCCATATGATGGGCCAAAATACATTGCGGATCCAGCTTACCGTTGGAACAAGCGTGGAACAAGGAAGAGGACGAGGCATAACATGACTATGGATCATGTATCCGGAAGAACAAGATGTGGTAGAGCAACACCATTTCTTTCTGATCCAGAACAGAACGAGTGCGGCAAGTGCGGTAGATTAGGCCATAATTCACGCACTTGCCATTGGCAGATTAGTGAGGTGCGACTAGTAGCTCTTTTCGTTACTTCATATGTGTCTTATTCATTCAAATAGTTATGTTTCATTGTAATAGTACCTTTTGCTTGTACATCTCTAACTTTATGTTTCATTGTTTACTAATTTTATTTGTTTTTTACTTTTTGTAGGATGGCACACTTCCACCTACTAGACTAGGCGTACAACCAGACCCACCGAGGTCGTCTCATAGCGGGAGGGGAGGTAATAATCTACAGTTGATGATTTAATTTTTGCAAGCGTCCACGTCTTGTTTCTCAAGAAACATCTGACTCTATTTGTTTGCATGCAGGTCCTTCCGCTCCTTCGTTCTAGAGCCCATGATGGGTTTTTGGCGCTGCAGTACGACGACCGCTACACTCCTTTGCTACGGATGGCGGGCCTAGACATCATCTCCTATAAGGTTCGTCGTGGGATGCCCAAGTTCAACTCAGCGGCTATAACTGCATTGGTTGACAGGTACTACCTTGCTTCTATTGCCTCCGTTCATGTTCAATTTATTATGTCCTTACATGTTGACAAGTAATATTTCTGCAAAATGTAGGTGGTGGCCCGAGACTCACAACTTTCACCTGCCGTTCGGAGAGATGACAGTGACCCTACAGGACTGTCAGAAGATGCTGGGTCTATCGATTCGTGGCAATGCAGTGACTGGGCCGTGCGTCTCAGAGGGTTGGAGAGCACGAGTGGCAGCCTTCCTTGGGCGAGAGGTTGAGGATCAAGGGACTCGCACATCTGGAGAGCTAATCTCTTGGCTGCAGGAACACTTCGGGCATTGCCCCCAGGACGCAGATGCGGAGACAGTTGGGCACTACTGCAAGGCGTGGATCCTGCACCTGTTTGCCTGCGTTCTTTTCCTAGACTCTACAGGTGACACTGCGTCTTGGATATGGATCCACTGCCTCACTGACTGGCAACAGGCGGGTCAGGTTAGTTGGGGGTCAGTTGTGCTGTGTTTCCTATACCGGCAGCTGTGCGAGGTGTGCCGTCGGACTTCGGGCTCCGCGTCAGTTGGTGGGTGCATGTACCTATTGCAGTTATGGATGTGGGCCCGTCTTCTAGTTGGTCGTCCTGAGATTATGGGTCGTCGACCATGGTTCCCAGGTGAGCCGCCGAGATGGCAGCCGACATGGGCATATCTTTGGGATCAGGTTAAGGTTGGCCATACGAGGTTGGAGCGCGCGTACCTAGATTACATCAACAAGCTAGACGCGCTCACGACTCATAGTGTAAGTCAAATTTTTTTTCACATGCTTTGTACTCTTTTATTATAACAACTAACATCTTGTTTTGACATGTTGCAGGTAAATTGGCAGCCTTACGAAGGAGAGGACGCACTTCCTTTTGCCGTTAGCATCATGTGTGCGGCTGACGACGATCTTTACAGGATGAAGTGCCCTCGCATATATTTCTATGCTGTCGAGTACCACCTGCCTGATTGAGTAGCACGTCAGTTTGGGATCAAGCAGATTTGGCCAACACCTGCGACCTTAACTAGTGTAGAGTTACACAAGTAAGTGTTTTCCTATTTGAATTATTTCCGTTACCATTAACTAAATTTTGCCTAGCAGTAACATCTAACGTGACGTGCAGCGTGGATCGTAAGAAGAAATGGAAGGTCTCTGAGTGGCACGCGTTCCACCAGGCTTACATTGAGGAATGGGAGCAGTTCCACGACAACGTGGACGAGAATCATGACCCGCAGACAAACAGTGAGTATAGGCAATACCAGACCTGGTACCAAGGTGCGACGCATCACAGGCTGAGGTTACAATGGATGCAAGATGACTACGCCAACATCCACTCGTCCGATGATGAAGACACAGTGTACGACCGAAGTACTCGTGCTGGAAGGCAGGGGGAGACAGGACCAATCCTGGATAGGATGGTAAGACAATTGCTTTACTTTTCTATGTTCTATGTTAAGTTACTTAGTGATTTAGTTAGTTAGATAAGGACTTAGTGACTTACTGACTTAATCATTTAGTCATTTAGTGACTTAGTGTGTAAGTAAGTTAATGACTTAATCATTTATTGCTTTAGTGACTACTGACTTCTGAAAATTTGTTGCAGGGTTGTACGCTCCAAAGCTCGGTTAGAGATATTGAGCATTTCCGTCCTAGAGTTACGGACCCCGAGACGTGAAGTTTTCTAGACGTAAGACTCAAATTGTTCTTTCAAATACTTTATTAATATGTTACATTCTTTCGTTTAACTAGTTTTTTTCACAACAGCGACTGTCAAGTCGGCTTCGCCGTGCGGCTGGTCGTTATGGTTGCAGGACTACCACGACCCGAGACGTGCATGTTCCATCCCCACGCGAAGGAGGTGTTGGTACGTCTAGGCAAGGCTCCTCAGGGTCGAAAGCAATTGCATCCGAGGATGAGGATGACGACGACGATGATGATGACCAGAGGCCCGAGGAGCTTGGCCCGTCTCAGCTCCACAAGGCTCCCTTGACTCAGCCTACATAGGTTGTAGGCACTAGACTACGTTGCCCACGTTCTCCTTACACTCCAGGCACCGACGCCCTTGGTCACAAGGGTAAGGGTAAGACTAGGAGGCACTGAGGGTACTTATTGCGAACTATGTGGTATATGGACTTTGTGTTATATGGACTATTTGTGTATATGGACTTTCATTCTGAACTATTGTGGATTTTATTATGAATGTGTCATATGCTTGTATGTTTGTATTTATGTTCACTATTCATCTCGTAATTTTGTATGGATTGCATTAAAAAGTAGGGGAAATTCTGCCGAAATTTCACTAACAAGTACCCTTTTTATTTTCTGCGGAAATTTCACTAGAGTACAACTTCGAAGTGCATTACATCGCAAAATAAACATAGGTGGTCTACCACTTGCATGTCCATACTTAAAGTGCATCATTACATGACAACATAATAAAAGTCTCACAGTAGAAAATATTGTTCATAAATAAAGCATAGAACTAGAAACTAATTATGACTACTGAGTGCAACGAGGCCACTTTCCCTTCCTCAAGGTATCGGGATCCTCCTCAATCGCTGCTTTCGCTCGGCGTGCACGCTCAAGCTTCTTCTCCCTCTCCTCCTTGTTCGCAGCAACACGCCTACTTTCCTCCTCTTCCTTGTGCTCCTTTTCCGCAGCCTCCTCTCTGAGCCTCTTCTCCATCATCTCCTTCCTCTCTGCATCCCAGCGGAACATATACTCCAAAAACTCCTTGTCTTTATGATTGATCTCAGTGTTGATTCACTGCTCAAAATCACATAGCGGTGGAGGGGTCTACAACAAATACAATTGTTATAAAACAAAAAAAATATGGACAATAATTATAAGATAACAACAATTCCTTACCAACTTGTTAATGCGGCGCTGACGAAGTGTAGGTTCAAACGCAAAGTTGGAACACATCCAATACCTCTGCCTATACGTGTCATGTTCTTCGGACTTGGCACCTTGCAAGGATCGCCGCAAAAGCACATAGGCACTGGAACACCACTAGGCAGAGGCAATGGATCGAAGGCATTTCCGGTCAGCTTGGCGCCATAACTACAATTTAGTTTATTTCGTTGTAAGAACCAAATGCACTTACAATAAACCTACAATTAAGGTTTTTCATTTGATCCACAACAATGAGCACATAACATAACTACGTGCGCTGGGGTTACCTTAGTTTCCTAGCTTTTCCACGCCTCGGCATCCTACAATTGCATGAAATCCTAAATTAAAAAATGCAACTAATATATAGCGAATCGATGTGAAAAAAAGCTACGAGGGAGAGAGGATACCTTGCTCTTCAAGATCCACGGATCAAATGAAAGTTTCCTAAGCTAAAATGTCGATTCGTAGTATAGGGCGAAGTAGGGAGAGTAAACACCCGAGGGAGAGAAGAAGGATGAGGAGGAAGTTTTGGCCAGGAAGGGGGGGCGATGCCTTATGTAGGAGGCTTGGTGCTAGCCTGACTGACGCCAAGGCTTGGCGCCAAGATCTATGGCGCCAAGCCTTGGCGCCATAGATCCTGGCGCCGAGCCTTGGCGCCACGTCAGATGCCCGGTCAGACATGACGGTGGGGATCTTGGCGCCATGGAGGCTGGCGCCAAGACGTTGTAGCTTGGCGCCAGCCATCCTGACGCCAAGCTAAAGGTCCATTTTTGGAATTGGTTCCGCTAGGGGTCTATTTGTGAAAAAATTTTGTGAAAAGGGCTAAAATAAAAAAAAGTTGGTGTGCAGCGTAGATGCAACTGATGCATCTCCCTAGAGTACTCGCCTCGCTGTCATCGCGCAAGCTGCATGTCCTCGCCCTGACATCGATGACTGACCGGATCTTGTCGCTGGTGGCGGGGCTGCAAGCCCCTTCTCACCTCCAAGCGTCTCAAGCCATATTGAATTTCATGCAAAAGTTTAGGTAATTTTGTTGCAAGAGTACTCTTGTTGCAATGGTTCGCTCTTGATGTTGCAGTAGTTTTCAAAGAATATTTCAAGTTTCTGATGGATGCTTCAATAACAAAGTTGATTTGTTGCAAAGTTTTTTTTTCTAGATGTTGCAATAGCATATCTGGATGTTCCAAAACTGGATTTTGTTTGTTGCATTGGAGATGTAGATGATAATATTTTTATGGATGTTGCAATAGTTATTTTTCATTTGCACAAGTGGATTTAATTTGTTGCGACTGTCTTGTTGGCCCTATATCAAGAGGATTTTTTTTTTCACTTGGGATGATGAATGAAACATGGTACAGACCGGTGATTTTTCTGCCGGACGTTGTGCAAAACATTGATGTTCAGGGATTTCCATGGTCCGAAAGGCGTTGATAAAGCGCTTCCCTATCGAATATGTAGCCGCCCGGATATAAAATACAACGAACAGACGGAGGAACGACACAAGCTAGGCGGACTGATCTGAGCATGGCGCAGCTGCTACCCGACGACGTGCTCGCCGACGTCCTTTGCCGCGTCCCGCTGCGCCTGCAGGGCGTGGCGCGCCGTCGTCGACTCCAGGGGCCTGCTGCCGCCCACGCGGAGCTCCTCCTACCACAGCACACCCCGGTGGGGGGCATCTTCTACAACCTCGCGGTTCCTGGCCTACCCCTCCGTGAGCGACGCCATCACCGGCTCCCTCGACTACTCGCTCGAGGACGAGGTCCGCAGCCACTGCAACGGGCTCCTGCTGCTCGAGGACGACACCGTGGCTAACCCGGCCACTCAGCAGTGGGCGAGCCTGCCCCCTCGTCCAACCCTCTACATGGGGAAGAAGTACTTCGCGTGTGGTAGCTTCCTCGTCTTCGACCCCGCCGTCTCACCGCACTACGAGGTGGTATCGATTCCCTACTACCAAGATTATAGCAGAGATGAACTAGTAGATCGTCCTGCTTCGGAGAAATATAATCCGTGGAATGGCCGCCGTCACCACTCAGACTGCTTGTGTTCTCATCAAGAACAGGGCGGTGGGAGGAGATGTCATTTCTTGGGGAAGGAGATCCCATGTGGGCTGCCGTTCCTGGCATTCCAACGAGGTTTCGGATTGACCAACCCTACAGTGTTTATTGGCAAGGATCGGAGCACTTTACGCGTACTGGAAAGCTGATTCCATCATGAGGTACTCCTTTTAAAAAGCATTATGTTTTACATTCGGATGATAATGATTTATTTCCTCTTATTGGGTGCTTCTATGCTTGGTCTCATATATATAAGAGCAGCATTTTCTTAAACTCAGTTCTAGGAGTTAGGATTTAGTAGCACCTCTTACAGATTATTAATTTCCCCTGTTGCATGCCAAATTAAAGAGGCCCTAATTAAGATTTCTCGACTTTTTTGCTGCTGCAGAATATCCTTCTCAACTAAAAAGTATCGATTAATTCAACTACCAATTGATGAATTGATACACCATCTTTATCTTGGAAAATCATAGAAGGGGTTATATTGTGCACATTTTGAGGTCTTCTCACGACTTCAAATATGGTTCCTTAGTGTATGTACATTTGATCAGATGGAGTAGGTATTAAAATATGACAACCATCTCAAGCCTACGCTGCCACGTTTTAACTACTTCGATAAATTCTACCATGAACAACCCAACGGACCCTGGATCCTGCAAGAGGAATACTATTATGAAGTTCACAACGCTGTGGTAGAGAACCAATTTGAGTGGGACACATTCTCCAAGTAGATGATACAGCCCGGTGGCAGCCAGCAGTATACTGCATCCTTGGATTTCATCCATACAAAGAGGTTATTTTCCTAGAGGAAAGAAGTGGTAGAGCCATAGCCTTTCACTGGAACAGCTCAAAGTTTCAACACTTGGGCAAACTCTACCCAGAAGATTACAGGAAGCACGCGTCACAGCTATCTGTAATAGCAGCTTTCCCGTACACACCATGCTCGATAGATTTGCTCAAAGGAAACAGTTATTAGCTAGATCGATGTTGCGTATACGTACTGCAGTTACTGCCTTAGGATGGAACTTTGTATTATTAGGCGGGAGGAAATGTACATTCAAATCAATTGATGACATAACTAGTTCTTTCAGTGTTCACAAAAATAAGTCGTTCTTTCTAGTGTGAGTTATAGATTGGGATAATAACGTGTTGCTAATGTGTCCATTACATTTTACTGAAAACATGTGCATTTGTGTGTGGCGTATATATACACTCTCGGTCTTTCTTCTTCCTGTGCCATCACTGGTCGGTGCAAAAGCTGTGTGGGCAGTCGATTTTAGTCAGCTCCAGGCTAAGCGAGAGGAAAGTGCCACGCCTCTCTTTCCATTACAGGCTTGGAACTTGGAACCAAACAATTCCAGTATTAATTCGGTTGCTTTGTATTTCCTCCGTCCTAAATTACTATCCGTTTTAGCTTTTCTAAGTATTTAGCTTTTGCTACGTATCTTAGACATAAGTATATATCTAGGTGCATATAAAAAAAGTTGTGTATCTAGAAAAATCAAAACGAATAGTAATTTGGAACGGAGGGAGTAATCATTACCATTGTCTTCTGATTACATTTGCTCACAGAATCTGAACCAGCCAGCACCTTAGTTCTAAACGAGAGACTAGAACCCCCTAGCCCAAACGAGAGAAAACGCATATAGTTCTCATAAGCAATTTGGTTGTTTTAGTCCAGGGAACCACATGACTACCTTTTTTTTCGATTATAAGGACCACATGATATATTACTAGGAATGGCAAAAACAGGTTGTCCCGAATTGTGCACAAGTCTCTGGTGTCTGGTGATCTGGTCAAGTGCATTATCTTGCCCTCCCAAGTTCGGTAGTAGGAGTATACGACACAAACAACTAGACAGGTAGCGATGTTACAGTCTTAACAAAGGCAGTCAGGGACAGGGTCAGAGCCATTATTACACACACATCACGGGCACAAACATAAAAACATGCAAACACAAACAGGCACAGCATAATCACAAGTCTGGAGAGTGCACACGACTCATGTAACACGAGTCAGCCACATGCAATTGATGATGAGTAGATTGCCGGATCAAGAAGAAACCATGGTGGAACCGCCATTCACTGGCAACAGTTCCGGCGGTGCAGCTTGGTTAGTCTCCGCCAACGACCCTGCTGCCAGCACAGGCGAGCTCCCATAATAATCCCTTATCGGGGTCTTGGATGGGCACATCCTGCAGATTAACAAGCAAACATAGACGAACCAAGTAAGCAGTGATGAGATTATAAGGTAACCCAGCTGTTGATGACACATTAGTGAATTAAGGATCCGAGACCAGAACAAAAACAAGAAGGATAGGAATAAACCTGGCTCGAAGGCCACCGGCGAAAATGGTGGTGGATGCCAGAGCAGCAGTAGCACCGTCAACCTATAGTGGGCACATGTAGTTAGTCTTTCTGTGGATCAACTGGTGACCATAGATATGAGTATTATGCAGACATTGATTTCAGAAAGCAAAACGACTCAAGGCAGAATTTTCTATCCGTCAGTTTTAATGCATCCAATGGTGTTTGATAGCTTGTAACAAATTAAATTATTAGTGACAGTAACAAATGAACAATATTGGTTGCTATCATGTTGATCTTGTATTTGGTGTCGACAATAGTATATGAGAAATGAGGGAAAAACAGAGCATATCAGTGCACAAAATCTGAGCACTAGAGCATACGATATGAACTACTGAGTAAAGAACTACTAATTCAAATGCATAAGTCCTAGATTGTTCCAGTACTGTCATCAATTGATTGGAGTAATTCAGTGCAGAAAAGTTAACTGAGATATGGATGAACTTTTCAGACTATTACGTACCTCAGCAAACTCAATAAACGCTAAGTTTGTCGAGCGCTTGCCATTATCCAAAAGCTTAAGGCGGCAAACCTGTGATGCAATGAAATAAATTAAAGATGGCAAACAATTCATATAATATCCTCGAAGATAAACACAGAAATGGCACATGACTTTATTTCGCAAAATTAACAAGTGGAGTAACAATTTGCTAGATGTTTTTTTCTTGACCTTGCCAAAGTATGCCTCACAGTAAGCTTTCAGATTACTACTTTGGACCTGTAAAACAAGTAAATATAATATAACAGCTGAAGAGAAAACTGCGGGCATAAGAATCCTGGGAACTAATGAAAATTTAAGTTTTTTACATACGGTCTTGCTGATATTGGTGCAATAGATAGTCCTCGAGCATATCTCCCACTCATCTTCAGACTACATACACAAGAGTCAAACAATTAATATCAGTAGATTAGGCATTTCTACATCTTTATTAGGGGGATATAAGCTTGCCAAGAAAAACAGATTTATTTGGTCTTATGCTAACCTGAGGAAGGAACCTGGGATTAACCGGGCAGATTGCAGTCCTTGAAGGTAAAACTCTCAGAGGGCTTATCCCAATGATGATTCCATCAAGAAATAATGCAGCATATGCTTCCTCTGGAAAGGTTTGAAATATTGACTTTGGGTTTTTCTTTACATGAAGTTTAGCTCGTACTGATGACCAAAGATACTATTTGAGTCAGAAATAGGTAACTTACCCTCATGCTGAAACTCTACAAACCCATACCTGAGACCATTCGAGGGGTCTCCACAGATGCGGCAATCCACCACCTGTTGCAACACATGTGCACAATGCAACACTGCATCGTGAGTTATTCATGGCAATTATCAAATTAGGAAAACTAATGCACCATACAAGACAAATTCTCTGAACAATGCACAAAAGAATTTTAGCATTGAAATTTAATCCTTCTGTTGGTTGTTATCTTGAGTACATATTTGTATAAATATTTGGTCAGTTCGAGGTTGTTGTGTTATCATGAGTTGCATTGTGCAATCTAGTTAGCTAGCTATCTGATATTTTACTAATTCCTATCAAATTTAAGTGTCACTACTCCAAACAGAACATGCATGCTTCTAACTATTTCCTATATCTGTAGGTTGAAATGGAAAAAGGACAACTTTTTGGAGAGTCACTGTGATGCTAATTAAACTGAGCTTTAGCCCATGGAAGATTCTTGTAGCAATAGCGAATTGGATTGCATATATGCCTTCAAATATGAAAACTATGGATCCATGTTTATGATATTTTTATGATATTCATAAATTAAATATCACAATGAGACCCGTGAACTTTGCTAATAACCATACGATTTTGGGATACTTCAGGAATTAACTTATCTCTTAAAATATTATAAGGTACTCGGTGGCTTGCATGCATTGACACTAAGGGCCAGTTTGGCCAGGTTCCTACCGGCTCTAGCACCACCCGACAATGTACTATAGTAACACTGTAGCGATACTGTACATGGGAGCCATTTTCCTCTCTCCTCCCCCTCCCTCTCACAAACTAGCAAGGAGCCGAAGGAGCCACAAATTATGCTCCTCCAGCTCTGGCTCCTAGGGCCTCCTGACACGCTACAGTGCAGGAGCCGAAGCCCCAAGACGCCCAGCCAAACTGGCCCTAATATGCATTATAAAGAGGAACCTGACAGAATTTTTCCCGATGATCAGTAAACGCATTGGAAAACCCTTCAAGGGCACTAATAAGCACTTCTCGATGCATATATATACACTCTTACAAGTCAAACATGTTTTTAGGAACTGAATTTATATATCTTTTCATTTAGGTTCTACACATTTGTTTTAGTTTTCACTTTACCACCTGCTATATTATATCAGCATTACGAAGCTAGATGCAATAAAGTTGTGGACTAGCAAATCATATACAACCCATTTGGTATGAAATATCTAGAATTGGGTATGCGCTACTATATAATATAGGGTGTGCACTACTCCCCGCCCTCCCCGTCTTCAACACACTCAAACCATGCATAACATCATGAAATTATACAATGATGATTCTCATCTAGTCCTTGTCCACTATATATCCCGATTCTCATCAATGTCAAATTGTCATGATGTATAACAGCTATGCTCTTTTCTGCATTATCCACTTTTGCCTTAGAAGTTTGAATATATCAAAATGTGCCTATGCAACAAAAATTCTTTGAGAACATAATGCAGCTACAACTAGCATAACATTGCATTTGCCAAAAGATGGTATATATAGGGTAACACACATAAAAGACAAGAGAAAAATTCATCTATCAATTACAAGTCAATTACTTCGTTGGGTGCACAACCATATTTCGGAATTATCCATATACACAGTATAAAATCAAGTTCTTTACTTTACAAACTTACGTACCAGAACATAAAATGCTTCGCAAAGTAACCTTACTCTTAAGAAAACAAGCTAATTACCTAATTAAACAGGCCAATAGCACCTTCATACATAAAATGGTGTCATTTTGCCATATATTTGTCTCATACAAAACAATGCTTGTTAATTGAAAAAGAACTATTCTCAGGAAAATTCTTTATTGATCCCATGGTCCTAGATATACTTAACGTCTCATTATTCAGTATCTAGAAACTAAAAATGCATGCAGCATGCTCTTCCATGCACTACTATACTTATGTGTCCCACTTATTAGGGTCCCAAACAGTGTAAATTTTAGAAATGACAAACAGCAATAGACTATATATTAATTAGATTACTGCCTCATTTGAGAAAAAGACATACATTACCACATGACTGGAATAGCTCAGCCAGGATTTGCTCAGTAACCTGAAGCAAAAGATGAGAACGACAAATATTATATTGATCTAAAAGTAACATAAATAGCTACAACTTGTATATCTAGTTCTACCGAGTACGCTCATGAAACTTGCAAATAGACTTACAGTGTGGTCAATATACTTGACAAAGATTGTTCTTTTCACAGCTTCTTGCCACCGAGACAGAAACCTTCGGGGCCTGTGAGCAGCCCTCTGTACGTAAAAATATAATTAATGATCACATCAGATAAAGAAGCATTATTCCATGACAGGCTGGGAAGACATATCTTGCTAGATTGGTATATTGAGATCGATCATTC
The DNA here is from genome assembly GCF_000263155.2 of Setaria italica. Lineage (NCBI taxonomy): Eukaryota > Viridiplantae > Streptophyta > Magnoliopsida > Poales > Poaceae > Setaria > Setaria italica. The sequence goes on along the minus strand of NC_028451.1, from coordinate 26,036,550 downwards.
TATGCAACATCGAAAGCATAAGAAGCTAGCACTATATTCAGCTCCGACTGGGACTGTTAGATCACATGGAAAAAAAGAATTGAAACTATAGGGCATACGGAAGCTAATATGTCCTCAGAAAATGGAAATGTTTCAGGAGCTAGGTACCTTCATAAAACGTAACAGCCTCCCTACCCTATCAAACATTATGCCAAAAAAATGTGGTATATATACACGGAGACGCACATGTATCGGCCTCATCAGTTAGCAAATTGACCTTTTGCTGTAGTTCTAATTTATATTTTAGTGTACTGCAAAAAGATGCATTTAGTTAGGATTTATTTCTAGTATATATGGATATGTGCGATGTGCACATTTCTTGCCAACAAAATGGCCTGCCGGCCCCTCTTAGTTTTAGCCCCTCTCTGCCACTGACTGTGGATGATATGAACCTAGCATATGGAGAGAACTCACAAGACAATCGAAGAATCCCAGAGAATATAATGTGCTGCTCCTCCGTTGAACAAATTTTTTTTTTCTGAATTCAAAAGGAATTCTACAGCAAGCCGAGCACTAACTAAGAAGCAGAAGCTAGGACATGAAAGATCAAAAGGCCTGCGGCTTTCTGAAGATAATTTGATTTTGCAAAGAACAGAAGATATATGATAGTGTTAATCCTGCTAATTCTCTTAAATCAAGAGGAGGCCGTGGGAATAATCCATGAAATGCGGCTGCGTCTGGTAGTGGGCATCTTTCCATTTGTCATGGAGGCCATTGAACATGCTTTGATGAAATGTGTACGCTCTTGAAAACACGGGATGGGGTGTGCTGTAGTATTTCCATGGGCTGAAATACTGGAATCCTGGCTCTGTCATGTGTTGGACAGATCAGGTACCCTCTTGTCTAGTCCTCCAATGAGATACGGAATGATGAACAATTCCATCTCAGAATTTGAAAAAAGAAAAAAGAGTGGAACCCACAATGCCAGGTGTGAAGGATCATCCACAGCGAGAAACGATCGAATCAAGAAAAATATATCAGAGGGTTGCAGCCTGCGGCAGGAGCATCGTCTTTCAAACGAAACCCTAGAAACAGATTTCCTCCGTAGAAATTAAAGAAGCGGAGAGCAATAGAATGAATCCTCCACGCCAAGAACGGAAACCCCTCGATCTGATGCAACCGCGGCGATCGATCCGGAAAAAGGGAAAGCTCGTGAAACATGCACCGAATGAAAACGGATAAATCCGCGCGGAGGAAATCCCGAAGCAAAGCAAGGAAGGAGAAGAAAATGGCAACAAGTTATTAAGCAAGGAAAAAAAGAAAGGGTACGCAAACAAACATGCGTGAGCTGTGTGCATTTATTTGTCTGGGGGCGCGTGCTTACTCTCCCCGTTCGGACGACGCTGGTCGGCGGCGGGGTCGCGTTACTGCCGCCGCCGGCAGCCGTCGCTGGCCCTATGTCCGCCGTCATCTCGAACTCCGGCGCGTCGACGGAGAGCGCCTTCCTCACAGGGCTCGCGAGGAACTCTGGGGCGTCGACGGAGAGCGCCTTCTTCGCGGGGAACTCCGGCGCGTCGACGGATAGCGCCTTCCTCACGGGGCTGTCGAGGCGCCACCATGGGAGGAATTCCCTGGCGCCGGGGTTGAGCACGCCCACGGCGGCGGCCCCCTGCTCCGCCGCCGCCGCCGCCGCTGCGGCCTCCCTTCTCGCCACCGTAACGATGCTCACCTCCGCCATGGATCCCGTACGCCGCGCGCTCGTGAATCGGGGACTGCGATTGCGCGACGGCGATCTTCCGGCAGGGGATACAGATAGGAAGCAGGCAGGCAATAAAACGGCCGGGGTGTGTGTTCTTTAGTAGCCTTTGGTCACTGCCAAGTAAAGGCCTGCGGAGGTAGTGCGTCGGCCAATTTGTAGACTAAGGCGCTGACAGTGGGGTAGGAACAGAGGTGGGACCGGATGTCAGTGGAGAGGGCGGTTAACGGATCGGTGTGAGAGATGGGAAGTCAGGAGCGTGACTGGTAACGGTCTTCCTGGACCGGGGCATACGTTCGCCGGGGGCCCACTGGTCGGGTGAGAGATGGTAGAGTATTGTCCTGGCATGGTTTAATTGCCTGCCTAAGAATAAGACGCTCCTGTTAGTATGGTATAAGATGGGCGTATCATTGAGTCCGTTACAATGATGATTTGAAATCCTCTCCGGTCAAATGTGTATATATGTAGAGCTTTTATTCCTGCATGTTTTCACGTATATGTCATTTTGAATAAGATAATTAGTTCGAATGAACTATTTATATTGTTCCAATCATCATGTATTTAAGAAGGGAGGGAGTATTATATATCCCTTAAAAGTGAGAGACTTGATGTTTCCTATTTCAACTAATAATTTCATATGCATAATCCATTTTTCACGTTTGAAACTTATGATTCACATGCCAATCCACTAGCATAATTCCAACTTTTGCCTCTCGCACTAATAGAGCGCGGCCAACATACATATGATTGCATCATATATAGTTCCCGCACAAATATAGAGGAGTGAGCATGCATGTCGTTACATAACAAAACAAGCATTACCTGATGCATCAAAGGTATCTATGTTTATTTTATCGGAGATGATTCATATGGTGTGTGTTACGAGTCCTATAACGGTTGCTACATTCCTCATTATTCGGTTTTAGTGGTAGGGGAACTCACTGGCCATTGTTCACGACTGTTAGCATGTCAATTTGTGAACCGCAAGCGTACGAATCAGTTGTAGCTCTTCCCTCAGAGTATTCCCTAAGATTTATCAATCCGTGGAACTTATAGCACAAGATCTATTTCAACTAGTATTGTTAGTATTAACTTGGTATTTATGAGAGATTCAGATCCAATCTACTAAGCATGTACAGATAGATAACAGATAGAGTAAAGGTAACCAATTTAGAGCAACCTAGACTATGCATATGTAGTAATTTTGAGCATGGATAGCAAAGCAACACAAATATGATCTTAGTAAAAAGCATCTTCAAATCTACACCTCCGGTCCGGATCCCGAACCCCCCCAACCTTACATAAGAAAGATCGTATCACGATCACCTTTATCAGTGCAAGCAGGTTAAGGGCATGATCATAAGAACATGTCATACTCATCGGTAGATCAGGCATGCAAATTTGGTCACCATGACCACAAAAACACCATAAGCAATATATCATCGATTCATAGATTGAAAAACAAGCAAACCCGATAAAATATAAAACCATCAAAGGAGATACTTAGATCGCTAAGAACATGAACATATCTATTACTACACCATGAATGATTGTACATCACAAGATCGCCCCCAGGATCCTACCATGATCTTGATGACTTCTATCTCCAGAACTCCAGCGTGATCTTCCTCATAGGGTGATCACGTCAGTAGAGGTTCGCCTACGCTAGCCTCCAACAACTGCATGGCTCTCGGCTCTCCAAAGTGGTGTCCCTCAAGCTCCTTCTATTTCTCTGCTGCTTCACGTCGAGTACGTCGTCTTGAATATGGGGCTCGGTGGATTTTTCAAGGTATTGTCCAGAGAGCTCATGGCAAAAATTGAAAGGCGGGGTGGGGGGGAGGCGAAGGAAATCCCAAGCCGATCGCCCTAGAAGGGTCCAGGCTAATCAACCTGGGCCTTCCTTTTGGCCCTTGAGTCCTGCTTCGTCTCCAAGTCTCTCCTAGTGTTTTGAAGTCCTATTTTCACTTGCATATGGCCCTGGCACATCGGTTGCTTCAGGATGAGATTGATCTTCAATGACTTTTCAAATCTCTGCTTGATCTTCTTTGATTCCTCTTTGATCCCAAAGTGATCCTTGCCATATCTTCACAAACTTATCCCTTAAGTCATCTCGGAGGATTGCTTGCCAAAGATGGACGTCGGAAGGCTCCAGAAGACCCTAGGCCGATCGTGGCTCCACTAGGCCGATCAGCCTAGGCCCTTCCTGGGCCCGTTGGCCTTCGTCTTCATCTGGTTCGATGCTCGTTCAGTACTTTATCAAAAAATATACTTTTAGGTACAATTTCCTGCAAAAATAGAACATCCTCCAAAATATGTTGCATATGTGAAAATGACTTGTTTATTAGGTGTAATTAATAATTTGAGTATTAAATTCATGTCATTATTGAAGATAAACAGGGGTAAAAGTGTGTCAATAGTGAGCGTCAACAATCCCCCCATACTTAAACCTTGTTCGTCCTCGAGTAAGTCTTCAATAGAAACCAGCATTGTCTTTTGGTGTTCAATCCTGCACTTGATCACACACAAGAAAACATAATGCTCACATAGAATTTTTCAATTAATATTCAAGTTGCAACCAGCCTGCTCTAATCTGGAGGATAGATATCATTTAAGCACATCCCACAATAATTTTATTCTTTTGCTCTCAATTTTAAACAAACCTCAGAAGATTTTCAATAAAAACTTTTCAAAAAGAAACTAAAACGAGATCAACAATTTAAACTTCATTCCAATTGCTCTTGTTCTCTCAGCTCATCAAGTCTCTCAAACCTATGGTAGAACTTCTCCAACCTATCATCACTCATAAAATATGTGTAAGGTTTTATCTAGATCTTTGAGAAGGTCAGTCCTAGCAAAAAAACTATAATCAGAATATTATCAAAAATAAGAAAGACTTCTAATGGATCTTACTCAGACTTGTCAAAAAGGTCATGGAAAATAATTATTTATGAAGAGGGAGAGAATGAACACACACATTTAGATAGTGGACATGTGCAAGGGCAAAGAGTGATCGTGAGGCACAAATGAAGTCTTCGTAATCAGATTGCACATGGTTGGAATAATGAGTATGGAGAAATCCTTAATCTTGAAAGCACTTGGAATCTTTATGAAGCTCAAAGAACCGAGGAGTATTTTATTTCTTTTTCTCGTTTTCTCATCATCATTTTCTTTCTTTCTTTTTCCTTTTTCTTTCTTTCTTTATTTTTCCACAATATAACTTTTTTTCTTTTTGCTCCTTAGAACTCTTTGCAACATATTACTTACTCAACAGTAGTCAAAGATAATGCGCTGACTCTTCCCTCATACTTAGACAATGCTCGTCCTTGAGCATGAAAGGAAGAAAGATAAACCGCTGATGTAAGAACCAAAATCTTAGATCTTGTGGAAAAAATTTATCTTACTCCACTAAAGGGACGTCCATGTCAAATTTCAAAGGCAACAGAGGGGGGAACACTGGTGGTTGCCTGATCGGCTTGGCCTTTTCTAGCCTCTGTTTCCTCCACTTTTTATTCCACGCACTGGTAGTTACCTACAGGTCTTGATTTTCATAAAAAGGCACTTCGTCGAAATATTTTCCATACTCAAATTGGGTTGTGGTCAAGGAGGTAGTCATAAAAATGATATTTGGGTTTAGGTTTGGATGCCCAACGAAGTTTGCAAATTTTTCAGTGTAGAAATTCATAATGCATGGACAGAAAGGCTAGCAACAAGAGGTTCCACAAAAAGGAATGACCAACTTCTAAGTCTCATACCACAAAAGTAGATCCTGAATCAATTCACCCAAAAATAAAATTTGCAATCTACAGCTCATAAATATTTGGCTTTGGATGGGAAGAGCAATTGCAAAAAGTATTATTAATAGGGTCAGCCTGAGTTGTAACAAAAAAAAGAGCCTTTAATCCATTTAAAAGAGAGACAAATAAATAAATATATGGGTCCAAATTATGATAACCTCCACAAAAAGATAAGCAGATATTTATGTCAATTTCAGTTCGTGTTAAAGAGAGCATTAGTTTAATGGTGCAATAACCAAACAAAAAAATTAAACAAAGCGGCAACGATCATCATCTTTCAACATGACAAGAACTTAAAACATCACAATTAATCACATATCATTATGTTCAGGTGATGCATATTTTATTGAGTATGGCATAGTGAAACACACAAACTAAAAATAAAGAGAAAATAAAACAGAAAATACTACGCACTCCCAATACACAAGCTAAAATAAATAAAAAGAAAAAAAAGAAAACTCAAACCACACGTGTGCATTTTTATTCGCCCTTTGATCTCTTGTCCAGGTCATCTTGCGGCGGGTCATAATGTTGCTCTCCCTACGATGCGTCTCCTTTGCTGTTGGTACTAGTGATCCCCTGCTCGTAATGCTCTTGCGCTCCACCTTGGTACTGATCTAGAGGCACAATCCCTAGCATGCGAAACTGATAGGCAATGGTTTCGTTGTTGTCCTCAATTCTATCAGCGGCTTGCCTCATAGTACCTGCATCTTCTAAATTTCTTTGTATATACGCACCTATGATGCGCACACTTCTCTATGGCTGTGGCAAGTGACCCTACTTAGCAGACAATGGAGCATGTGGTGGGGGTCCCTGAAAATGATGTTGACTTGGTGCTCCAATCGCTGGAAATCCCCATTCTGGTCAGCACCAGGACGTTGGGTGTCCTGATGTGGCTGGTCGCGACGCTCCTCTCGGTTCTGGTCATCGCGGTTGTCGCGGTCGCGCTCATCGTTGTAGTGGCAGTCGTTGCTAATGTTGCCATCATCACGGCATTGGTAGTCACACCTGTTGTCATCCCGACGGTAGTCGGTGCGGCGAGGCCACTTGTACTCCACCGGGGCACCGAGCTCTTGCTTCAGGACCGTGCAATCTCGGAGAGTGTGACATGCGTCCTTATGGAAGGGGCACAGAGTGTTGAGGGTTCCATCAAAATCTTCCCGGAGGAAGGTGGTCTGCCTAGCACATCCGCCTTCAGCAAGGAAGACCTCAGGGGGGGCCCGTTTTCAAAGTCGGGACTCTGGATGTGCTTGGGGTTCGTCATGGCTTGTTGATCATAGTCATTGCTGTACAGTGCTTGACGTCTGGAACTGAACTTTCACCACTTCCTCAACGCCTTCTTGTTTGTTGACAAGTTCCATCATCTGCCCGACTGTCATGGGGCAGCCTCGTACATCTTGCAGAACATTGTGCGGTTCATCAAGCCAGAACGAAAGTACATGATGATATCACAGTCCTCAACACCGGCCAGCCTGTTGTGGTTCTTGAAAAAGCGGTTGGCATACTCCCGAATTGTTTTGCCTATCCTTTGGCGGACTTGGCTGAGTTTCTCCATGTTGTCGGGTCTGTTATAGGTAGCCTGGTAGTTTTGGGTGAAAGCTCTAGCAAGCTGACTCCAACTTTCGATGTTGTTCAGAGTGAGATTCTCCAACCACAAGAGTGGAGCAGGACCCATCACCACCGGGAAGTAGGCGGCCATCTGGTCGTAGGTGCTGTTGGTGGCTTTCACCGCGGTGTTGTATGTCTTGAACCAGATGGTGGGGTCGAAGTGACCATCATACTTTTCATTGATGGCCGGCTTGAATGTGGCCGCCCAATCAACAGCCCTAAGGCGTGGAGTGAAGGCGGCGAATCCATCGATCGCCGTGTCATCATCATTATCGTCAAGGTAGTACTGGACAGGTGGAGCCCTAGGGTGTCCATGATAGTCGTGCCTAGGTGGGTTGTAAGCATCTTCAGGGGTGTCGTACATGTAGTCATAGTTAGCGCGACGGCGCATCTCATCTTCTTGGCGATGGCGATCCTCACGCTCGGCATTGCGGTTGGGCACAGGAGCGCGATAGTCGCGGTCGTACTCGGCGCGGCGGTGGAGCTCAGCCTCTTCACGCTTGTGGTGGTGGTTATTGAGGTTGGGGAGGACATCGCGGTGCTGACGGAGGTCACGCAACTCATCATGGAGGTCACGTTGCTATCCTGGTCGGTCGCGGTCCTCATCATCGCCTCTCCCACCGCCGTGGCGGTTGTCGTTGTCATTGTGCTGACTGCCGTTGTTGGTGTTGTTGTTGGTGGGTGGGTTGGTGTTATTGTTGGCGGGTGGGTTGGCATTCTGATCCACCACTTCTTCACGGATTGGCTCCATTCGACCTCCCGCACAGTCGCCTCATCGGTGTTCGGATCTGCTGTGCCCGGATCAGTTCTGAGAGTGTCAGGTAGCTATGGACCGAGAGTGTGCGGGTTGGTTATTGATCTGCTCCTCGATCTAAGCATTGGGGACTTGGAGTCACGCCTGGATCTATCAGATTTGGTCCAAATCTGAAAGATTTTCCAGGTCGGCGAAGGCAGCTCCCAAGTTGGCCTGGGGTGTAGCGAAGACGTTGTGGCCGGCCTGCTCAAGGTCGGCTAGTAGATTGCGAGCATGTACAGGGTGCCTGCATATGTCCCAAGAACCACCTTGGATGGCATTGTTGCAGTCGTTGCGTGGCTGTTGACGCTGGTCGTCTGCTGCATCTATGTTAGCAGCAGGTTGCTACTGGGCGTTGGCTAGCTCCTGTTGACACCATGCTACGCGGTTCTGATTCCTGGTGTTACGGCCTTCTTCCTGAGATTCCGTTTTGCCATCCCGAGGTGGCTCATCAGCGGAGACCACGAAAGCTTCATGATCGGGCGTGGAGGAGTTGCTCTCATCATCCCTTCCATATGGGTTTGGCATCAGAACGATACGAGGCACCTGGAATTCACCACAGTCTGGAAACTGGGCGGGTTCGGGTGGGTCACCAGATTGGATCTGGAAAACCTGGTCAAGCATAGCGGAGTACTCGGCGGCTGAGTTCTGTAGACCGAAAGGGACAAGCGACGAACCCTGCCCCGACATTATTGAATGTAGCGCCACCTCAAATAGATCTATGCACTCAGCAATGGTGCTGCTGATGCGATCTAACCCCGCAATTAGGTCGGAGGGAATGGGTGGGCGGTCGATGGTGAGTAGATCTGAAACCCTCTCGGAGAGAGAGAGTTCGCCGACTTGCTGGGCAAGAGGCGTGACAATCCTTGGGTGGAGAACTTGTTCCACCGGAGCAGATCTGACGGAAGCCGAGCTAGTGCTGGACGCCGAGTCGACAGAAGAAGCGGTCAGATTGGAATCCACCGGCATGGTCTCGAAGCGAATCTAGGTCGGGTTGGCGAGGAAGTCCTTCATACTCTTGGGGAAAAGAATATCAGGACAGGATGCCATCGAGGTCGCTAAGAGGATCTCGCAACCAGCATACCAGACACGCCAACTGTCAGATTTATAAGCCCGACAGTCCACCATGGGGTTACCCATATGGTTGATTTGTAGGTGAGGGCGACTGCGAAACCAAGAACTTGAAGGTGATCGCGAGAACACAAAGGACACAAGGAGTTTTATATAGGTACGGGCCTCTGGAGAGTAATACCCTACATCCTGTATGGTCGTGGATTGTATTGCTCAATGTTCAGATCAATGCCCTCGAGGGTGCCCTTGGCTGCCTTATATAGGCTGATGACCAAGAGTTAGAAGTCGGTTTGAATCTAATCTACTCGGTAGTTAAATGGAAAATAATCTGAGTCAGACTACAATATGTGTTCCACAATATCCGGGTAGATTTGAACTGTCTAGTTGCCTTGGCGTGTACTCCAAGTAGCTTCATGTCCTCAGCCCGCACACCCTGGTCGAGTGGGTCCACTTGTTAGGTCCGGCTAGTATCATGGTCGGTAGGGACCCATGGGGTACCCATATCCCTTAGGCATATAACCATGGAAAGCATATGGTGCTAGTGGAGGTGGCTGCACCGGCTGCTAAAATTCTAGTCGTACTGGATACGCTGGCTGTTGAAAATGTGATGCATATGGGCCTTGTGCCCATGCCTCTATTGGCGTCTCCAGCCACTATTCTTGCTGCCATCCTTCATGGACTCCCTCGTAGCTTGGTGCACTCTAAAACTCCATCTACCAGTAGCTTGAGCTAGGTGGTGGCACTGGTATTTTTGGAGCTGCCTGTGATGATGAGCCTTCTTCTATTCTCTGTCCTCTCTTGTCTTTCTTTGCGAGAAATAAAATTCTCTCTTCCCGCCAGTTAGTCCTACCCACGTGGTAAATGCTCATGCTTTATCTTTATAATTTATATGGAAATTATAGCTCTTGAGATCTATAACAATCTTATAATTTATCACTTTTTTCATTTGAAGTCACTTAATATACCAAAACACTCTCCGGGTATCAATTGTTTATGTATTACCAAATGGGGTCGGATGAATTTTTTTTTGATAGAGTACATAGTGATCTCATCAAGAATTGCAATATTCATATATGAAATTTATAGTTCTTAAAATAATGATGCCTAAATAGATCATCATCCCCAATGTCAAATGCAAAATGATAATGGTGGGAGCCCACCTTCTCACCGTACGACATTTAATAAATTCATAGGAATGGTGCATTTGGATTGACAGAGGAGCCTTCAGTTTATATTTTCTTTAAAAACTGATGTATATAGTTTCTAAATTATAAAAAATAAAATGGAAACATCAGATGATGATGTTGCCTTTTTATTTTTATATTTTTTTTGATTTTGTAGAAATATATAGTCGGATGAAAAAATAGCAAATCTAGGCTATTGCCGCTGGCTGGGCCGGCGATAAGGCCTTACGCCAACACCGCGGGCGCGTGTCCTTACCGTGGCCTGGGCCAGCGATAAGGCTGTACCACCGCCTGGGCCAGCGGTAAGGACCTGGCCTCCTGCACCGCCGCAGGACGACCAGCGCGCGGGCGGTAAGGGTCCTTACCGCCGACTGGGCTGGCAATGAGGCCCCTTACCGCCGCCTAGGCCGGCAGGGGTTCCCCTATAAAACCTCCTCGCAGCCAGGCCTCAAGCCTCCCAACTCCTGAGCCAGATCTGTTATTTTTGAGAGGAGAACCGGAGAGGGAGAGAAGGAAGGGAAGGAAGAAAGAAAGAGAGGAAAGAAGGGGAAGAAGCCTCGTAGTCATCAGGTAAGTTTTTCAATGTCGTAGTATAGTAGATCTAAAAATATCTTGTGCTTTTAGATGCTAAAAATCTAGCTTAGTTTGTACACTAGATTCAGTATTTAGTTCATAGTTCAGTATTTAGATCTACAGATATGTTGTGTACTTTTAGATGTTAAAAATGTAGCTTAGTTAGTATAGTAGATTCGGTTTTTAGTTCATAGTTTAGTATTTAGATCTAGAAGTATGTAGTAGTATAGTTTCATGAAATTTTAATATTTTTATTATACAACCTTAGGATGCCAAGGCGTGGAAAAGCTACGAAACCAAGGTAATCTCAATGCACGTTATTGCATTAACTGCTAGTCGTATGATTTAATCTTAGTTGTTTTTGGTTCTTACAACGAAAATGGTAAAGCTGGAGTGGTGTTTCGTTGACCGGAAATACCTTCAACCCTTTGCCTGTACCTAGTGGTGTTCCAGTGCCCATGTGCTTCTACGGCGATCCGTGCAAGGTAGCCAAGTCCGATGAAGAGGACACGTCTAGGCAGAGGTATTGGATGTGTTCCAACTTTCAATTTGAGCCTACGCTTCGTCAGCGTCGGATCAATAAGAAGGTGAGTAATCAATGTTGTTTGTTAATTTTTTTCCTGTCCTATGACATCCTGCATGTTTTTTTGTTTTGTAACTATTCCATTTGTTGCAGACCCCTCCACCGCTCTGTGATTTTGAGCAGTGGATTGACACTGATATCAAGCCTGAGGATAAGGAGGAAATGCAGTATATGTTGCGTTGGGCGGTAGAGAACAAGGAGAGGATGGAGAAGAGGCTCAGAGAGGAGGTTGCAGAGAAGGAGCACAAGGAAGAAGAGGAAATGAGGCGTCTTGCTGTGGAGAGGGAGAGGAAGCTTGAGCGTGCACGCCGAGTGAAAGCAGTGATTGAGGAGAACCCTGATGCCCTGAGGAAGGAAAAGTGGTCTCGTTGTACTCAGTAGGCTCTGTTATTGGCTAGTACTCCGTTGTGTGCGGTTGGACCTTTCGTTGTGTGTACATGGTTTATTCATGGATAATGTTGTGTACTGTTGGACCTTTCATTGTGTTGTGCTTAGGTCATGTACTTCGTTATTTGCTGCACAATTTTCATTCGTAGTGATAGATTATTTTAATTTTGTGCTTTTAATTCTTAATTGGGAAATGTTTAGACTTGTATAGTGAACGCACGCGAACAATCAAAAACATTTAACTTCTTATCTAGATAGAGCAGTCCTCGCACATAAAGATAATTGTACACATCATAATCCTACAAATCATAAAAAATAACAAGTCGTCCTAAGCACTAAATGCATCCTCTCTTGAAACGAGGCTCGCCAGCACCACGACCACGCCTCGCTGCCCGCTGCGCTGCTCTGGTCTGCTGCCGATCGTATGTCCAGGGCTCCGGCGGGTGAACGTCGCGAGTCAGACGTCCTCCCGCTCACTCCGCAGGTGGTGTCGCGAGGTACTGGGTCGCGCCCTGTGTAGGACCCTATGGTGTCCCGAGGTGCTGGGTCGTACCCTATGTAGGACCCTGCGGGGCGTCTGCCAGCTGGGAGGGACCGAGCAGGTCGGGGTCCACTCTTAAAAGGTCATCGAACCAAGCCTGGCCGCTGGACCTCGCTGCCTCATCGTGTGAGTCCTCTGAAACCCATCCCTGGTCTACGTAGCCTGTTATAATCATGAAGGAAATGGTTTTGTTAGTTTCGTTGCGTACTTAAAATGGAGTATAAAAAATGTATGCATCACGCACCTACTGGTCATATCTCTGGTGCACCTGAAGATGGACAAGAGGACCATGCATATTGCATCTGCAGGGCAGGTAGCAAGACGTTCGGCGAAACGTTCTGCGGAACGGTGGACGGACCTACTGTGGCGTGCCAAGACGGTGGTGGTGGTGGTGTGGCGTAGGACGTCCCGACTGCTGGCAAACGAACGTGCGGGTGAGAGGACGTACCAGCCTGCTGAGTAGGATCTGGAGAGGACGCACAGGGGTAGAGACCTCGTGGTGGAAGGAAGACATCCCCGTGCCCGCCACGGCAGCTGACGGCACTGAAAAACCTCCTGCAGGCGTCTCTGGCCCTCATAAGCAGCGAACAGTGCTGAAGGGAATTCATCACATCAAAGTGCTCGATGCCGTACGTCAGCTATCTGTCCAAATCCCCAATAATGTCGAACTATTGGGGAGCGAAAAAATTTGAAGTTAGTCACACCAAATGATGCAAGTTTAGTAACAACAAAAATTACAGTAGCTTACCGCGCGATCGTACTTGACGTCTCTCGCGCGAGGGTACGCCTGCGTGACTGGAGCGGTCTCCGTTGGTGGCTCGACCGGATCGAACAGAACCCATTGAACCATCCTCGGAGCCCATAGGACTCTAGGCCCACCACCTCCACCACCCTGACGGCTAGCCCTAATGGAACCATCATTACACGAGTTACATAAATGAAAAATTCTTAATGCAAGGACAATGAAAATGTTGGATTGTACCTATGAACGGAAGCCGAAACGGCTGACGTTGCTGAAAGCGAGGAATGCTGGTACTGGCCGAACTGCCTCATCACACGGTGAACCGCGTAGTCCTCGATGTGGATGTCATAGACTACTGGCATCCTCGTCCTCTAGTACGCCATGTCCCAATGGCATAGCGAAGATAGGCCATGCGGGGCATGAGCCTCCACCTCCTCGAAGCTGTAGGGCCTCTACCTCACGTTGGTGTCGACCAGAGCGTCGAACATGCCGACGAAGTCTGAGTACGACTTCTTTGTCTGCACCCTCGTTCAAACCGCTTGCAACAAATATAATCACAATTTCTCAGTTAGGACCTCGAAAATTCCAAAGTGTAATATGAATCGAAAAATAGTAGTAGAAGAATTGTACCCTCCTTAGGCACCACAACGACCCCATCGTGGGCTTGTCGACGTCGTCCTCGTCGAAACCCCCAGGGTAGTGGGACATGTCGACGCGACGTCACTTTATAGGGAACCGCTCGTAGGCCCAAAGCTGAAGCAGCAGCGGGCAGCCAAAGAAGATAGGCTCCGCCGAAGTCACCTTCACGCAGCCCGTATAGAGACCTCTGTACGTGGCCACCAGCACAGCTGAACCCCAGCTGTACTGTGGAAACTCAGCGAGCGGGGCCTCCGAAATAGCCCTCGCGTAAGGAAGAAGGTGCTTAGTCACCGAGTTCCCATGCAACGTGCAGAAGAGGGTCCAGCCGAAGAGCCACAGCAGGTACTTCTCCAAGTGACGCGCTACTGTGGCCTCATCTGCATCCTCTCTCATGTACTCGGCCGGCAAAATAATTTCAAACTTGTGTCAACAATAAGAAAAATTGACAAAAATTATTTGAACTTGCTACTAATTAAATACTTACACTGAACTACTGGAGTCATGCCTTCGTCGGGCTGTGCGAGCTGCTGAAAGTGTGGTATTGCGGGGCATCGTCAACGCGGGGAATGTTCGCAAACTGACCAGCAGCTCGTCGCGCCAGGCAGGTGGGACGTCCGTCGCGGCTACGGTGGCCCCTGCACAGGGAAGGCCCAGTAGCATCGAGACGTCCTCTAGTATGGGGTCAACTCACTGACCGGGAGGTGGAAGGTATGCATCTCCGGCCGTCACCGGTCCAGCAAAACTGCTAGCAGTGACATGTCGAACTGCAACCGTGTGGGTCTCTCGCGGCCACGTCGCGCTGAATGGTTGACCATGTTGTCCTCCACAAGCCTAGCCACAGGGAGAAGGCCTGCTGCACTCAACCTGTACCATGAAAAAAATTAATTAGTTTACACAAATTAATCGTTGAACTTAACACACAAGTATTACTAAGTATGATGTACCTCGGGATCCAACGTCAGTCGATCAGCATGGTCGCAAGCGGGATACAAGCCCGAAATGTGCCTAAGGTGGTACCAACTACGGCTTACTGGAATGACCTGTGCTGGCCGTCCAAGGCAAGGTCGAGCAACTCAGGGGTCTGGTACCCCTGTGGACCTAGGGGCGCCGCCATACCTGCAACACAAGTATTGAAAGAAATAAGGAACTGAACACGTAAAGGAAATATAACATTGCATTACGTTACATTGCAAATAAACAACATAACTTGATGGCACATACGAGTCATTACAAATAGAAAGGTCTATGATAAATATTACAATACGTTATGTCCTTGTCCACAACGACAAATAAACATTACATTACATTACATTACCTAAGGACGACAACTCAAGTTACAATAACACAACTCAAGATAGACAGTACATTACATTACTAGTTATTAGATGCAGCTTGGGTGCTCACACTTCCATACATCATTGCCGGGTAGTTCTTGTAGGTGTGACCGGATTCGTGGCACTTGGAGCACAGACGTACATCAGGACCTACTTCAGATTGATCCATGTCGTTACAGATATGTCTGTTCCCGCGTCGCCTCACTCCTTGGCACAGATCAGGATCAGGAATGTAGCGGGCGGCACTTCTAGGATTATTGACAAAGTCTCCCAGTATACGATATGCATAAACCTCGTTCCTCCAAGTTTGCCATATGGTTTCTTTGAGAAAATAGTCCGGCATGAAACGACGGGGTTGGAGGCCCCCCGCCTCGAAGCATGCGGCAATGACATGGGTGCAAGGCCTGTGAAGCAACCTTGGCTTGTGGCAAGAGCAAACACACCCTTCATTCTTGAGGATGTATTCATGTGTGTGTCTCTCGCGCTTCCCACCCATTCGAACTTTGTCCCTGCAAACAACTTCGAACCGGCGTTCCATGGCTCCCACTTCTTTCACATGACGCAAATGAGCTTTCTTAATTGCTTCCTCCATGTACTCTGTCATCTTGTACCCAAATATTATGTGGTTGTCGCGCATTGAGTCATCAGCCAATTGGTACCTTTCCCTGAAATACTTCATGGTGCGGTAAAGGTTCATTCCACAATACCAACAAGGGGCAGGCCACGAACACCGCGCATGGCCCAATTGTAAACCTCAGCCAGGTTTGTCATCATTATACCCCACCGTGCACCTCCGTCATCAAAGAGTAATGCTCACTTTTCCTTCGGTTCATTCTCAATCCACTGTAAGAAGTTCTTGATGGATCTTCTCTATCTTCGCCTGACATTTGGACTGTCGAGCCCGACGTCCTCCAGAGACACAGGTTGGTCGGCCTCACTATTGACCCCTCTTCGCTAGTTCCTTGCATTGCTTCTTTGTAAGGTCCTCAAGTTTCTTCCACAGCAGATTGAACTTCCTCTCCTAATTCTGTCTGCACAAGCACTTGAACAATTTCGTAAGGGTCTTGTTCTTGAATTGGCTATGAAAGTTCGCACCCATATGCCTCATGCACCACCTACTCTTCAAGTCTGACCATATCGGCGCCCTGAAATACTCTTGACTTCCATTCTGTAGGTCGTCGATTGCTTGTATAATGCCTTTGTGCCGATCATGAATGAGACAGACCCCCTCAACGTCTAACACAATCATGTTCTTCACCATCTCGAGGAACCAGTACCAGCTATCTCCAGACTCCTTTTCCACAAAAGCGATCGCAAGCGGCAACACCTGATTGTTGCCATTGGTCCCAATAGCTGTCAATATTGTCCCTTTGTACTTTCCAGTCAGAAATGTGCCATCAATGCAAATGACTGGTTGACAAAGCTAGAAAGCCTGAATGCAAGGACCCAACGCAAGGAACGACCGCTATAGGACCTGTTTGTTGGAGGTATGCCCTAGAGACAATCATAGAGATGATGATATTCCATTTGTATCCATGATTTGTATGTTGTGTTCATTGAATATCCATTGAAGGCTACTTGAATTGATTTGCAATTATGTGAATTGTATGTGAAACTCTTTACTTGTATGGTTATTCTAAAGTTGTCCCTAGTCGGAGTTCATGTGAGGACACACATGAATATTAGACTAGCACATGTATTAGTTGATGACTATGTTTCACAAGTCATGGACATGGAGATGTTGAACTAATAATGTGGACACATGTGGAGACATGTGCTAGGACTGACCCAACACGAGAAGTAGTTCTCTCTTTAAACAACATATACGCTTTGTCCTTAGACCTGAGATTGTCGCATGTATTCTAGATGTGGATCAACCGACTTAGGGGCTATCAAACGCTACGCCGTAACAGGGTAGTTATAAAGGTAGCTTTCGGGTTTGTCAAGAAGCATGCTATGAGACATGGTCAATCAAGATGGGATTTGCCCCTCTCTGATTGAGAGTGATATCTCTGGGCCCCTCGAGTGATCGGATCCGAAAATGCATGGCCATGCTACGTACGGTTAAGAGTTAACCTACAAAGGGATTCCGAATCACAGGATCGAGAAAGAGCGGTCGGCTTGAAGCTAGACCAAATATCGTGAGGCAAAGGGAATAGCATGTATATTATGTTGTGATGGTTCGTCTGATATGATCTTCGTGTGCGTATAGGAGTTGGCACGTCTTGCTAGAGGCCGCTACCGACTATTGGGCCGAGTAGGAGTACTCGGGCCATGTCTATACATATCCGAACCCATAGGGTCACACACTTAAGGGGCTGGAAGCCCAATTCGGATCTGATCCGAGTTGGATTAGGTTTAGAAGTACTAATGGGCCTCGGATCCAGAGGCCCGTCAGGAACCTCTATAAATAGAGGGGTGGGGGCGCCCTAGGGTTTACACCTTTTTGGCAAAACACACCTGCCGCGCCTCCCACGCCCTCGCCTGTTGCAACTCGCGGATCTAGCAGTCCGGCTTGCGACGCTTCCTCCCTGCACGTGTGGATACCTTGGAGGTGTTGCGCCTGCAGCACTTGGACGAGCCGCCGACGAGCCGCCAACGAGCCACGACGAGCCGACGACGAGCCGCGGTACCGGAGGCGATCTTGCTGCACGTGGACGAGCTGCTGAGGAGCTGCTGGACGTGATCGACTACGTACGACTACGTTGATCGACTACGTACGATTACGTGATCGTCTTCACTGCATCGACGCATATCTACATCTTCCGCACCAGTAGTGCGTTGAGTGGTAATCCCGTGATCCTTATACGGCAGTTCTTCCTGGTTATACGCGGTAGATTTTTGAATTGCGCTAGTGTAGCCTACCTCGTAACCCAACACTGTTTGCCTGGAAACTAAAGAACTGGATATGCTTTCACGTTGTAGAAGCTTCCAGGATTTCTCTGGCAAATGGTGTGCAACAAGGTAGGAAGGTTGTCGTAGGATGCTTCGAACGTACCCTACTTCATCTCAAGCGCCTTCTGCTTAGCACGGTAAGCTTTGTTGTAGCTGATCTTGTACTTGAACTTCTCCTCTATGGCACAGATAATGGACTTGGGCTCAAAGCTTGAATTCTCCAATATCTGAGGGTACATATATTGAGCAACAAATTCCGCAGTGAGGTTGCGGTATGTTCCTTCCAATTCAGCCAGCAAGCATTGATGCTCAACCACTTTAGTCACCTCCCAGTAATCCTTCCATTTGCACTTGTATGCATGCACCCTGAATGGGCAATCATTTTGCACACACCGGATATCATACACCTTCGGGCTACTCTTTTCCACCCTGAACTGATGCTGCAAACACAAAGTGGACCATCTCTTAATAGCCACATTCACTTCATCCCCACTTTGGTACACAGCCCCCACGCATACCTCATTCTCCCTGTATTCCCAAGGAATATTTTCTCCAACATTGACCTGTAGGGCGGAATTTTCGTAATTTGACCAATTTCGTGGTACAGGATAATCGTCTTCCACATCGGACAAGTCCTCATCCACGGCACCATTGGCCTCTCCTCCTTCTATCTCCATCTGCTCTACTAACTCAGGAATTTCTTCCCCCTCATCAGCCTCTCCATTTGGTTCCCGAGATGCTACATCATGTTCTGCATCTCCACCTTCTTGTTCTTCGTAGTTAAGCTCTTCGTTTCCACCCACATTACTCTGCACATCTTCTTCCGCTTCAACTTCATCACCTCCGACTTGTTCTTCAATATGAGTGCTAGGTCCACCCTTCATGAAAAATTGGACATACTATATGATTGGTAAACCTCTTCTTGTGAAACCATTTATGTAAGCCCGATAGCTCACAATTCCTTCAAGCGCAACCAACTTCCAAAAGTTTATGCCCGACCGTCTTTTCAATACAACCCTCACAGACACATCCGCTTGATCTCTTTCAACACCTAAGTCCCTACAAAGCCACTTGCATATGCCCCCCAAGTTCTCTCTCTTGCTCTTGGAACGCACTTGGTGAAACATGGAAATCCACTCAAATCTACCCCTTCTGGACCACATCTAACCTCCCCCGCCCCATAGTACACTTGAATATTGACACCATCCGACATGCTTGGCAACATACATAAAACGGGTAGTCCAAATTATTCTCAGCACTATACATAAGGTAACTACAATAACAACCTCAATTGAATAAACAAACAACTATGTAGCACTGAACCAAGCTTACTAACTAACTTTATCTAGGCATGCACCACAACAAATAAATCTAATAATGTTACCGAAAAACTATATTGTAATACCTAACCAAAAAATCATAATTTACTAACTACATTTATCACAGTGATTTACCGAAACAAACAAATCTAATATTATTATCGAAAAACTATATTCAAATACCTAACAAAAATCATAATTTACTAACTAGGTTTATCATAGTCATTTACCAGAACAAACAAATCTAATATTGTTACCTAAAAACTACAATATAAAACCTAACTAAAATATCAGAATTTACTAACTACATTTATTATAGGCATTTACCATAACAAATAAATCTAATAATGCTAACTCTATTTTATTGTATAAGCTAAATCAGTTATACTAACTAAGCTACATTTTCCTATATCTAAATACAGCTAAAAGTTCCTAATTTTAGATCTAGATCCACTGTTATTTCTAAATTTAGATCTACTAATATTTATAAATCTCACATCCACTAATATTTCTAAATCTAGATCTAAACTAAACTAAACTAAATTAAATTATACTATAGTATACTATACTAAACTACGAGATTTAAAAGATTTTTTACCTGAGAAAGACGGAAGAAATTCCTTTCCTCTTCCGTCCTCCTCTCCTCCTTTCTTTCTTTTTTTTCCCTCCTCCTCCTTTCCTCTCTTTCTTTTTTTTCCTTCCCTTCTTTCCTCTTGCTCTTCCCTCCTCCTTCTCTGGCTCGCTGCCTGGCACTCGCACTGGTGCGGGGGGAGGGAGGGGCGCGAGCGGCTTTTAAAGGGGCGACCGTCGCCGGGCTAGGCGGCGGAAAAGGAGTTATCGTCGCCTGAGGCGACGGTTAGGGCTTTATCGCCGCCTAAGCCGGCGACGGCGTCTCGAATCGCGCCCTGCTAACCGTTGGGTGGGAGGACCTTACCGCCGTCTGAGGCGGCGGTAAAGCCTTAGCGCCAGCTCAGCTGGCGGCAATAGCCTAGATTTGCAATTTTTTCATCCGACTATATATTTCTGCAAAATCGAAAAAAAATATAAAAATAAAAAAATTCTGATGTTGCTGGTGTCATTGGACCGGACTGGGCCGTGTGGAAACGCAGCTACGAAAGGAAGGAGCCCAGTCCGATCTTCTTGCGGACGGCGGATTGGGTCGGGGCACGACGGCACCGTGACGTATTTCCCTCTTCGGCGTCGACGGTTGGGCGAGCGGCGGCGCCCTTTAACAGGTCTTCGTCGGGTCCTTCGCCGGCGACGAGCATCCACCAGGTACGACAC
>NC_028451.1:25666984-25683295 GCF_000263155.2 Setaria italica | reverse complement strand
AGCTTCTGTAACACTAATTTTAAGTGCTCTTCATGCTCTTCTTCATTTCGAGAAAATACCAAGATATCATCGATGAACACTACCACAAACTTGTCTAGGTACTCCATAAACACCTTGTTCATCAAGTACATGAAGTATGCTGGCGCATTCGTCAATCCAAATGACATCACGGTATACTCATATAGGCTGTATCTGGATGTAAACGCTGTCTTGGGAATATCCTCTGCTTGGATTTTCAACTGGTGATAACCTGATCGCAGATCAATTTTGGAAAATACTTTTGCACCTCTCATCTGATCAAACAGATCTTCAATCCTAGGGAGTGGATACTTATTTTTAATGGTCACCTCATTAAGAGCTCTATAATCCACGCACATTCTTCTGGTGCCATCCTTTTTATCAGCAAAAAGTACGGGTGCTCCCCAAGGCGAAGTGCTAGGTCGGATATACCCTTTACTTTATAATTCTTCTATTTGTTTCTTTAACTCAACCAAGTCTTTAACATCCATTCTATAAGGTCTTTTTGATATGGGTGATGTGCCGGGTAAAAGATCAATAGAGAACTCAATATCTCGGTCAGGTGGCATACCTGGTAAATCTTCAGGAAAGACGTCGGGGTATTCACTTGCAACCTTGATATCTTCCAAAGGCTTTCCTTTTATCTGATTCACTAAACACTTCTCTTTTGACAGGGCGGTGGCTGTAAACTCAATTCTATCTCCTTGAGGGCTAGTTAACAGCACTGACCTCTTAGCACACAGAATAATTCCATCACATCCTTTTAACCAGTCCATTTCAAGAATTACATCAACACCATTGGATTTTAGAACCACTAGGTTAGCTAGGAAATCTATTCCCATGATTTTCAGATTGGCTCGTGGACATATTTGCCTAGTTTCCATATCACCTCCTGGTGAACTAACTAGCAAGGTTTTCTTCATAGAATGCTTAGGTATATTATGATTTACCACGAATTAATTAGTTATAAAGGAATGAGTTGCTCCAGAGTCAAATAAAACTGATGCAGGTTCAGAATTAACGAGGAACATACCGAAAACAACATCTGGAGCTTCCTGGGCCGTCTCAGCTGTCACGTGGTTCACCCTATCACACATGAAGTTTTGCTGGCCCTTGTTGCCCTGAGAGTTTTGATTTCCATTGCGTACTTGCAACTGTTGCTGTGACTTCTGACCATTAGTCTTCTGAGGGATCTGCGTGTTGTTCTTGGGACAGGCGTTGGCGTAATGTCCCACCTCACCATACTTGAAGCACCCATTGGGTCGAACTGGAGTTACTTGATTAGTGCGCGCTGGTGTTCCTGTGGCATTGTTGGCCCGGTTGTGCTGAGAATTTGGGTTGCGCTGGGCTTGTTGATTGAAACGTTGTGGCGGTTGAGCTGTGCGTTGAAACTGCTGATTCTGTTGATAACTCCCACCCTGTCCTCCTGAGCGGAACTAGGATCCCTGCGGTGAGTTGAAGCGGGGATGGGTGTTGCTACTAGATTGGCCTTGAGACTGAAATTTCCTCTTTTGTTCCCCGAGCTCTTTACGTTTACTTTCCAAACCAATGGCTTTGTCCAACAAAGTTTGGAAGTTAGGAAATGTGTGACTCTGCAGCTGATAATTGAGTGGCCCTATCAGACCATCCAGGAAACGTTCCTGCCTCTTCTCATCTGTGTCCACCTCGTTGGGCGCGTAACAAGACAGCTGTGTGAACTTGTCCCGATACTCGCTAACTGTCATATTGCCTTGCTTTAAAGCTAGAAATTCCTTCTGCTTGAGCTTCATCACACCAGCTGGAATGTGGTGTGTGCGAAAACTGTTTCTGAATTCTTCCCAAGTAATTGCATTGGGATTGGCGTGGGCAGTATTGTAAGCATCCCACCAGTCAGCTGCGGCTCCTTCCAAACGTCCCGCAGCGTACAAGACTTTCTCACGGTCATTGCACTGAGTAATATCCAGCTTCTTGTTAATGACCTTCAGTCAGTCATCGGCGTCCAACGGATCCACCGAGTGTGAGTAGGTAGGGGGGTGGTGGCTCATGAATTCCCTATGTTTGTCCCTTGGTGCCTGAGGTGCTTGGGGTGGTTGCTGATTCTGTTGAGCTTGTAGATTCTGAACAGCTGTAGTGAGGTTTTGGAGCAGTTGCATCTGGGCAGCCAAAAATGGTTCCATTGTTGAAGGCGGTAGGGACGGTGCTTGATTCTGTTGGTTAACCACGTGAGCACGCCTCGTA
The DNA here is from genome assembly GCF_000263155.2 of Setaria italica. NCBI lineage: Eukaryota > Viridiplantae > Streptophyta > Magnoliopsida > Poales > Poaceae > Setaria > Setaria italica. Next base: position 25,681,060 of record NC_028451.1, on the reverse strand, counting down.
CTTGGAATATCTTGTCCTCCTCCTGACCTAGTGTTTACCATCTGAGTGTTAGAGGAATAAATCTTGTATAAGAATGATGATTTGATAAGGTAGATAAAAGGAACAACGAACCAAGATTGAGACCCAAAGCTATTAACTTTATTTTATTAATTGATGCAGTTGTGGCCATCACTCCACAAAAACATCCCAGACATTACAAAGACCCAAATCAAGCATGTTTTCAACCAACAAACATTATTACATCGCACGTCCTCGCAGGAACGGTTCTATCGAAAGACACTGGTAGGCATCCTATAAGAAGGAAAAACCTAGTCTAGAAGACCGTTGACAGAACAAGACGTGCCATAGCGAAGCCTCTTGCGGGGTGGTGAAACAGTGGGGTAGTAGGGCTCGGCTGCCTCCTCAGGTGGCTCCTGTCCTGCAAGCTGTGCCTCAAGCTGTGCGATCTTGGCATGAGCGTCCTGCAGCTCCTCATGTGTCTTGGCAACCTCTGCTGTAGCTCCGTCGAGGTCGGTGTTGAGAGCAGCGGTGACTCGAGCAAGGACGTTGATGCGGTCTTCTTCGGCTTCTCCCAATGGTACAGCTGTGTCCTCAGTACCACTCACTCGGCGAGGAAGGTGTCGGTAGACGGTGGTGCTCAACTCCTCACGGTGAGTGAAGCAGAGGGCTGACCGAGCTCTCCTGGCGGCGTCACTGATGGCTGCGGCGTAGGTGGCGTGAGGCGTAGTGGAGTCGTGCGCCATGTAAGTCCTCAAGCCTTTGGAAGTCGCCAAACGCTCCCTGATGTGGACCTGAGTGGAGTAGTAGTCATCCACGGTGGCGTGGGTGATACAGTGAGTGACGTAGAGGGGCTTTACAAAGTTTCCCAGAGTCTCTAGTACTTCCCGGAGCAGTGTGGGAAAGTATCCAAGCTCATCATCTGAAGTCTGGTAGTCACAAACTGGTGTCACATCCTGCTGTCCACCATCTTCATCTCCACCATTGTTGTCACCCTGGCTGTTAGCATTGTCGTTGTCGCTGCCGTCATCGTTGTAATCTTCATCGTCTTCATCATCTTCTTCTTCACCATCGCTATCATCCCCTGAGTCGTCCGGGTCTCCACCATCGGCAGCAGGTGCTGGAGCGAGATCAGCTGGTGCTGAAGCGTCTGATGCAGAAACAGCTGGTGCAGGGGCATCTGAAGCTGGGGCAGCTAGTGATGCTATCGGGATCACCAGATTCCCATCCGAGTCGACCTCCATGACACTGCCATCTTCCATCTCGACGTAGAAGTAAACCTCTGGATCCTCTTCAACCTCCTCCACAGGCTGAATCGGAGTAGCTGGCTGAGCAGGGGCAATGCGAGCCTGGTATCCTGCAGTGCTTTTGCGAGCGGTCAACCTGGTCCTGGCCATTTGATAAAAGAAAGAACAGATACTCAGAATAAAACCAAAATGAACAAATTTTAACAAAGAATGAAAATAAAATAGATTTTTATGAGGAATTAAGACATTTTGAGAGCAGACATGGCTTGCTAGAAAATGAGTCCTTATTCACGTCCATTTCTATCTAGGCTTGCGTCCTACAGTCAACACAGCTCTGGTACCACTTCTGTCACACCTGGTTTCTAGATAAAACCGAATGCATCACATATGTGTGTTAGGATCTGTTCTCACACATATGTTGACGTCATCAGTGAATACATCAAAGACAATGCTCAAAAACGTACATAAACCAGTAGGAATTTTATTACACTCAGCGTGATAGACATGAAGGTCTTTAATCGTTCACCGATAACTTATCACTCACACACACACATCGTAGCTTCTCCACAGGCTTGACTGGTGGACCGCCTGCCTAGAACTCCTCGAAGTCGTCGAAGAACTCCCCGTCGTCACAAGCTTCTGAACAGCGTTTGGGCAAGGGTGAGTACACTTATGGTAGGTACTCAGCAGGTGGGGGAAACATGCAAGGCTCACAAGGAATGGCTCAAGGCTTTAAGCGGTTAGCGTTTTAATTGGTCAAATTTTTATTAGCGGCACCTAATTACTAGATGTAAGTTTATACCAACCCAATTAAGCATACAACATTAACATAACCCAAAGGTAAAGGTAACACAGATTAATCTCATCTTTAAGTTCAATTATCATGTGAGGGTCCAAGCCGCTCTTAACCGTGAGCACGGCTGATATATCAGTTTTCACTCTGCAGAGGTTGTACACTTTACCCACAACTCGTGGTCCCCCGTGTCGCCCGGGTTTGCAAAGCCCTTAAACACTTCCTTTGGTGAGTGGCTGGGGGGTCCACTACGAAGCCTTTACAAAGACACACAGATAACTAGTAGCCCGCTAGAGTTTCAGTAGCGATGCGGACCACAACCCGTTAATGAGACAGCACCTTAGCGAAGGCTGCTGCTCCGGATCGTGCACCCAACACCTTCCCCCTCCTTGCCCTTTCGGTAAAGCCACCAGCTAACTACATGCCTAATTATTCGGCTAAGATCAGAGCCATGTGATGTTGTGGTTGTATTGTTTTCTTGGGTGGTTCTCCATGTTCTGATTAAAACTAGTGTTCTTGCAATTAAACATGTATAGCAACATAAATAAAGCATGATTAACATGTTTCATGATTAGCACATTACCAACCCAATTTAAGCGACTAGCAAGTCTACCCAACATGATTAAACAGGTTTTCAAGGAATAAGGATTAAAACTAGGTAAGTCCTTAATAGGCATTCCCGTCAAACTTATGCACATACAAGAAATTAGTAAAGTGCTTAATCATGATATTATTGGGACAAAAAGAACATGCAGGGGGAGAAGGCCACTTGCCTTCCTCGGCAAACTGGGAGTACTCTTCTTCGAACAGTGGCTGCTCTTGGAGTTGCTCCTCTGCGAACGTCACGTCGTCTACACGATCACACAAGGCAAACAAACAAAGAATGATTAAAACAGTACAACAAACATATGCAAAGGCTTACAACAAACTCCTAAATCTAACGTTCATGCAAAGACGATCGCGTGAGCGCGAGAATCGCTGAAATCGGATTTAAAATGAAGAAGATATGAGATAAACAAGTTTCAGGGGCTAAAACAGAATTAACTATATACTTCAGGGGCTAGCAAGGAATTTTAGAAAGATATATTGAACAGTACATGCGAAAATAGAGAAACATAGGGTTAGATCTACAAAATGACATGGCTCGGGTTAAAATAAAAGAATACAGGAACTTCAGGGGCTTCTGTGAAAAATTTACAAGACACAAGAATGAAAAGAAGAAATGTTAGATAGGCAAGGGGGTAGATCAGAAAATGGCCTTATCATCTTCTACCTCTCGCCAGCGGCACGGCAGGGGTGCGGCGCACCATCGGCGGCTCGCCGGCGCCCATGGCGCGGCGGGGAAAGGAACCGGTGCAGGCGAGGGGGAAGAGAGAGGCACGCGAAGAGGGAACCTCACCGTCGGCAGCGAGTTGAAGGAAGCAGGCGCTCGAGCCGGCGAACAGGACGGGCGGCGGCGTAGAGGAAGTTTCGAGCGGCGGCGTGACTTGGGCGGTGGCGCGGCGGTGCGAGAGAGTGGCGGGTGGGTAGCAAAACGGAAAGAGGAACTCCGGGCGAGGTCAATGGTGAGCTTTATAGGCCCCGGGGAGGAGCGGAAGGGGCTCCCGGGAGAGATCGAAGGTCGGCCGGCCATTAATGGCCTTCAAGCTTGTGCGGCCATTTCTGGGGAGAGGAAAGAATGGGGTGACGGTTTGAGGCCGGGAGTGGGGGAGGGGAGACGTCGCGAGGTCGTGGAGGGGCTCGGGAGGCTGAGGGACGCTGGGAGGCGAGGGGGCCGGGGGGCCGGCGACGCACGGGCGACACCGTGCGTGCGCCTGGCTTCTGGTGTTCCAGGAGCCTGGAGGTAGGAGAAGGGGGTGGCAGGCCGGTTGGGCCAACTTGGACCGGCTGGTGGGAAGGAAAGAGAGGGAGGTGGCGGCCCAAGAGGAAAAAGAAGGGGAGATGGGCCTGCGCAGGGAGAAAAGGAGAGGGGAAAAAAATGGGCCGGCGGGGTAGATTAGGCCCATGCGGTTGGGAGAAGGAAGGAAAGAAAAAATGCCTTGCGGGCTGAAAGAGAGAGGGGAGGAATTTCGGCCCAAGAAGAGGAAAGAGAGGTGGAGGGTTTTGAGAATTTAAATAGAGTTGAAGTTTTCAAAATCAAATTCAAATTCTTTTGAAATTCAAAAGCAAGCATTCAAACAAAAGCCAAAAAAATAAAAGAGAAAAGAAAAACTCTACCAAGCACTTATTGCTTCTAAAATTATTTCAAGTGCTCTTTAATTATTTAAAGACCGTAATTTAATTAAAGTAATTTATTTAATCCTTAGGGTACGAAAAACTAGACTGAGTTGCTTACATTGCATTGTGATGGAATTTTTGGGTATTACAACGTCGCTCGTGCTTGACACGGCGAAAGCAAAACTCAACGGTATGCCCATCTTTCTTACAAAAGGTGCAATGGAACTTTGGTTTGGGAGTATGAGTTCCAAAAATGTGAGAAGCACCCTTGCCACTTGAATTGTCTTGGGCACTACCGGAAGAAGCAACAAGCTTAGGAGTAGCTATAAAGAGCTATCCAAAGCACTAGCACAAGTACTACCATCCAAAGACTCACGCTCAACAGAAGAACCCAACTCCAGTTGAGAAGAAGCAATTTTGGAAACACCAACATCGAAGTGACAAGAATTGCGAGAATCAAAAGACTTAGCACAAAGACTCTTGCATCTCATGGTCAAAACCTCGTTTTCATGTTTGAGGCGATCACAAGTACCACATGGAGCATTTCTCAAATTATCCATCTCCTTTTCAATGCACTTAGCATCTGTGGTATGCAAGAGTTCATTTTCTTTCTCAAGGTTGGCACTCATCTCATTATGCTCAACCAACTGGACGCTCATATCATCGCGCATTTGCTTCAAAGCCAAAACTTCACTTTCCAATTCAATGCTTGTGGAAGAGGTCATGCATGAACATGTGGATTAGTGGAGCTAGTTGTTCTCTCAAGTACTCGTATACAGTATGTGCTAACTAGAGTCAGATATGTTTGTGGGCGCTCATATCATCTCAACTTGGTCTCTCAAGTACTCGTATATAGTATGTGCTAACTAGAGTCAGATATGTTTGTGGAAGAGGTCATGCATGAATATGAACTAGTGGAGGTGATCCTGCATGCACATGTGGATTAGTGGAGCTAGTTGTTGGTGTGATTTGTGATTGGCCATGTCGCGTGGGCATGGCTTGAGCTGTTGTTTGTGGTTAATAATACCACTAATCATCAGGTCGAGATGGTGCGGTGAATCGTGATCAAAGAAGTGACTGGCATGCAATGCCATCAAATATTCCTCGTGTGCATCTTGTGTGTGCTTATTCCTCTCTAGACCGGTCGAGGAGATGGATGACTTGTTGGTCGAGAAGGCAAGTAGTTCGAGCGATAAGAAGTTGATCAGACCGCAGGTTAGCAGGATGGCGCTGACAGATTCTATGCTTGAGGTGGTGAAGTTTGATGGGAACAACAACTTTGGTTTATGGTAGACAAGGATCAAGGATCTACTAGCTCAACAAGGAATCTTGAAGGGTCTGAAGGAGAAAAGGTAGAACAAGATGAAGCATGATGATTGGGAGGAGATGCAGTTGCAAGCAGCCGCAATCATACAACTATGTTTGTCCAATCAGGTCATGTACCATGTCATGGATCTTACTTCGCCAAAGAAAATCTGGGAGAAACTGGCCAGCCAATACATGTCCAAGATAGTGACCACCAAGTTATATCTAAATCAAAAGTTGTATGGGCTGAAGATGTAGGAGGAGTCGGATCTCGTGGAGCATGGGAACATCTTCGATCAGATGGTTGCTGAACAAGCTCATCTGGAGGTAACTATTGATGATGAGGATAAGGTAATAATTCTTTTGTGCTCTTTACCATCATCCTATGAGGATGTGGTTACACAATTGACCTATGGCAAAGAATCAATCAAGATCGAGGATATTAATTACTGTGGTGTTGCTTTCTCGGGAGCAGAGGAGAAATAACAATTTAGTGCAAGTTCATCGAGCTCAAGGTTTGGTGGTCAGTGGTGATCCTAGCAGGGGGAAGGTGGAGGCCAAGGGTAGGAGAAAGAAGAACTTTAAGTGCTTTAAGTGTGGAGATTGGGACATGTGAAGAGGGACTTCAGGAAAGGAGGCAAGTGCTAATGTTGCAGTGTCATCGTGTGATTCGAACAATGATAGTAATCGTCTCTCGGTATCCAGTGAGAAGCAGTCAAATGAAGCATCGATGTTAGATTCGGCAAGTTCCTTTCATGCAACAAACAAGGTGGAGTGGTTCTCTTCGCACAAGGCTGGTGATTTTGGCATAGCCTACCTGGGTCATGACACGGGATATCGTGTTGCTGGAGTAGGTGACATCAAGATCAAGATGTAGGATGGAGATGAGCTAGTGCACTAGGGTGTGGAGCATGATGTTTTCGCTTAGTGCTCTACATGGTGATGGTCTGAATTCGTTCCGAGCTGAGTCGGACGAGGTGACCATGAAGATCACGAAGGACGATGTGACTGTGATGGTGGGAGAGAGGATGGCATCGCAGCTTTACATATTGCAAGCGTGTACTGTTGTAGGTGGAGTCATTAGGGATGGAGTTGCAATTTCAAGGATAGTTGGGCTTCCTGAAGATGGTGGGTCTGAGGCCAAGTTATACTCATCGGGCGGCTCTCTGTGAGTGGCGAAGGTGGAAACTCAAGTGCAAAGTACATGGTCGTTCGCACATGACAAGGTTCAAGGTGGCAAAATATTCGCCAAGGTAGATATTGTTGTAAATGTGTAGAATATTTATTTATACTAAAGGGGTTACATGCACTTGATATTGTAATTAGTGGTATAAGGTAGAGTTGGTGATAGACTTGTACCCGTCCTCTCTGTAAAAAGAGAGGGCCAACCTTGTAACCAACACACCACAACAAAGAAATCATAGAGTTGGCGGGCGCTTGGGGTGGCCGGTGTCGCTATGGTTGAGGTGGAGCGCCCATAATTAAGCATGCCCCCGGAGATGCAGGTTTTAGATGAACTCCGTTAAGAAATCTCATATCTCTAGTGCCTCCTTCGATCCAAACCGAAGCACTTGTGCGTCGATATCACAACACTAACGTTCAGAGAAAAACCTGAATGTCTTAACAACCTTATGCAGTGAACTTTGATTTTTTTTCCATTCTTTCTTAGAAGAATAATATTCGAGCAATAATGATTAGATAAACTTCAAACTGATACATCCATATCTAATATGAATGAATTGATTAAAACCATCGGAGATTATGAAGAAGATATATAGAGCCGTCTAACTAAAATGCCTATGGGATTGAGGGAAAAAAACCTCGAGGCCTCTAAGGGTAATGATATCCGATTAAACAGTGGACTGCAACTTATGTTCTAGAAAACCTCCAATTTTTTGGTCAACGATAGCTACCCATCCCATTGCTGAGACCAAACAGTCCATTTAAGAACCGGTGTGACAGATGCATCGAATATGAATAAAAGGGTGTGACAGATGCATCGAATATGAGTAGAATTACACCGGCGGCACATTCCAGTCTTATTTGAGTCAAAAGTATAGCAGCATAAAAAAGGTTCTTAGGATGACAGCGCTCCGACGTCCAATATGTTCGCCTTTGCCACCAAAGAAGCCCAGCAGATCATAAAATAAAAAAGAATGTTGCTCAAAGGGGAAAATAGATTATAAATAAGCATAATTTTTGAGATTTCAGACACAAAAACAAGTTCATCGTAAGAAGCTCAACATGCAACTGCACCAACGGGAATGCTCCAGCCATACTGCACATTATTTTTTCTACACTAGCCCATCAATCCGTTCTCCCGCACGGCTAATAATTTTGAGAGTCATAAGTACGAAAAATTTATAAAGAAAATTAGGACTCATAGTTAATAATCAAAATTTATTATCTTGTTGTCTCTCATCTTTTAAACATTCTAACACAATACTCATGCAGATACATACTTATCTTTATCCGGTTGTAGTAGCTTAGTTAGTGAGTTCATCCACATTCATAGTTTTTGTTATTTTGCATCGCATCTCTATATATGTTTGGTAGTTATACAACTGAACCTTTAGTTTGAACTATGTGTTTAGTATATAAATTTATATTCTCAAGGTTTCTTTCGGTACATATATATATACATGATCTATATAGTGATACACATCATGCATATGTACCTTAAGTTAGTATTTTCTGTATTAACAATGAAAGAATCAAGTAATTTAGAATCAAGTGTACTATGGGATATACATTTTTAATAGTGATAGATATAGGTAAGATTTGAATTGAAGGGTTATTTTTAATAATGACATGTATGCAATTTAGATGCAAATTTATGGGGGTTGTTTTAAGTTTTGTTTTATTATGGCATAAGTGGGTGATTTAGATGAAGATTAGGGGTACTTTAGGTTATTTTTTATAATGAAAGATATGGGTAATTTAGATATATAATTAGGGGGTTATTTTAGAGTGTTTTCATATGAAAAAGGTGGGTAATTTTTTAGAAAAAAATAGATCTAGTGATTATGACGATTGAACTGCTGAATTGATGACCCGATATTTGTGATTTTTGTGAGAATTTCTTAGATTTATCTTTATTTTCTAGCACGTTTCACGAGGATTAACATGGAGTCTTCGGAAAGGAGTCTCGTATTGGGCAACATCAATGACGGTGGGCATGCAGGCATCACGATTGACCCTCCGATGTCGTTCCTCCAACTCAAACAACTGTAATAAATAAGCCATATTTCCCTAATCCTTATCCCCTAAACTATTTCTGATTTAAGTTCTTATCTCATACTGAGAAAGAGATTGTTAAGAAGGTCATGACATATTCAATTATTGATGATTTTGATCGGTTAAGAATCGAATAGTGAAATTTCACTTTTGCAAATTATTCGCTTTTGTGTATTGCCGTTGCATAATAAATTACTACTCCCTCCATCTCAAATTACTATTCGTTTTGACTTTTCTAAGTACATGCCTTTTACTCCGTATTAATTTGGAAGTAAAAGGCATGTACCTAGAAAAGCCAAAACGTAGTGTATGCTTGTGTATATCTAGATATGTAGTAATTTGGAACGGAGGGAGTAGATTCATAACTAACGTAGTGTATGCTTGTGTGGACAATAAAAAAAATAGGGTACCAAATTCTTGAACCGGTAAACATTTGTTTGATCCTCTTTTTCTCTCCAGTTCTGCCGCTGGTTGCCTTACCAGGTTGAAGAAGTACGCGCTAGCTACCATCATATCAGAAATCAATGGTTATGATGGTCGAGTGAAACGATCTTGAAATTAAAATAAAAACCCAGACCACTGTAGGACAATACTAAACGTTTTGCGTCCCTGCCTAGACGTGCACATGTGATGGATAGACTAGGACAGCCATGTCTTGTCAGATGCGGGAATCTTGCGGTTAGCAGTGTCCAACGTTAAAGTTCAGATAAATAGCCATGAAGAGAAAGAAGAGGAGCAGCTGTGAGAGGCAGGAGGCCGGGGTCGACCGGTCACGTATGGGGAACTGCCCCCCGTTGCCGTGTCCGTCGCCCTGCCCTGACTTGTCGTTCCAGGATATCTGCGCCAACAACAACTGCCACGGCTGCTGCATTTTCCACGGCTGCTGCAACTCCAAGCCCAGCGTGCCGGACGAGGCGCCGGCGTGGGACTCTCCACCGCTGCAGCTTTCTCACCTTCCTGCACAACCAGGCTTGGCCGCGAAGGCGCCGGTCACTACGGCACGCGGAGTCGGCGGCGCGGCGCAGGACGCGCCAGCCAATAGATACCGGTTCCGGCCGTCGCCGTGGGGCACCGAGTCAGGCTTGGTTCCGACGGGGGCAACGGAGCGCGACAACGGCAGCGGCGTGGCGCCGCCGGGCGTGCCACCTGCAGGCAACGTCGATCGACCGGGGCCGTCGTCGGTGCCGTGGCTCGCTTGGTCGGCCTTGGCCGAGACGGCTGTCACGGGCCACGATGCCGGCGGGGTGCCTAGCAACGGAGATCGACGGGCGCCGTCGTCGTCCTGGAGCGGTGAGTCGGGCTCGGCCGAGACAGCATGTGCCACGGGCCGCGACGATGGCAAGGGCGTGTCACGCGATCGAGGCCAACCGGTGCAACCGGCGCGGCGCGCCGAGTCAAGCTTGGCCGCGACGTGGGCCACCGGCCGCGATGCAGGCGCTTTGGCGCCCGAAATGCCTTCCGCGGCGCCGCAGGTCGTGCCAGGCAACGAAGGTCCACCATTGCCGTCGCTATCGCGGCGCGCTGGGTCGGACTTGGCCCGGACGTGGGCCACGGACCGTGACAGCGGCAGCGTGCCAGTGCCACGACCACGCCACAGAGATCGACGGGCGCTGCCACCGCCGTACCGGCGCACTGAGTCGAGCTCGGCGGAGGCAGCATGGGCCACGGGCCGCGACGACTGCCGGGACGTGGCACGCAGCCGTGGTCAACCAGTGCCGTCGGTGCGGCGCGCCTTGTCAGACGTGGCAGAGACGTGGGCTACCGGCCGCGACGCCGGCGCCGCGGCGCCCGACATGCCTCTCGCAGTCGCAGTGGAGTCGGCTCAAGACAGCAGCAGGCGGCGTGACAGTTCGTCGCCGGCACCGTTGCCTACGTGGCGTAGCAGAGAACCGCAAGGGCGGCTGTTGTGGTCGCCGTCGTTGCCTTTGTCAGCTGGTCGGCTCTCCCCAGCGGAGTCCCGCCGCCGGTTTCCACAAGACAGTGGGGAAGAGGACATGACGTAGGAATTTGTGCTTTATCTAGATTTGCATGGTCGTCTACTAGTATTTCTTTTGCACTAGATGGAGTAAAGAATAGTCATACGGTATGATCATGTATGAAATTTAAATAACAGTGCTGCTAATTGTGTCTACTTTTAGTTGGAGTAAGGATTAGACCCTGTTTATTTGAACTTTCTAACAGTTTCTCACGTGAAAACCAGAATCTCAAACAAACAACAAATTTCTTATCTAGCTTCCGAAGAGTTTACGTGAGAAGCTGAAAGCTCAGTTTTATGAGCTTTTTTAGCCTCTTGAGCCCGGAAAGTTAAACACATCTTCTCAAATTTTTTTAGAAAAGATTAAAAGCTGCATCTCAAACAAAATTCAGTGGCCGTTAAACACTAATCATTTACGGTGAAAAATCGATGGGAATCATATGCGCAGATTGTGTAGGGATCTGCTGCGGATTGTAGTGCAGTTATTAAACGTCGCAATGTTCCTTCGCAAAGGATAGATGAAAACCAAACCGAGAAGCAACGCTCTCGTGACTGGTTTAGTTAGAACGAAAAGAACCATGTCAGCTCAGATTATCGATCTGTCGCTCATATCTCCGGGATCGAATGAGCATGCGATTCTTAAATTTTCAGTCAAACTAGACAACGAGTGATACGCGGTATCAGTTCTTCGTATCGGCTTCAACAAATTTAGATACCCTCACTACCGGAAACAGTAAATTCACCGAGTGTAAAACGTGTGCCGAGTGCATTTTTTCGGGCACTCGGCAAACACCGTCTTTGCCGAGTGTATACAATGAGGCACTCGGCGAACATAATGCACTCGGCAAAAAGGCGGTTTGCCGAGTGCCAAAAAACAGGCACTCGGCAAACAACTCCTCGACACTCGGTAAAGAAGACACACTCGGTAAATCAACAGCGCGTGCGTCGCACGTGCGTCGTCCGTTACCAGGTTGGGCCAGCCGTTACACCTTTGCCGAGTGCTTGCCGTTCGACACTCGGCAAAGTGTGATTCGCCGAGTGCCAACCGCACACACTCGGCACACTCAAAAGTTCGCCGAGTGCCTCGTCCGGACACTCGGCAAACTCAACACATTGCCGAGTGCCGTCCTAGAGGCACTCGACAAACCCAACACTTCGCCGAGTGTTTTTGTCGGCACTCGGCGAAAATTTTTTTTTCCCTCCAACAGCTTCCATACTTTTTCTACTCCCCACGTAGGACATTTGGTTATACATATTAAAAGTTGGTCTATTTTCGGGTCTGTTTGGGATTTTTAATGCTTTGTTTGCATTAATAGGAATTTTTTGATTGAAGTCAAATTTTAACTGCAAGTACTTGAAATAATGGATTGAAATCAGTGAAAAAATCATATTCATATTATGGAGACCGGATTGAGGTCTCAACCAGAAAATGAAAAGAAATTTTGATCATTGTTTTTAAAAAACAGGACCACGAACCTGTGGTTCAATGGTTGTTAAATTGTAAAAAAACCAAACGAAATCTGAAAATCACAAGATTTGTCAAGATGTCATTATATTATGTGTGTAGGCTGTGGTAAAAAATTGGGAACGTTTCGCCCAATTTCTGACACATGATGCTTAGAAACCGACTAATCTCGTGGAAGGATTCATAGAAGTTAGAAAGGAGCCAATAAAATTTGGTGTCCAAGTGACACTTGAATTAAGGAGTGCCTTCAAATCTTTTTGTATAGGCAACATACAACACAGATTGGTTCATGTCAAAATTTGGAAATTTTTCGGATGCGTTTGATATTTTTTATTGATTAAATGCAATTATAGATTTTTATTACATATAAAAGGAATTTGAGCTATAACTGCATGAAATAATGGAATAATATCGGTAGAAAACTAATTTAACAATTTTTGAGTGATTTTGAAACGATTTTGAACAAGTATATTAGAAGAAGTCACTAAAAATACGTTATTTCATGTAACTTTGCCGAGTGCACCAAGAAAACACTCGGCAAAAATGGTAGTTTGCCGAGTGTTCTCTGGGTGCACTCGGCAAAGTAGTTGCACGGGCCCACTCCCTTCGGCCTCGCTTCAAATAAAAAAATCCCGACTTAAGTTTGCCGAGTGCCGTAGATCTGAGCACTCGGCAAACCCTTAGCTTTGCCGAGTGCCCCCGATCTGGCACTCGGCAAAGCCTTGCCATACGCGGTTTCGGCCCTTTGCCGAGTGCCAGATCGCGGGCACTCGGCAAAGATTCGAAGTTATGTGCAGACTTAGCGTTTCGTCGATTCATTTCCGCGCCCGCCTGTGTCCCGCCCCGCCCGCCTGTGTCCCACCCCGCCGGCCGCCACCGCCCCGCCGACGCCCACCGCCACCGCCCCGCCGGCGGCCACCACCCCGCCCGCCACGTCCCCGCCCGCGCCCCCTACCGCCCGTCTCCCCCGGCGCCTGCGCTCCGGGCCCGGCGCGCCGCCCGACCGCCCGCCGACGCCCCGGCCCCGGCTCCCCGCCACCGGCGCGCCCTCTTGCCCCGCCGACCGGCCACGCCCCGCCCCCGGCGCCCCTTGCCCGGCGGCCCCGGCCCACCGGCCGCCCCAGCCGCCCCCTGCCCGGCGGCCCCGGCCCACCGGCCGCCCCCGTTCCGGCCCCGGCGCCCCCTGCCCCTGCGTCCCGGCGTCCCTCACCCGGTAATGAATTTTTCTTTTTGAATTTAGAAATTCTGAATTAGAAAGTAGGTTTAAATTAGAAATTAGATATTAGAAATTAGAAATTGTAGGACTTTAGTTGTTGAAATTAGGAAATTGTAGGGCTTTAGTTGTCGAAATTAGGAAATTGTATGGCTTTAGTTGTTGAAATTAGAAAATGATGGTTGGCTTGGGAATTTAAGCTATAAGAATGTTTGTGGAAGTGAGCCATCGTGCCATTCCTTCTTCTGTACATGTGGTTGTCGGCCATCGAGCCGTTTCATTTGATGCAGGTTATGGAAACCTCCACGTGCAGGGGAGGTGCTGCCGAAAATTTTAGTTGACAGTTGTATGTTTTTTTTTGCAGGAGAGGCTACGTTACCGTCCTCGAGTCGTCACTTTGTACGATAGCAAGGTGAGTCATCCTACACATCTATTTCCGTATGATGGTCGTATATCACGTAACCTAGTTAGGCGTCTCCCGTTCGAAAGAGATACGTTTGGAAATATGCAGATGTTTGCATATTTATAACCGTATCTGTTTCGAATTGTCCACATTACTTTGGACAGCACGAGGATGTGTAGGAGGACTCACCTTGCTATCGTACAAAGTGACGACTCGAGGACGGT
>NC_028451.1:25635566-25664438 GCF_000263155.2 Setaria italica | reverse complement strand
TCGGTTTGGTGGTGTTTCTGTCACGAGGATGACAATCTATGCTTTTTTTAGTGAAGAGTTTAAGCGGGCTGTTCTGTACTATTCTTCTTCTGATCAGGATATTGTATGTTCTTGATTCATTTCAGAAACATGTCAGCATTACTTGAGGTCCCAAAGAGTTTTTTCATCCATTCTGATCATGTATCTTTCAAGCATATTCATAGGCAAGGAAACGTGACTGTTGACCATGATAAACTGCATTGAATAGTATTGAATCTTTTCCGCCATGTTTAATCTCAAGAAAGGGAAAGAGAATATCACTCGTTGCTGCTTTTTCTTGGAGAGCCACCTTCCTGACTCAACCCTATTACTAAACATCTGGATTAGAAATAATTCAAGGCCCATCTACACATCCTCGTGTGGGATTAGGACCTATCTTCACCTAATAGGCAATATAGGAACGTGTAGATGCAACTTGAGTTTTTATATTACTCGCTGGTATGCTAGAGGATGGAGGATCGTCAGTGGATGTACACGGGCCGATCTAGTTAGAATTCGTTGACCGATGAATGGATAAACAAGACCGATGCTTTCTTGGAACGGACATTTGCAAGGATCAAAGGAGGAAGAGATACTTGGTGTCCGTGTAGCAAATGTGGAAACATGCGTCGGCAAACCAAGTTAGGCATGGGTAAACATCTTGTTAGGCACGGATTTACGTCAGACTATACCATATGGATCTACCATGGTGAGGTCGATCGTGGGAGGGACGAGGTCATCAGACAACGTATCGAGCAATATGATGATGACGCTGGGGTGGGAGACATGTTAGATGACTATCATGAAGCTCGTAGGGAGGAGGAGCCCGAGGCTACCGCAAAGGCGTATTACGACATGTTGTCTGCGGCACAACAACCCCTTCACGGGCATACCAAGGTCTCTCAACTGGATGCCATTGCACGTCTAATGGCCGTGAAGTCCCAGTTTAGCTTGAGTCGAGACGCCTTCGATATTATGCTGACAGTTTTTGGGAGCCTGCTCCCGGAGGGTCACATCTTGCCAAAGTCTATGTATGAGGCACAAAAACTTCTTCGTGCACTTAAGATGCCATACGAGCAGATACATGCTTGCCCGAAGGGATGCATCTTATTTAGGAAAGAATATGCGGAAGCCAAGTACTGTGTGAAGTGCGAATCATCTATGTTCCTGGAGGTAGACTCTGGTGACGGTCAGAAGAAGCAACTTGCAATCCCTGTGAAGATCCTACGGTACCTTCCCTTCATACCGAGGATCCAACGGTTGTACATGTGTGAAGATTCTGCGAAACAAATGACATGGCATAAAAACGGATGTCGATACAATGCTGACAAGCTGGTACATCCATCCGATGGTGAGGCCTGGACAAAGTTTGATGCCATTTATGATGAGAAAGCTCGAGAGGCTCGTAATGTACGTGTTGCGCTCGCAACAGATGGGTTCAATCCATATGGAATGGCGGCTGCCCCGTACACATGTTGGCCTATGTTTGTTATCCCCCTGAATCTCCCCCCTGGTGTCATCTTTCAGCGACAAAACATATTTTTATCGTTGATAATTCCAGAACACCCAGGGAATAATATGAGTGTGTACATGGAGCCTCTGATAGATGATTTGGTCCATGCATGGGAGGAAGGGGTATGGACATACGACCGGGCTACACGGACAAACTTCAAGATGCATATTTGGTACCACTACTCCCTGCATGACTTGCCGGCATATGGTATTTTCTGTGGCTGGTGTGTTCACGGGAAGTTCCCCTGCCCAGTATGCAAGGCTTCAGTGAAGTTCATTTGGTTGACGAAGGGTGGCAAGTATTCTTCATTCGACAAACATCGACAATTCCTTCCTCCTGACCATCCTTTCAGAACAGATATTAGAAACTTTACGAAAGATGTCGTAGTTAATGAGCCCCCACCGCAGATGTTGACCTTAGCCTTGGTTCGTGCTCAGATAGACGCTCTTGAGGTCAATAATCATGAAGGTGGGTTTGTGGGATATGGCGAGCAACATGCTTGGACTCAGAAGTCTTGCTTGTGGAATCTCCCCTATTTTGACGATCTTCTTCTCCCACATAACATTGATGTTATGCACACTGAAAAGAACATCGCCGAGGCAATTTTTGGTACAATCATGGACATTCCTGAGAAGACAAAGGATAACGTTAAGGCCAGAGTGGATCAAGCAAGGTTATGTAACAGACCAAAGCTAGACATGATGCCTCCTAGAGCCGGCAAGTCGTGGAGAAAGCCTAAGGCCAATTTTGTCCTGACGAGGGCCCAAAAGAGGGAGGTATTAGAATGGTTCCAAACGTTAATGTTCCCTGATGGGTATGCAGCGAATTTGAAGAGGGGAGTGAACCTAGCTACTATGCGAATCAACGGGCTCAAAAGTCATGATTACCACGTATGGCTTGAGCGCCTACTCCCGGTGATGGTTCGAGGCTATGTCCCTGATCATGTCTGGCAAGTGCTAGCGGAGTTGAGCAATTTCTTCCGTCAGCTTTGTGCTAAGGAATTATCTCGGACCGTGGTTGCAGAAATGGAAAGAATGGCGCCTGTGTTGCTCTGTAAGTTGGAGAAGATCTTTCCTCCTGGCTTCTTCAATCCGATGCAGCATATGATTTTGCACCTCCCGTATGAAGCACGAATGGGGGGGCCTGTGCAGGGTCGTTGGTGCTATTCAATTGAGAGGTGTCAAAAGGTCCTTCGAACTAAATGTAAAAATAAATGCAAAATTGAAGCATCCATTGCAGAGGCATACATTCTGGAGGAGGTGTCAAACTTCACAACCAAATACTATGCTGACAACCTTCCTAGCGTGCACAATCCACCCGCTCGTTATAATGACTCAGAAGTTGAATCGAGCCTTAGCCTTTTTCGAGGACAACTTGGAAGTGCAAGTGGTGCGACACAGAAGAAATTGAAACATAAAGAGTGGCGCACTATCATGCTGTATGTATTGACCAACCTTGCCGAGGTGGAGCCGTACATACTGTAAGTTGTCAACAAACTAGTTTGTTCTCAATTAATCACTATTCTGGGATCAACTCTCATGTTTCTCGTTGGTACAGGGAATTTCATCGTAAATTCTGGCGTAATTCAAGGGAACCTACCCCGCACGAAGCCGAGACCCTTCTTCAAAAGGGTGCGGGTAATGGAATGCCCGATTTTATTTCTTGGTTCAAACATAAGGTACAATCCAATTTCGCTCGTACGTACATCCACGTTCCAAGTTGGCCGTACATGCGAATAATATAACGAACCACCCTACTTCAACTTGCAGGCTCAAACCGATTCGTCTATAAATGTTGAGGTGAGACAGGTTGCCGATGGTTGTGCCTACAGGGTCAGATCTTTTACTGGTTATGATGTAAATGGTTATCGTTTTCACACAACAAGCCATGAGCAGAGTCGGCCCAATCGAAGAACGACAAATACCGGAGTTTTTACGCTAGGCTCCGATGGTGTCGAGTACTACGGAAGAATTGAAGAAATATACGAACTAACTTTTCATGGTTGCAAAGTTCTAAATCCAGTCATATTCAAATGCCATTGGTTTGATCCATCAGTCGTGAGACGGGCACCTAATCTTGGGTTAGTCGAAATTCGGCAATCATCCGTCTTACAAGGAGACGATGTCTATATTGTGGCTCAACAGGCTACGCAAGTTTATTATTTGTCATACCCGTGCCAAACTGACGACCGTCTGAAGGGTTGGGATGTTGTGTACAAGGTATCGCCACACGGTAAACTACCTGTACCAAATAATGAAGATTACAACATTAACCCCAACACATATGACGGAGATTTTTTCCAAGAAGATGGGCTCGAAGGGATTTTTGAGATTGATTTAACTGACGCTTTCGGAATGGAAGTAGACAATGAAAGGGTTGTTGACGATGACGCTGGAGAGGAGGTTCATAATATGAAGGAGTTAGAATTACTTCAGCGGTTACAGTTAGGACAGGACATTGATGATGACGCTGAAACTTCGGAGCACGGGAATGATTTGTTTGACACGCGTGACAGTGACGATGAGACTTATGATCCAGCTAATCCCGATCATGACGATTATTTCTAAGACATGTATGGATCATAATAATTTATTTATTATTTGTCATACCATGTTATGTTTGAAATTATGTTTTATTTATGTATGTGCTGATTGGTTTACTCTTGGCAAATGCAGGTGATTGAACAATGGTGGGCGGTACGAGGAAGATCGCAGCGCTTTACGAAAAATTAAAAGCTGCAGCTTCCGGGTCAGGTACACAGTCAGACGCATCGAGAGGTCGAGGAAGGCGTCGAGGGAGGGGTGGAGGCAGGGGTGACGCACACGTGGAGGAAGCGGTGGGGGCACAGGTCTTGGCTAGAGGCAGGGGTCGGGGCAGGGGTCGAGGAAAGGGTAAAGGGGTGAGGGCCCCGTCGCCTGTGCCTTCGTCGTCGTCGGAGGAGGAGGAGGTACTCTCCGCGCACGCCTCTAGTGACGAGGCGGAGGTACAGGAGGAGCAGGAGCAGGAGAGGGAGGAGGGGGAGGAGGCAGGGGAGGAGGCAGGGGAGGAGGCAGGGGAGGAGCAGTCCAAGATCTGGTTGCGAGGTCCCTCGTCCCTCCCGAGGCGACCCATCCCTCTTCATTTACGCCCACTGATTCAACCTGCTGGGGCAAAGTAAGTTCCTTCACATATTCTCTGTACTTTTGATATGTTCAAACTTACACTTGAAAATAATAATTTATATTAATCACTTGTGCAGGAGTTGGACTAAGCTCAGTGGGGGTGCCCACAACCGCAAGGTCAACGGCATCGTCGGTCTTTTGTGTAGGCTACACTTCCCCGGTCTAGTGGTCTTCGCCGGACAGGAGGAGCCGGCCTACACGTGGGACCACTACGTCGCTGCCGCCGACGTCGGTGATCGTGACCACAGGCAGTTTGCGAATAAGGCGGAGCGGGTGAAGGCCGAGCTGTGGGTAAGTCTTCGCAGCACTACATTGCTTAATACATTCTTGATATAATAATTGTATGCTTGCCGTCTATACGCAGGACTTTTATAGATGCCAGGAGGGCTTCGAGGCTACGGCGGCCTCCGTGATTGAACAAGCCGCTAAGAAGCTCGTTAAGGACATGCACTACGAGGCGCGCGTTCAGGCCATCATCGACTTTTATGCTGAATACAAAAGGATGAGGATCAAAAAAGAAGAGGCCAGGACAATGAACCTGACCAAGGAAGAATTGATGGCGGTACGTACATAAAGACTATATTTACTATTTGAGAGATTAATTACGCTTAATTCCGTTATTTATATGTCACACACTTCATATAGGTGCCTCCGTGGTGGTGCCGATCCTTTACCCGGTGCTGGGAACAAATGGTGGACGTGTGGGTGCAGCCTGGGTGGTTGGAGAACCACAATGCCTGCCGGGAGCGGCGTCTGCAAATGCCATATGCATCACACCATCAAGGCAGCCTGAGCCTTGATGAGTACAAGGAAAAATGGGTACGTGAATTCATTTCTGTTTTCTCAGACATAATACTGCATATTTTGTAATCATTTTACATTTTTTCTGCAGAGTTCATCACATGATGGTCAGGAGTGCTCCCGGTTCAAGGCATGGGTTATGTCCAAAAAGGGCAAGGCCACGGCAGACATCGACTTCAACCCGGAGGACCCGCCCGAGGCGTACAGCCATCCCAGCATCCACAGCCGCGTCACCGAGTACACAGCCATGGCGAGGGAGGTTCACGGGCCAGAGTTCGATCCGAGCTCTCAGGATATCGATGCTGAAATAGTGATGAGGGTAGGAGGAGGGAAGAAGCATGGCAGGTATTGGATTGGAGATAGCGTGATCGACACTGCCAGTACTCCCACTCTCTCCCAGATCCGAGCAAGGAGCACGGACTCGAGCCCCGCGATACGGCCACGGCCTACCGCTGCACAGCTACAGATGCAGGCTCTGCAGGTTAGTTCTGTTTCTTTAATTTTTCATTAATTTTGTACTTACCTTTTGCTTGACAATAAGTGGTTGGGATGAAATATTGTAGGCCCAGGTGGAGGTAGAACGGAAGCGCCGAGAGGAACTAGAGGCGAGGATCGAGGCGGATCGGCAGCTTGAAAGGCAGAGGACGGAGCAGATGTTCCAATACATGCAGAGTGTTTTCCACAGTTTAGGTCAAACTCCACCACCTATGCCACCGAACCTCTTCCCGCCACCTCCACCACCTCCTGCAGCTACTCCTGTGAGTCAATCTCAACCTTACAATCAATCTAGACTTACTTCCACTAGAATTACTTGTTTAGACTATGAAATCTCTTTACCTAAATTTGTGCAGAATCAATCAGCGGCATCCAATGCAGAATCTTCCTAGGGGCAGTGGCCACCTGCACGTCCTCCTCATCCTCCTCAGTGACTTGTCATTTCTGTGTTTGTGATGCAAAACTTGTGAATTACTTCTTTAGACGAGAACTTATGAATGCTATTTGTGTGCTTGTGAATCCTGTGGTGCAATTTATATGCTTGTGCTGCAATTAATATGCCTGTGCATCTGTGGTTGTTTTTTGAGAGGGGTCCTTTATACCTAACATTTCTATTTTGTAGTAGGAATTAGGATACTTTGCCGAGTGTTAACACTTGGCAAAGAGGCCATTTCTGGAACTAGTACACGGGTTTGCCCAGTGTATTCTTCAAACACTCGGCAAAGGGGCCAAACATTTTGGCGGGATTGCTTGTTTGCCGAGTGCCACAGGGTAGGCACTCGGCAAACAGGGTCATTTTGCCGAGTGTTTTTGGAAAAACACTCGGCAAAGCGGTCATACAAAATAGCGGGCCTGGCTTCTTCGCCGAGTGCCTGCCCCGTGGCACTCGGCGAACAATGTATGTTTGCGAGTGTCTGGCAAAAATGCACTCGGCAAACGATAAAATAAAAATGGCGGGTGGGGCTTCTTCGCCGAGTGCCACGGGGCAGGCACTCGGCGAACCATGGATTTTTGCCGAGTGTTTTGGGAAAAATACACTCGGCAAACAGGTAGATTTCGCCGAGTGCCTGTAGTAAAACACTCGGCAAAGGAGTAAAGTTCGCCGAGTGTCGGCCGTCAGACACTCGGCAAAGCTTCCGTTGCCGTGACAGACCGTTAACGTCTTTGTGCCGAGTGTTTAATTTTGCCGAGTGTATTGTGGCACTCGACAAAAGGTTTGCCGAGTGCCCGACGATCGACACTCGGCAAACAGCCTGTTTGCCGAGAAAAACTTTGCCGAGTAGACTTCGCCGAGTGTTACACTCGGCAAACCATTTGCCGAGTGTAATGGGGCCTTCGCCGAGTGCCTGGGGCACTCGGCAAAAGAACTGTTTCCGGTAGTGCCTCAAGCTGCGAGCTTGCGATTAGGTCTGGTACACTACTGGAAAACTAAGCATTTGTCCTCGGTAGTACCAGTTGGTTTTTGACACTACGCAAAAATGATTTGTACTAGTACATTGGTTTTTGATTGCTGACGGGTCTAATTGCTACCCGCCAGTGCAAAAGGTTCCAGGACTGGCGCGTTAAAATCCACCAGCACATATGCATATGTGCTAGCGGGTGGCATAAGCGCTAGCACAAATGCTTTTTCAATTTGCATTGTTGGTAAGGACAAAATATGTTTAACTAATCAAAAAATTTATATTACATATTAGAATATATTTTTGTTATATATTAGAAGACATATGTGTTATTGTGTAGGAGTTTCAAAAATTTTAGAAGTCATTTACTATTTTATAAGATTTAAATGATTATAAGCATACTTATTGATATTAATTGATATTTGAACTAAATCTTTCAGATATAAGATAAAAAACTTTTAGAAAAATGATGTTAAGGACAAATGTTCCATTTAGCTCAAATTATGAAAGTAATGAAAGGTTCACAAAATATATTAGGTGTATTTATCATTTCTATTTAAACTTTTATGAAACCAAATTCTAAAAATATCTAAATTTGATCCGAAAGTCATATAAATTGGTAAAGAATCATTTTATGAGTGCCCAACCTTGATACAAAAGTTTCAACATGTTTTAAGAAAGTTGGACTATACATTGTTAATAAATGGTTACATTACTTATAATGTTTCATAGGATTCAACTCAAACTCTCCAACTTGTGAACTAACTTGCCAAAAAAAATCATCCTATATATCTCAAAATAATTTGTACATATATTATACTACATGTACACATTCTTTTGTAGGAGTTTGAATAATTTTGAACACATTCACTTGGTTTAAAAATTAAAAAGAAAATAAAAAGTTTAGAAGGATTTCTGCTGGCGGGTGCGTATGTCACCCGCCAGCACATATTTGTGCCCGCCAGTGCAAATGGCGTAAATGTGGCTCGGGAAACAAAAATTCACATCAGTAAGTGCGAGTGAGCGAAACGCACTGCTTCTCTCCTTTTTATCTGCATGCTCTCAGTCTCTCCTATCCTCACATCTCTTTCTCTTCTCTCACCCTCTTATCCGTTTCCTCCCTGGCGAAGGTGGCTGGAGCCACGGCTGGCGAAGGTGGGGCGCGCGGGCCATGGTGACGACAAGCGGGTGGCTGGTGCGTGCGTAGCGACCGCGGCGGGCGCGCGGGCTACGGCGATGGCGAGCAGTTTCCTGTGCACGCGATGGCGAGCAATGGACAGCCGGTGGAGGAGCGGTTGCCAGTGCCGGTCGAGTAGAGTTTGTCGTGCATTGCTGCTTTTTTTATTTTTCTAAATATATCTTTGCTGGCGGGCGGCATAAGCACCCGCCAGCACAAAAACCATCTATGCTGGCGGGTGGCTTAAGAGGCCTGCCAGCACAGAATCGTCTGCGATGGCGGGCAGGCGCCCGCCAGCGCAAATAGCCATTTCTGCTAGCTCAAGGTTGTTGGCCGGTGTGGTACAAACCTCTTGTAGCCGCTAGCACAAAGTTTTTCTAGCGTAGTGTGACCCGGTACTAATGTGAGCATTAGTACCAGTTTAACAGCTAGTTGACGAGGGGGCCCCCGTGACCCCGTTTAGTACCGGGTGGAGGCTTCACCTGGTACTAAATGTTGCTAATGGCTCGAACCGGTACTAATGTGTCTGAGGGCCTTTAGTACCGGGTGGAGGCTCCACCCGGTATGGAAGGGGGTCACTGGTACCAGCTTTATCCTTTATCTCCCTACCCACCACACAGGCCTTATCTCCCCACCCTCTCCCCACCGACCACTATCTCTCCTCCCTCTAGACAGCCTCCTCTCTCCTCCCTCTCCTCTCATTACCGCAGGCGCAGGGGGCCTCCCTAGCCGTCGTGGGCGCAGGAGGCCTCCCTGGCCGTCCCCCGGGGTCGCTAGTCACTGACCACCAAGCGCGCTGGGGCCTCCTTGGCTGCCACCAGCCACCGCAGGCGTAGTGGGCCTTCGCGGGTCGCTGGTCCCTGTGGGTGCACGGGCCTGGCAGCTTCCGGTGCGGCCTGTCCTCCGGCTACCGCCGGTGCGCCGGCCACTGCTGTGGCGAGCAGGTGAGGAGGCCCGGTGGCCATTGCTGGCAAGTGGGTGAGAAGGTGCAGTGGGAGGCCCGATGGTGCAGGCGAGCTCTCGTGTGAACTCTGTGATTTTCATTTTTTCTGTGATTCTTGTGAAATATGTGGTAGTGATTCTTATGAAATGTATTCTTGTGATTCTTGTTGTGATTCTTGCGAAATTTGTGATTGTGATTCTTACTATTATTTGTGTGATCGTGATTTTTTTGATTTTTGTGAAATCCTCGTCCGCGCAAGGAATTTGTGATTGTGATTCTTGAAGAAACAGATGCTTTTGGAAGCTAGAGGCTTGAGCAGATCCAGCTTGTTTTTTTATAAACAACTGGTACTAAAGGGGTACCTTTAGTACCGATTATTTGACCCGGTACTAATAAAGTCACCCTTTGGTATCGAAATAGGAATACCGGTTGCACAACTAGTACTAAGGGGGGGTTCGGATCCAGTACTGAAGGCGCATTCCCCAGCAGTGGTATGCCAAAGTTTAACTCTACGACAATTAAAAAACAATAATTTAAGCAAAGAAAAACCATTTACATAAGAAATTGAAACACAACCTACCTATGGCATTAAACAATATATTGATCATTATCGTAAGATCAAAGCCTTCTCCTTGTATTTTGTCAAATTTAGCGCCTCCACGATCAAGTGGCTCTAGGACATGCATGCCCTCGGTCTGGTGCATCTTGCGCCCCGGCCTGTACACATATAGGCGACGACATTTACAGAGGTTGCTGAGCTAACTTACCACGTTTGGAAATTAATTTTGATATCCAAATAAGTGTGCTAATCATTATCTTAATGGTTAATCTGGTTAACACATACTTAAAATTGCATAATCTCCTACTAGTCGCGAACTAGAAGCCACGCATTACAATTCTTTGCTTCCCATGGATGTCCATTCCAAATGCGGTTTGGCTTTTAGGTTGGTTTATGTTTCAACAAACATTGTCCTAAGATTGTGTAGCGTTTGACTATGTTTAGTAACAATGTGAACTAATTCCTTCTCTTTGCGGAGGAGAAAGCCGAGATTTTGTTCCACTATCTAAAAACATTCATGTTTTGTGAGATTTTAGGGAGCTCGGAGGTGGCAACCATTCATTACTGCTTAAAATTCAGTGGCCCAAAAAAGGAAGGCGCCTAAATGAGCGTGTTCGAGAAAAAAATAATACCTAAAGAGGTAGCAGTAGATAACAAGGGATGGAAATGCTGTTTAAATAAGGATGGATATAGATATATATCGGCATACATACACCCGAACAACCCGCAAGGCAGCTTATGTCCACTTCATTCCAGATGATCCAAGTCAGGTCGTGATTCACCAATTACATCGCGTGTAGGCTGCATCCGATTCTTCTCTACCGAAGGAATAGTAGTATGTGGAACTAATGCTCACACATCTCCAGGCATGAGCGAGCTTCATTACCTTTGCTTGTGGGAGAATGATGGTATATCATCTCAGTATTCCACTAAGAGGGTGTTTGGTTCAAGCTGCTTATTTTTAGCACCTGTCACATCGAATGTTTAGACACTAATTACGAATATTAAACGTAGACTATTTACAAAATCCATTACACAGATGGAGGCTAAACGACGAGACGAATCTAAGCCTAATTAATCCATGATTTAACAATATGCAGCTACAATAAACATTTGCGAATGATGGATTAATTAGACTTAATAGATTCTTCTCGTCGTTTAGCCACCATCTGTGCAATTAGTTTTATAATTAACTCGTATTTAGTCCTCCTAATTAACATCCGAATATTCAATGTGACACGGACTAAACTTTAGCTCGAGGAACCAAACATCCTCTAAAGGCTTGTTCGTATTCGACTAAGGTTTGTGATTCCATCAAATGGAATCTTGGACTGAATATATCGAGAGTTCGAGATAGACGGATCATATATCAGCAGGCACAAGGTGGCTAACATACACTAATCAATCACACAAGGTCGTTTGATTTCCTACTGCACAAAATGTTCACACTGATATAGCATCTCAGTAACGCTCGAGCTACAAAATCCATGGGAGCAGTCACTAGAACCTCAGCATGCAGTTGCAGATGTATGTGTACGAAGCATGCACACACTAGTAGATAAACGACCTTCCATCCTGCGACATAAATCTCATACAGTTTTCGACGGTCACAAAGGCTTGATCTTGATGACATGATGACACTACTGGAAAACTGAGTATCGGTTATATTTTGACCCGGTACTAATTTGAGTATTAGTATCGGGTCAACGGCTAGTTCCCCAGTAGCCCCCCGTGATCCCTTTTAGTACTAGTTGGAAGCTCCACCCGGTATTAAGGGCCTATTTGGTTGCCTGGACTAGTCCAACCTGGCTCGCACCAGCCAGCCAGGCTCCCAGAGCCAGGCTGAGCGCATGCAACAGGATGTGTTTGGTTCACTGCATGCAACGAGCTAGGCTCGTTAGAGACGGTGTTTGGTTGTCTGTACATGTCACGTCGCATGAGATAAGATTAGAAAAAAAGTGATTTTATAATGTTTAGCATATGGAGTTGTGTTTTAATGATTTTATTTTACCTTTGTAAATCTTAATGTATTTTAAAATATATTAATATTATTTAATATATATTAATCATGTATTAATAACGTCATCAGTAGACTAATCCCGGGCTCCTGCGAGCCAGGCCCGGAGGAAACGGCCGCTCGCGGCGTACGTGCAGAGCCTGGCCGGGGGAGCCGTTTTGCACGTGCTCAGCCTGGCTCACCGCGACGCCCATGCAACCAAACTGACGGAGGGTGCACGCAGTGAGCCTGACTCGCGCGGGTGCAGGCCACCAAACAGGTCCTAAAGGTCACACATTAGTATCGGCTAGAGGCTTCACCCGGTATAGGCAGATTAGTACCAAGAGGAGGCTCCACCCGGTACTAATGGGTAACCTTTAGTACTGGTTGCAGCTCCCAACCGGTACTACAGGAGCTCCCAACCTTATCCTCTCTCCACCACCCTCCTATCTTCCTCTCTCCCCCGCCTCCTTAATTATCCGCTCCTCCTTCCCTCTCTCTCCCCTGCCTCTCCCGTCCCTCTGTCTCCCGCCGCCCCCTCTCCCTCCCTCTCCCGCCGCCGCTGCCCCTCCTCTTCCCCCTCTGCTCATCCCTCACTGGTAGTGAGGAGCGGCAGTGGGTAGAGGTGCAGGGCAGTGCTTTGGCGGCGGGAGGATGGCGGGGGCCGGGCGGGAAGGCGGCGGTGGCGGGAGGAAGGGCGGCGGCGGGGGCTAGGCGGGAAGGTGGTTGTGGGATCCAGCGGGATTTCTTTTTATTTTTATGTTTTAATACCGTTTAGTACCGGTTATTTGACCCGGTACTAAGACCCCCCTTTAGTACCGAAGTAGCAATACCGGTACTAAAGGAGTTACGAACCGGTACTGAAGGTCCTTTCCCCGGTAGTGTGATAAAACACTCTGGGCCTTTAGTGTGCGGTCCACGATGAACCTCTTTGGTGTACAATATCATGTCCACGTTACCCTGATTTCCTATCTATCTTCAGATAACTAAACATCTATGACCCGGTAGTAGCCCAATAACTGGCCCAACAGACTATCTCAATATTTTAGATAAACTATCTCAACATATTTTACAAAAAAGTTGGTGAATGTTAAAAAAATGTTGAGAAAAAATGTTGGTTCTTATAAAAAATTATTGAGCAATAATGTTGGTGAGTGTAAAAAAGTTAATGAAAAATGTTGGTACATATAAAAAAATGTTGGCTAATGTCAAGAAATGTTGGTAACAATTAAGCTAAACTTTTTTAAAAAAAATCTTGATGAATGTCAACCAATGTTGATGGATGTAAAAAAAATATTTTACCTAAACTTAATATAGACTTTAAAAATAAGTCGCTTATCTACCTTACGGGAGGTATATAGCAGGCCCCAGTGCTAGCAATTCTAATTAGCCTAGTGCGGCCCAGTAAACATGACCCATTTATGTCCGCATGATCTTTTTTTATTGGCTGTTATAGTGTTTCGTGGGCTGAGCTTTGGCTGCCTCTTCACTAATTCATTGGACTGAACTAGTTCTTTTCTCTTTTTTATATTGTGCAGTGAGTGATGTATGTTGTCTAAAGTTTCTACTAATTTCTTGTTTTATCTGTTTAATATTTCATACTTTAATTTTGTTGTTCTATAAATAAAATTAGACTGTCCTATATCAACTTTTATCAACTTTTTTATTGTTTGTGGTATGTTCCATAATATTCAAACTGGCAAATAAATTGTTCCAATAAAATTGATAATAGGTTCCAGGAGTGAAAATACACTTTTTTTCATGTGTGAAAAGACATTACTTCAGTCTATTTCAATGATGAGATGTTCCACGTTGGAGTTTAGACTGTTCCCATAGTATGGATAAAGTATTCCACGGTGTTTGAATTGTTCACACAATATCAATGAAATGTTCCATGATGGTTTTATGTTCTCGTATCATTCATGAGATGTTCCATAGTATTATTTGGATAGTTCCCACTGTACTCATGAGATGTTCCATGGTGCATCCTGGATGCAGCAATCATATGGATTATGCCATATATCATATAACAATCCCATAAGTCGAAGAATGTATTCTCAATTATTCACTTAGGAAGCTATGTGAAATTGTGTCCGATCTTTTTTTATATTTCACCAATAGCATCTGATAATATAATTGATCATGGTGTGTACAGTGGAAAGAAATTCTTTTATTTACTCTCTGAGCTAGCTCTGTGTTATTTACAAAATTTTGGATGCCTCCGCTCGAGGATCCACCTCAAGACGAGAATCAGGATCCACATGCGGTTTCTTGCTCGATTCATATAGTTGTTTCTAAATTGGGATTTGTTGCTTCTGCCATATATAGCATGAGTCTTCATTCGACTGCACGGGACAATCCATTAAAAGAGTCCTGCTCCTGCAGGTGATATTGCAAAAATACTAGTGCTTATTGCAGGTTCTTTGGACATTTGGAGCAAGCATGGATTTTTATATGATGGCTCGCTATGCCAGGAACGATTTTTGTTGGTACGTCGAAATTAGAGTGCTGGCGAACCTAATTATCACCTGCCAGCACAAAGGCTCCTTAGGCCGGCATGTTCAAAGCTGCAAGCACAGATGCATTTGTGCTACGGGTGCTTATGTCACCTGCCAGCACAAATGCTTTTCAATTTATATCAATTGGAAAGGCCAAACGTTTGTAACTAGCCAAAAAAAATGTTTTTAGTATGAATTAGACTACATATATAGTGTTGTGTAGGCATTTCAAAAATTTTCAAAGTGATTTACTATTTTCTAAAGTTTAAATGATAATAAGGATGTTTATTGAAATTATTATATATTTGAACTAAAAATTTTCAAAAATAAGATTTACAAATTTCATAAAAATGACGTTAAAGAAACATGTTCTATTTTAACTCAAATCATGAAAGTGATTCACAAGTTTGTTAGGCATTTTTATCACTTCTATTAAATTTTTTAGTGAAAATAAATTCTAATAATACCTAAATATTTTCTGAAAACTAAATAAATTGGTATGGAATCATTTTATGAGTGCACAACCTTGACATAAAAGTTTTAGTATGTTAAAAGAAAATTGGACTATACATTGTTCACAAATGTATACTTCACATACAACATTTCATATAACTCAAGTCAAGCTTTTAGCTTGTGTTGCGGAAAATATTAACGACCTTTCGAAGCCCATGGAAACAACAACACGCAAAGGCCCAGGCCCACCTAAGGGAACAACGACTGCCGTCGGCCCAACATGGGAGGCGAGAGCCACGCTCCGCCTCGCCCGACCTCATGCCCCGGGTCGGGCGCCCCCGACCCTCGGAGGACCAAGCTCCGCGTCGCCCGACTGCGGGTCTGGGGTCGGGAGCGCCCAACCCCCCGCCGCAGGTCTCCACCTCGCCCAACTCCAAGCTTAAGGGGTCGGGCTAGCCCGAGCCCTCCAGACAAGTATCCGCCTCGGGCGCATATCTCGTGGGTCCCCCTGTCGATCTCGCCATAAATGCGCTGCAAATCTGTCAGGGAGAAGGATATCTGCGTCCCCCACGCAACCTGCTGCAAGTACCCATGCGTGGCCGCATAGTACCTGCTACAGTAGCTGCGACCTCCTCCGATTCGCCATAGGGCACTCATGGCCTGTGCCGCCCGGAGCAGGGGGAGGCCTCGCCCGTTCTTGTGCCCCGCGCGCCCGACGGCAGGGATGCGACATCCGCTCTCCGCGAGCCATCAACAGGATGGCGGGATCCGCCGCCTCCCCTAACGGACACGAGGGTCATGACGAAATGCCATCATCACGCCCGGCGGCTACAGTCACCGAGGAAGCCATCGACAGGACGCGACGGCGGCCACCCTCCTCCGGCAAACGTGCCGGCGGGAGTCGAAGGCCGGAGAGGACGCCGGTGACCTGGGAACTTGGTTCCCCCCCTTTCATGTTGTATTTTTACCTAGCTATGTTTATCCCTTTACTTCTCCCCACATTCGGTCTCGCCTGTAACCCCGGTGGTCTCCTTACGCTATAAAAGGAGAATCGGGGGCCTGAGACAAGGGAGAGGCTCGACAGACAACTCGAAGCACCACGACGTTTCCAAGCCAACAGGACACACACACACACCCTTCTAGAGCATCAGTACACACCCAAGAGACCTGGGGCCGGTTCCCTCTCTCGCACTCCTGTAACCCCTACTACAGAACCCTGCGTGGGTAACATGAGCGGCTTCCGATACTGGACGTAGGGCGTTCCTTTGCCCAGACCAGTCTAACCCCGTATCTCCCACGCCACCATCTGAAGCCTTACGCGCATAAAAGAAATTTACTAGTCTAAGTCTTG
Organism: Setaria italica; assembly: GCF_000263155.2. Classification (NCBI taxonomy): domain Eukaryota; kingdom Viridiplantae; phylum Streptophyta; class Magnoliopsida; order Poales; family Poaceae; genus Setaria; species Setaria italica. Next base: position 25,648,073 of record NC_028451.1, on the reverse strand, counting down.
ATCCGCTAATCTTGACAACGACAGCTTGTGAACTAATTTAGCAAATAAAATTATCATATTTATCCTAATATAATTTTACATGCATGAGAGTATATATATACTCTTTTATAGAAGTTTCAACAAATTTTGAATTGATTTACTTTGATTAAAAAATAAAAAGAGAAAAAGAAAAATGCAGGTAGATCTATACTGGTGGGCGATTTTGTTATCCGCGAGCACAGATATGTCACCCGCAAGCACAATGATCAAAAATTTTGTGGATGAGACCAAACAAAAAAAATAGCGTGAAGGAGCCTATACCTCTCACTTTAACTCCCTCCGCCTTATCTCTTTCATGTTGTTCTCCCCTCCTCACCTTTCTCTCTCCCTTATCTCTTGAGGAGCAGATGACAGGCGAAGGTAGTGGCGGCCGGTGCGGGCGGGGGCGGGCAGAGGCATCGGCGGAAGGTCGGGGCCGATGCAGGCAGCGTGAAGGGCCGGCAAGGGCACAACCCGTCAGGGCAGCGATGGGCTGCACTAGCGGCATGGCCAGCGGGCGGGCTGCGGGGCAGCTACGGGCGGCATAGGCGTGGTGGACCAGCTGGATCTGGACCTGTGCACCGATGCCATGGATCCGCAAGCTTCGTGCACTGGATCCTACACTAGTTAGTTTTTGTCCCCATCGTTCTTCTAGTTTTGTGATGGGATTAGGAGTGATCACGCCTTCGCATGTGCTGATTTGCTTCATGGCTTTGTTTGTGCTTTATCGCCAGTTGAGGGTGGCGTTGGTGGCAGTGGAGTTGACGGGGGCGTGGTTGGCCAACGGGTGGAGGTTCCGACGGTGTAGCCACCGATGGTGCCGGTGGCATGGCCAGCCAGTGGGGGCGTTCGGCCTACAGGCGGACAGCAAGTGCAGGGACTAATGCGGGCAATCGTCGCGAGTGGTGCAACCCGGCCTCTCTATTGACGCTCTCTATTGACACACTTTTACCCCTGTTTATCTTCAATAATAATATGAATTTAATACCTAAACTCTTGATTACACCTAATAAACCGGTCATTTTCACATGTGCAACATATTTTGGAGGATGTTCTATTTTTGGAGGGAATTGGATCTAAAAGTATATTTTTGGATAAAGTACTGAACGAGCATCGAACCAAACGAAGATGGAGGCCAACGGGCCTAGGAAGGGCCTAGGCTGATCGGTCTAGAGGAGCCCAGGCCGATTGGCCTAGGGTCTTCTGGAGCCTTTCGACGCCCATCTTTGGCAAGCAGTCCTTCAAGATGACTTAAGGGCTAAGTTTGTGAAGATATGGCAAGGATCACTTTGGGATCAAAGAGGAATCAAAGAAAATCAAGTGAAGATTTGGAAAGTCATTGAAGATCACTCTCATCTTGAAGCAACCAATGTGCCAAGCCCCACGTGCAAGTGAAAATAAGACTTCAAAGCACCGGAGGAGACTTGGGGATGAAGCAGGATGGGAGAGGGAAAAAGGAAGGCCCAGGACGATTAGTTTGGACCCTTCCAAGTCCCATATCCAAGATGATGTACTCAACAGGAAGCAGCAGAGAAGCAGAAAGAGCTTGAGGGACACCTCTCCGGACAGTCGAGGGCTGCGCAATTGTCGGGGGCTAGCATAGGCGAACCTTTGCCGGTGTGATCACCCTACGAGGAAGATCACGCTGGAGTTCTGGAGCTAGGAGGATCCCGATGGTGATCTTGTGATGTACAATTATTCATGGTGCAGTAATAGATGTGTTCATGTTCTTAGCGATCTAGGTATCTTCTTTGATGGTTTTATGCTTTTTCGGGTTTGCTTGCTTTTCAATCTATGTATCAATGATAGATTACCTAGGGTGTTCTTATGATCGTGATGACCAGATTTGCATGCCTGATCTACTGATGAGTGTGACATGTTCTTATGATCTTGCCCTTAACCTGCATGCACTGATAGAGGTGATCGGGAAAGGATCCTTCTTGTGTAAGGTGAGGGATTTCGTGATCCAGACGGATGCTTTTTACTAAGATCATATCTATGTTGCTTTTCTACCCATGCTCAAAATTAGAACATATGCATAGTCTAGGTTGCTCTAGATTGGTTATATTTGCTCTATCTGTTATCTGTGTGTACATGCTTAGTAGATTGGATCTGAATCTCTTATAAACACCAAGTATATACTAACAATGCTAGTTGAAATAGATCTTGTGCTATAAGTTCCACGGATTGATAAACCTTGGGGGAATACTCTGAGGGAAAAACTACAACTGATCCATATGCTTGTGGTTCACAATTGGCGTGCTAACAGCCGTCAACACTCTCCACCACGCGTCTGACTCGTCTGCGACCTTCTGGCATCCCATCGCTATAGGCGGATGTCATGGTCCTCCTAGGATGACGCGAGCAGGGCGGCTCACGTGAAGTCGCGGGACGGCGACACAAGAGGACACTAGCTGCGGCACCACCATGGTGCGGCAGTGCAACTACTTCGATCAGCTATTTTTTTTATTTTCTTAAGAATGTCTTTGCTGGCGGGCTTTCTAAGCACCCGCCAACCCAAATTGTAGCTGTGCTAGCGGGCGGACACCCGCTAGCATAAGTTGTCATTTTTTGCTGGCTCTAAGATGCTGGTGGGTGGCAGACCCGCCAGCAGAAACCGGTTTTTGCTACCAGCAAAAACATTTTTTGGCGTAGTGGCTCGATCTTTGCATCAAAGCATCCGAATATAGCACGACCATGTCAATCGGTGAGAAGACGGAGATGAAGAAGCCTACAAGCACCAAGTCAACTTAGGGCCTATTTGTTTGAGCTTCCTGGCAGTTTCTTAGCATGAAAAGCCAGAAGCTCAAACAAAGAAGCTCAAACAAATAGTGACCTTTCGTGTAGCTTCCGGAAAACTGGAAGTTCAGAAAAGCTAAGTATATAGGAAAGCTGGAAAGCTTAGTTTTATGAGCTTTTCGTAGCTTTCTGAGCTCAGAAAGCTAAACACATCTTCTAAAAGTTAGTGTTAGTTTGTTCAGAACCAATGGCTACCAGCAGTTTTCTGAAAATCTCAAAAGGTGAAGTTCAAACAAACAGACCCTTAATTTATATGGGCTACCTGTGGTAATTGTTATTTTTTGAGCTTGGGAAGGAAAAGCTAAATCTTTTGGTTGTATCCTCTGAGAACTAATAATCCATGGAGAGAACTTGCAAGTTGTTTATTAATTGTATTTTTATTTTATTATTGTTAAACTTATTGAAGTATTTTGGGGTGGTTCTCGATCACTTTGCACTTTCAAGCCATGTTTGGTTGGTCATGGTTGGAGCTAATGTTAGCCGTTATGTATATGAACACTCAGTGGAGTTTACCCTTTTGTGTAGGGTAACATTTGTAACTAGGTGAATCCCCCACGTTTTGTTTCAGGAAATTAGCTAGAATGTGATATCATGTAAATGACAAATGAATGAATGAAGCAAATATTTTAGCAGTAAGGCTTCTAGACCTTGAAGGCTTTTTTTTTGTTAGTAAAAAGGTTGCAATAGTTTGCAGAATAGCAACGATTTACCTCACTAAATGTTTCACTTGGAAATTTAAAGACAAATAATTTCTAACATCAAACGAAAAGGCTCTGCATTGTTTTGATACTACAAATGAATGCTACATTATGCGCTTACACACAATATATTGAAAATAACCAAACAATTTTAAAAAAGAAATACTATATGATAGGAATATAGATGCAGATTGGACTGGATTGACCCGGCTGGTGACTCATTATCCAACCCATTGACTTGTGGTGCCAACTATGAGCCTTTGGGTTACCCATTGGATCGCATCACACCCTCTCCATGCAAGCCGCAGCTAACGCCTAACTGCCTTTGTAACCTCCGGTAACGTCTTCGCACTCATCTTCCATGGCACCTCGTTCCTGTCTCCCTCTTCCTCCTCATCTGCCCCTTGAACCTTGTCTTCATTGAGTCCATCAAGCGACATGCAGGTGCCCAATGCCAACCTGGCAGGACTCGCTAGTTGGCCTTGATTGTGAGCCATCTAGTTCTAAATTTGTCACTGTGCCACGTAGCATCAGGGTGTTTATTCACCATGATGCAGTTCCGAGTGGGACTCGTTCCTCTCCCTGCATGCAGGGCTGGCAGAAAAGCTCGAGCACTACGGGAAACAGTTAAAATGTCGAGTGTTTTTTATTTGCCGAGTGCTTTATTTTGGGCATTCGGCAAAGGTAGTGTTTGCCGAGTGTTTCCGTGAAAGCACTCGGTAAACATTCTACACTCGGCATAAATTCTCTTTCCCGAGTGTCAAATGGAAAACACTCGGCAAAGCTATAACCGACACTCGGCAAACAAATGACACTCGGCAAATCTTCACCACGTGACCGGCACGTGCGACATCCGTCAGGGGGCATGCCGGACGTTAGTCCTTTCCCGAGTGTCCGTCACAGACACTCAGCAAAGTTCCAAGTTTGCCGAGTGCTTCGCTCGACACTCGGCAAAGACATGTGTTTGCCGAGTGTTTTCTGCCGGCACTCGGCAAACGCCTATGGTTGCCGAGTGTTTTTTGCGACACTCGGCAAAACCAAAACTATTTTTTCCTCCTCCACCCTCCACACTTTTTCTACTCCCCATGTACGACATTTGGCACTGCATGTTAGAAGGTGGTCTATTTCTTGGTTTGTTTGCTATATTTATGAATTAATTTCATTTAGAGTAATTTGTTGATTTAAGTTAAATTTGAACTGCAAATGATTGAAATAATGGAATAAAATGAGTGAAAAAAATCATATTCATGTTAATGAGTCGGAATTGAGGTCTCATCCAGGAAATGAAAAGAAATTTCGAACAATTTGAATTTTCGAACAATTTTGTTCAGAAAACACGACCATGAACGAGTGGCCGAATGATTTTTAAATTCTCAAAAAAACAAACGAAGTCTGAAAATCACGAGATTTGTCAAGATGCCATGATATCATATGTGAAGGCTGTGGTAAAAAATTGAGAAGGTTTCGCACAATTTTTGATGTATGATGGTTACAAATCGAAGCATCTCCGGAGAAGATTCGTAGAAGTTGGAAGCTTCCGGTAAGATTTTGAGTCCAACTGACACTTGAATTTGGGTTTGACTTCAAATTTTTTGTATAGGCAATAGACAACATAGATTGGTTCATGTCAAATTTTGGGAATTTTTTGTTGATAAATTTTATTTATTAACTGTAATTATATAAATTTAATAGATATAAATTCAATTTGAGCTATAACTCCATAAAATAATGGAATAATATTAGTAGAAAAATTAAATAGGCATTGTTTAGTGATTTTGACTAGGTTTTTCAAAGTTTATGGGGAAAAAATTAGTAAAACACGTTATTGAAGGTTTACACATGAAATATAAGCGTACATCGCCGAGTGTCATATCGAAACACTCGACAAAGTAGCTATTTGCCGAGTGTCTACTATTCAACACTCGGCAAACATTTCCATGGGCCCACCGCTAGGCGAAGCTACCGTTTGATAATTCAAACAATAAAATAAAAAAGGGACTTTGCCGAGTGTCGGCTATCTAGCACTCGGCAAAGCCCCTAAATTAACCCCCGGCCGTCTGCCCTTACTCACGCACACATGCACACACCCACACACACGCCCGCGCCTCCCTCGCCCTGTCCCCAGCGGCGCGCCCCCGGCACCGCCCCCCGCCGCGCCCCGCCCCCGCGCCTCGCCTCGACTGCGCCCCCCAACCCCGGCCGCGCGCCCGTCGGCGCCACCCACCCCGCGCGCTCTCGCCGGTGCCACTCAGCCCCCGGCTGCACCGGCCCCTGCTAGCGCCCCCCATCCCGTGCGTCCCCGCCGGTGCCACCCGGCCCCCGACATGCCCCGCCTACCCCACCGGTGGCGCCCCGGCCCCCGCCAGCGCGGCCTTGGCCCCGGCCTGCCCCGCCTGCCCCACTGATTCAGGTACTGTCATTTGTTATCTATACTAGGCATCAATCTCCCGAAGCATTTAATTTTAATCTCCTTTGCCTCACCGTGTGGAGATCTTAGAGTACTGATGGGTTGATCATTCGAACAATGTGCTTCTGTATATGAGTGAGTTCCTTGTTAAGCCCTTTACAATGTGAAGCCCTCTGTCAATAGAAAAATAAATATATGTTGCAATGAATTATTTGCTTCCTTTTGAGCTGTGTGTGGTTGTCGGCCATCGTGCCATTAAATTGGAGTGGATGTGGTTGTCTGCCATCGTGCCGTTTGATTTGATGCAGGTTTTAGAAACCTCCCCGTGCAAGGGAGGTGTTGCCAAAATTATGACTTGACAGTTCTATGTTTCTTTTCTTGCAGGAGAGGCTACGTTACTGTCCATGACTCTTCACTTTGCAGGATAGCAAGGTGAGCATCCTACACCTTTCTTTCTGTATGATGTTCGTATATCACGTAACCTAGTTAGGCGTCTCCCGTTCGAAAGAGATACGGTTGGAAATATGCAGATCTTTGCATATCTATAACCGTATCTATTTCGAATTGTCCACGTTTTTTGGACAGCCCGAGGATGTGTAGGTGGGTTTAGTTTCCATGGTCTACTCCGATCCGAGATAGAGTTTCGGCAGCACCTCCCTGGTATTCTCCGGATACACATTCTCCGGATACACAATCTCCCTTCTAGGACGTGTATTTGGAGAACAGCGGGGAGGTGCTGCCGAAATTCTATCTTGGGTCGGAGTAGACCATGGAAACTAAACCCACCTACACATCCTCGGGTGGGATTAGGACCTATCTTCACCTAATAGATAGTATAGGAATGTGTAGATGCAACGTGATTTTTTATATTACTCCCTGATATGCTAGAGGATGGAGGATCGTCAGTGGATGTACACGGGCCGCTCTAGTCAGAATTCATTGACCAATGAATGGATTGACAAGACGGATGCTTTCTTGGAACGGGCATTTGCAAGTGTCAAAGGAGCTAGATCGACTTGGTGTCCGTGTAGCAAATGTGGAAATATGCATCGGCAAACCAACCTAGACATGGGCAAACATCTTGTGAAGAACGGATTTACGTCAGACTACACTAGGTGGATCTACCATGGTGAAGCCGATCGTGGGAGAGACGAGGTCTTGAGACAACGCATCAAGGAATATGATGATGATGCCGAGGTGGGAGACATGTTAAATGACTATCATGAAGCACACTTTGATGAAGCACGTAGGGAGGAGGAGCTAGAGGCTACCGCAAAGGCTTCTTACGACATGTTGTCTGCGGCACAACAACCCCTTCACGAGCATAGCAAGGTTTCTCAACTGGAAGCCATTGCACGCCTAATGGCTGTGAAGTCTCAATTTAGCTTGAGTCGAGACGCCTTCGATATTATGCTGACAGTTTTTGGCAGCCTGCTCCTGGATGGTCACATCTTGCCAAAGAGAATGTATGAGGCACAGAAACTCCTTCATGCACTTAAGATGCCATACGAGCATATACATGCTTGCCCGAAGGGATGCATCTTATTAGGAAAGAGTATGCGAAAGCAAAGTACTGTGTGAAGTGCAAATCGTCTAGGTTCCTGGAGCTAGACTCTGGTGATGGCCAGAAGAAGCAGCTCGCAATCCTCGTGAAGGTTCTATGGTATCCTCCTTTCATACCAATGATCCAACGGCTTTACATGACTGAAGAATCCGCGAAACAGATGATATGGCATAAAAACGGACGTCGATACAATCCTGAGAAGCTGGTACACCCATCCGATGTTGAAGCCTGGACAAGCTTTGATGCGATTTATCCTAAGAAAGCTCTAGAGGCCTGTAATGTACGTGTTGCGTTGGCAACAGATGGGTTCAATCCTAATGGAATGGCGGACACCCTATACACTTGTTGGCCCATGTTCGTTATTCCCCTCAATCTCTCCCCTGGCATCCTCTATCAACGACAAAATATATTCTTGTCGTTGATAATTCTAGAGCACCCAGGGAATAATATGAGTGTGTACGTGGAGTCTCTGATTAGTGATTTGGTCCGTGCTTGGGAGGAAGGGGTATGGACATATGACCGAGCTACAAAGACAAACTTCAAGATGCATGTTTGGTACCATTACTCCCTGCATGACTTGCCGGCATATGGGATTTTCTGCGGCTGGTGTGTTCACGGGAAGTTCCCATGCCCAGTATGCAAAGCATCTTTGAAGTTCATTTGGTTGTCGAAGGGTGGCAAGTATTCTTCGTTTGATAAACATCAACAATTCCTCCCTCCTGACCATCCATTCAGATGAGATATCAAGAACTTTATGAAAGATGTTGTAGTTAAAGATCCCGCACCACAGATGATGGTAGGGGCCATAGTTCGTGCTCAGTTAGATGCTCTTGAGGTCAATAATGAAGAAGGTGGTTTTGTGGGATATGGCGAGCAACATGCCTGGACTCAGAAGTCGTGCTTGTGGATCCTCCCCTATTTTGATAACCTTCTTCTTCCACATAATATTGATGTAATGCACACCAAAAAGAATATCGCCGAGGTAATTTTTGGTACAATCATGGACATTCCTGACAAGAAAAAGAATAATGTTAAGGCTAGAGTGGATCAAGCGAGGTTATGCAACAAGCCAAAGCTAGACATGGCACCTCCAAGAGCTGGCAAGTCGTAGAGAAAGCCAAAGGCCGATTTTGTTCTGATGAGGGCCCAAAGGAGGGAGGTACTAGAATGGTTCCAAACGTTAATGTTCCCTGATGGGTCTACAGCGAAACCGAAGAGGGGAGTGAATTTAGCTACTATGAGAATCAAGAGTCATGATTACCATATATGGCTCAAGTGCCTACTTCTGGTATGGTTCGAGGCTATGTCCCTGAGCATGTCTGGCAGGTGCTAGCGGAGTTGAGCAATTTCTTCTGCCAGCTTTGTGTGAAGGAGTTATCTCGTACCGTAGTTGCAGAAATGGAAACAATGGGGCTTGTGTTGCTCTGTAAGTTGGAGAAGATCTTTCCACCAGGCTTCTTCAATCCGATGCAGCATATGATTCTATACCTCCCATATGAAGCATGAATGGGGGGTCTGTGCAGGGCTATTGGTGCTATTCAATTGAGAGATGTCAAAAGTTTCATCGAACTAAATGTAAGAATAAATGCAAAATTGAAGCATCCATTGCAGAGGCATACATTCTGGAGGAGGTGTTAAACTTCACAACAAAATACTATGCTAACAACCTTCCTCGCATGCAATCCACCTCCTCGTTACAATGCCAGCGAAGATGAATTGAGCCATAGCATTTTCCGAGGGCAACTCGGAAGTGCAAGTGGTGCGACCCACAAGACCTTGAAACATGAAGAGTGGCGCACTATCATACTGTATGTGTTGACCAACCTATCCAAGGTGGAGCCGTACATGATGTAAGTTCTCAACAAACTTGTTCTGATCTAGTCACCATTCTTTTTCCAACTTGCATATTTCTCGTTGGTACAGGGAATTTCATCGTCAATTCTGGCATAAATCAAGGCAACCGTACCCGCATGAAGCTGAGACTCTTCTCAGAGAGGGTGCGGGAAATGGAATGCCCGATTTCATTTCATGGTTCAAACAGAAGGTACAATCCAATTTCATCATCAATTCTCGTACATGCAAATAATATAACAAACCACCCTGCTTGAACTTGCAGGGCCGAACCGATGCGTCTATGAATGTCGAGTTGAGACAGGTTGCCGATAGTTGTGCCTATAGGGTCAAGTCGTCTACCGGTTATGACATCAATGGATATTGCTTTCACACAAAAAGGCACAAGTAGAGTCGGCCCAATTGAAGAACCACAAATACCGGAGTTTTTACGCTAGGCTTTGATGGGGTCGAGTATTACGGAAGAATTGAAGAAATATACGAAGTAACTTTTCATGGTTGTAAACCTCTTAATCCAGTCATATTTAAATGCCATTGGTTTGATCCATCTGTCGTGAGACGGCCCCTAATCTTGGGCTAGTCGAAATTCAACAATCATCCGTGTTACCAGGAGATGATGTCTATATTGTGGCTCAACAGGCCACACAAGTTTATTATCTGTCATACCCGTGCCAAATCGACAGCCGTCTTAAGGGTTGGGATATTTTGTACAAGGTATCGCCACACGGTAAACTACCTATACCAAACAATGAAGATTATAATATAGACCCCAACAAATACGAAGGAGAGTTATTCCAAGAAGATGGGCTCGAAGGGAGTTTTGTGATAGACTTAACCGAAGCGATCGGAATGGAAGTAGACAACGAAATGGTTGCTGACGAGGACGCTGGAGACGAGGTTCAAAATGTGAAGGACTTAGAATTACTTCAATGATTACAGTTAGGCAATGACAATGATGAAGACATTCCTCCTTTGGAGCACGGGCTTGATTATATCGACACACGTGATAGTGATGATGAGACTTATGATCCAGCTAATCCCGATCATGATGATTATTTCTAATACATGTATGAGTCGTACTAATTTATTTAAAATTTTTCATACCATGTTATTTTGCATATCTTTCTAATTATGTTTTGTTTATCTATGCTGATTGGTTTACTCTTTTTAATTGCAGGTCATTGAGCAATGGTGGACGGTATGAGGAAGCTCACAACAATTTACGAGAGACTGGCCGCTACAGGGACTGGTTCAGGTTCAGGTTCTGGGTCAGGTTCAGGTACAGCTTCAGGGAAGGGTTGAGGGAGGCGTCGAGGCAGGCCTGTACGCAGGGTTGAGGAGGAGGAGGAGGAGGAAGAGGTCCAGAGGCCTCGAGGGAAGGGTAAAGGGAAGGGTAAAGCGGCAAGGCCCCCATCGTCTGAACCTGAGGTGGAGGAGGAGCAGGAGCAGGAGGGTGAAGGGGAGGCAGGGGATGCCCAGTCCAAGATCTAGTTGCGAGGTCCCTCATCCCTCCCGAGGCGTCCGATACCTGAGCATATACGCCCGCTGATTAAACCGAGTGAGACTAAGTAAGTAACTTTAAATATTCTCAATAATTTTGTTATGTTGAAAGTTACAAATGAAACTAATAATTTATATTAATCACTTGTGTAGGAGTTGGATTAAGCTCAGTGGGGGTGGTCACAACCGCAAGGTCAATGGGATCCTTGGCCTTTTGTGCAGGCTTCACTTCCTGGCTTGGTGGTGTACGCCTGACAGCAGCATCCGGCCTACACGTGGGACCACTACGTCGCCACCCCCGACGTCCCTGATCGTGAACATAGAAGGTTCTCCAACATAGCAGAGTGGGTGAAGGCCGAGCTGTGGGTAAGTATTACTCGCACTACATTGCTCAATACATCACCTTCATTGGACATTTTTGAAATAATAACTGTATACATCACGTCCATATGCAGGACTTCTATAGATGCCAGGAGGGATTTGAGGCCAAGGCAAAGTCCATCTCTGAACTAGCCACCAAGAAGCTCGTGAAGGACATGCACTACGAGGCGCGCATCCAGGAGAAGGATAAAGGTTAGAAAAGAGGAGGCAAGGACAATGAACCTGACCAAGGACCAATACATGAGGGTAAGTAAAGAATGTTGATACTTACTTTATTTAAGATTAATTAGGCTCAATTTTTTTTCATATGTCACACGCTTGATGATGTAGGTGCCTCTGTGGTGGTGCCGTGCGCATATCCGGTGCTGGGAAATGATGGTGGATGTGTGGTTGGAGCCCGGGTGGTTGGAGAACTACCTTGCTTGCCAGCAGCGGCGTTTGTAGATGCCAAGTGCACCACACCATCAAGGCAGCCTGAGCCTTAATGAATATAGGGAAAAATGGGTACGCGACTTCAATTCTTTATTCTAACGCTCAATTCTACATAATTTCTAATAATTTTGTATTTTTTTTGCCGCAATCATCGTCACATGAAGGCCAACCTTGCTCCCAGCTCAAGGTATGGGTTCTGTCCAAAAAGGGCAAGGCGACAGTCGACATCGACTTCTACCCAGACGACCCGTCTGAGGCGTACAGCCATCCTAGCATCCACAGCCGCGACATCGAGTATACAGCGATAGCAAGGGAGGTTCACGGCCAGAGTTTGATTCGAGCTCCGAGGATATTGATGGAGAAATCGTGATGAGGGTCGGAGGAGGCAAGAAGCATGGCCGGTATTGGATTGGTGACGGCGTAATCGACACGGCCTCTACTCCCACTCTCTCCCAGATCCGAGCAAGGAGCACGGACTCGAGTCCGGCGATACGGCCTTGACCAACCACTGCACAATTCCAGATGGAGGCTGTCCAGGTTCTTTCTCTTCCATTCATCGTTCATTGGTTGTTATGTACTTTAGCTTTGCATTGTAACATTGCAATGAAATATTGTAGGTCCAGGTGGAAGCAACAAGGAAGCGACAAGAGGAGATGGCGGTGAGGATGGAGCTGATGGTTTAGCAGAGGATAGAAGTTGAGCGGCAGAGGATGGAGGAAGAAAATCGGATGAGGATGGACCAGATGTTCGAGTATATGCAGAATTTTGCTTCGAGCATGGGTCAATCTTTGCCACCGCCACTGATGCTATTCCCTCCACCTCAGCCACCAACAACTACTCCTGTAAGTCACTCACAC